>NW_028274814.1:141010524-141329345 GCF_037043125.1 Eumetopias jubatus | reverse complement strand
TAAAATTTTAGGAGGCACTTTTTTCTAACAGACCAAAATACTCCCAAAATCTAGTGTGTGGCACTGATCTATGCACTAGCCTGATCATATCTGATCATATTCTGTTTTTTTTGTTCTGTTTTTGTTTGTTTTTATCTTTTTCTTTCTCCTTTTTTTTCCCTCTTTCTTCTTTCTTTCCCTTTCTTGTCCCCTGGTTTCAGGTCTTTTCTGATTTGTATAGAGCATATTTGCTGGAGATGTTGTTAACCTGTTAGCATTTTGTTCTCTCATTCATCTATTCTCCTCGGGACAAAATGACAAGACGAAAAAAATCACCTCAGCAAAAAGAACAAGAGGTAGTACCGTCTGCCAGGGACCTACTCAATACGGACATTAGTACGATGTTGGACCTAGAGTTCAGAATCATGACTTTAAAGATACTAGCTGGGCTTGAAAAAAGCGTGGAAGTTATTAGAGAAACCCTTTCTGGAGAAATAAAAGAACTAAAATCTAACCAAGTCGAAATCAAAGAGGCTATTAATGAGGTGCAATCAAAAATGGGGGCACTAACTGCTAGGATAAATGAGGCAGCAGAGAGAATCAGCGATATAGAAGAACAAATGATGGAAAATAAAGAGGCTGAGAAAAAGAGAGAGAAACAACTACAGGATCACGAGGGCAGAATTCGAGAGATAAGCGATACGATAAGATGTAACAACATTAGAATAATTGGGATCCCAGAAGAAGAAGAAAGAGAGAGAGGGGCAGAAGGTATATTGGAGCAAATTATAGCAGAGAACTTCCCTAATGTGGGGAAGGAAACAGGCATCAAAATCCAGGAGGCACAGAGAACCCCTCTCAAAAATCAATAAAAATAGGTCAACACCCCGACATCTAATAGTAAAACTTACGAGTCTCAGAGACAAAGAGAAAATCCTGAAAGCAGCTCGGGAGAAGAGATATGTAACCTACAATGGTAAAAACATTAGATTGGCAACAGACCTATCCACAGAGACCTGGCAGGCCAGAGAGGACTGGCATGATATCTTCAGAGCACTAAACGAGAAAAATATGCAGCCAAGAATACTATATCCAGCTAGGCTGTCATTGAAAATTGAAGGAGAGATAAAAAGCTTCCAGGATAAACAAAAACTAAAGGAATCTGCAAACATGAAACCAGCCCTCCAAGAAATATTGAAAGGGGTCCTCTAAGCAAGGAAAGAGCCTAAAAGCAGCATAGATCAGAAAGGAACACAGACAATATACAGTCACAGTCACCTTACAGGCAATACAACGGCACTAAATTCATACCTTTCAATCGTTACCCTGAATGTAAATGGGCTAAATGCCCCAATCAAAAGACACAGGCTATCAGATTGGATTAAAAAACAAGACCCATCGATATGCTGTCTGCAAGAGACTCATTTTAGACCCAAAGACACCCCCAGATTGAAAGTGAGGGGGTGGAAGACAATTTACCATGCTAATGGACACCAAAAGAAAGCTGGGGTGGCAATCCTTATATCAGACAAACTAGATTTTAAAACAAAAACTATAATAAGAGATGAGGAAGGACACTATATCCTACTTAAAGGGTCTATCCAACAAGAAGATCTAACAATTGTAAATATCTATGCCCCTAACATGGGAGCAGCCAGTTATAAAGCAATTAATAACAAAAGCAAAGAAACACATTGACAGCAATACAATAGTAGTGGGGGACTTTAACACCCCCCTGACTGAAATGGACAGATCCTCTAAGCAAAAGATCAACAAGGAAATAAAGACTTTAAATGACACACTGGACCAAATGGACTTCACAGACATATTCAGAACATTCCATCCCAAAGCAATGGAATACACATTCTTCTCTAGTGCCCATGGAACATTCTCCAGAATTGATCACATCCTAGGTCACAAATCAGGTCTCAACCAGTACCAAAAGACTGGGATCATTCCTTGCATATTTTCAGACCACAATGCTTTGGAACTAGAACTCAATCACAAGAGGAAAGTCGGAAAGAACGCAAATACATGGAGGCTAAAGAGCATCCCTCTAAAGAATGAATGGGTCAACCAGGAAATTAAAGAAGAATTAAAAAAAATTCATGGAAACCAATGAAAATGAAAACACAACTTTTCAAAATCTTTGGGATACAGCAAATCAGTCCTGAGAGGAAAGTGTATAGCAATACAAGCCTTTCTCAAGAAACAAGAAAGGTCTCAAATACACAACCTAACCCTACACCTAAAGGAGCTGGAGAAAGAACAGCAAATAAAGCCTAAACCCGGCAGGAGAAGAGAAATAATAAAGATGAAAGCAGAAATCAATGAAATAGAAACCAAAAGAACAGTAGAACAGATCAACGAAACTAGGAGCTGGTTCTTTGAAAGAATTAACAAGATTGATAATCCCCTGGCCAGACTTATCCAAAAGAAAAGAGAAATAACCCAAATCAACAAAATCATAAATAAAGGGGAGAGATCACAACCAACACCAAAGAAATACAAACTATTATAAGAACATATTATGAGCAACTCTATGCCAGCAAATTAGATAACCTGGAAGAAATGAGTGTATTCCTAGAGATGTATCAACTACCAAAATTGAACCAGGAAGAAATAGAAACCCTGACAAGACCTATAACTACTAAGGAAATTGAAGCAGTCATCAAAAATCTCCCAACAAACAAAAGCCCCGGGCCAGATGGCTTCCCAGGGGAATTCTATCAGGCATTTAAAGAAGAATGAATACCTATTCTCCTGAAATTGTTCCAAAAAATAGAAATGGAAGGAAAACTTCCAAACTCATTTTATGAGGCCATCATTACCTTGATCCCAAAACCAGACAAAGACCCATCAAAAAGGAGAATTACAGACCAATATCCTTGATGAACATGGATGCAAAAATTCTCACCATAATACTCGCCAATAGGATCCAACAGTACATTAAAAGGATTATTCACCACGACCAAGTGGGATTTATCCCTGGGCTACAAGGCTGGTTCAACATCCGCAAATCAATCAACGTGATACAATACATTAACAAAAGAAAGAACAAGAATCATATGATCCTCTCAATAGATGCAGAAAAAGCATTTGACAAAGTAGAGCATCCTTTCTTGATCAAAACTCTTCAGAGTATAGGGATAGAGGGTGCATACCTCAATATCATAAAAGTCATCTATGAAAAACCTACAGCGAATATCATTCTCAATGGGGAAAGGCTGAGAGCTTTTCCCCTAAGGTCAGGAACGCGGCAGGGATGTCCACTCTCACCACTGCTATTCAACATAGTATTAGAAGTCCTAGCCACAGCAGTCAGACAACAAAAAGAAATCAAAGGCATCCAAATCAGCAAAGAGGAAGTCAAACTCTCACTCTTTGCAGATGATATGATACTGTATGTGGAAAACCCAAAAGACTCCACCCCAAAACTGCTAGAACTCATACAGGAATTCAGTAAAGTAGCAGGATATAAAATCAATGCACAAAAATCAGTGGCATTCCTATACACCACTAACAAGACAGAAGAGAGACAAATCAGGGAGTCGATCCCATTTACAATTGCACCCAAAGCCATAAGATACCTAGGAATAAATCTAACCAAAGAGGCAAAGGATCTGTACTCAGAAAACTATAAAATACTCATGAAAGAAATTGAAGAAGACACAAAGAAATGGAAAAACGTTCCATGCTCATGGATTGGAAGAACAAACATTGTGAAGATGTCAATGCTACCTAGAGCAATCTACACATTCAATGCAATCCCCATCAAAATGCCATCCACTTTTTTCAAAGAAATGGAACAAATAATCCTAAAATTTGTATGGAACCAGAAGAGACCCCGAATAGCCAGAGGAATGTTGAAAAAGAAAAGCAAAGCTGGCGGCATCACAATTCCGGACTTCCAGCTCTATTACAAAGCTGTCATCATCAAGACAGTATGGTACTGGCACAAAAACTGACACATAGATCAATGGAACAGAATCGAGAGCCCAGAAATGGACCCTTAACTCTATGGTCAACTAATCTTCGACAAAGCAGGAAAGAATGTCCAATGGAAAAAAGACAGTCTCTTCAACAAATGGTGTTGGGAATATTGGACAGCCACATGCAGAAGAATGAAACTGGACCATTTCCTTACAACACACACAAAAATAGACTCCGAATGGTTGAGAGACCTAAACGTGAGACAGGAGTCCATCAAAATCCTAAAGGAGAACACAGGTAGCAACCTCTTCGACCTCAGCCTCAGCAACTTCTTCTTAGAAACATCGCCAAAGGCAAGGGAAGCAAGGGCAACAATGAACTATTGGGATTTCATCAAGATAAAAAGCTTTTGCACAGCCAAAGAAACAGTCCACAAAACCAAAAGACAACCGACAGAATGGGAGAAAATATTTGCAAATGACATATTAGATAAAGGGCTAGTATCCAAAATCTATAAAGAACTGATCAAACTCAACACCCAAAGAACAAATCATCCAATCAAGAAATGGGCAGAAGACATGAACAGACATTTTTCCAAAGAAGACATCCAAATGGCCAACAGACACATGAAAAAAGTGCTCAACATCGCTCGGCATCAGGGAACTCCGAATGAAAACCTCAATGAGATACCACCTCACACCAGTCAGAACGGCTAAAATGAACAAGTCAGGAAACGACAGATGTTGGCAGGGATGCAGAGAAAGGGAACCCTCCTACACTGTTGGTGGGAATGCAAGCTGGTGCAACCACTCTGGAAAATATTATGGAGGTTCCTCAAACAGTTGAAAATAGAGCTACCATATGATCCAGCAATTGCACTACTGGGTATTTACCCCAAAGATACAAATGTAGGGATTCGAAGGGGTACATGCACCCCGATGTTTATAGCAGCAATGTCCACAATAGCCAAACTGTGGAAAGAGCCAAGATGCCCATCGACAGATGAATGGATAAAGAAGAGGTGGTATATATACACAATGGAATATTATGCAGCCGTCCAAAGGAATGAGATCTTGCCATTTGCAACGACGTGGATGGAACTAGAGGGTGTTATTTTGAGTGAAATAAGTCCATCAGAGAAAGACATGTATCCTATGACCTCACTGATATGAGGAATTCTTAATCTCAGGAAACAAACTGAGGGTTGCTGGAATGGTCGGGGGTGAGAGGGATGGGGTGGCTGGGTGATAGCCATTGGGGAGGGTATGTGCTATGGTGAGCGCTGTGAATTGTACAAGACTGTTGAATCACAGATCTGTACTTCTGAAACAAATAATACAACATACGTTAAGAAAAAAGAAAAAGAAGAAGATAGCAGGAGAGGAAGAATGAAGGGGAGTAAGTCGGAGGGGGAGACGAACCATGAGAGACGATGGACTCTGGAAAACAAACTGAGGGTTCTAGAGGGGAGGGGGGTAGGGGGATGGGTTAGCCTGGTGATGGGTATTAAAGAGGGCACATTCTGCGTGGAGCCCTGGGTGTTATGTACAAACAATGAATCATGGAACACTACATCAAAAACTAATCATGTAATGTATGGTGATTAACATAACAATAAAAAAATAAAAAAAAGAATATTTTAAGCTGTGAGACACAGCATGTGTTTGGATATGAACATGCATTAATAAGATTGTATCTAGACTTAAAACATTAGTCATAAAATTAATGCCCATGCAGTGTATCCCACGGCTTGCAGACACGGGATTGTCATGGAAACCACGCGTGTGTCCCTCCTGCGGCACCACCAGTTCTGCCGCGGGAGCTGATGGGCTCTTGAAGCCCATGTGCGAACCGTTTCCTGGTGTTTCTTTACAGTGAGGCTCCCTAATCAACATACCTCCTGACCTTGTCTTCCTTGAGTTTTAAATGGAAGAGTTCTGTATTTATCTTTCTTTGATTTGATCCTTGTGCCCAGCATTATTATTTTTTGGAGATTCATTTGTGTTGAAGAGAATAAAGCATTTTCACTGTTGTGCAGCATTTCATCGATAATGTATTATAGCTTTACATTCTGCTGTTGATGGGCATTTAGGTTGTTTTTTTTCTTATTAAAATTAGTGCCCACCCAAGATGGAATAATGGGGGACCAGATCTACTCTCCTGTCTGAAATCATGAGCAAGAGCAAGGAACAGACCCAGTAAACCGTACAACGGTTTTCAAGATGCTGGAAACCAGACAATGAAGGGCAATCCTTGGTTTCACTTACTTGTGGGACATAAGGAACGGCATGGAGGACATTAGGAGAAGGAAGGGAAGAATGAAGGCGGGGATCGGAGGGGGAGACGAACCATGAGAGACGATGGACTCTGAGAAACAAACAGGTTCTAGAGGGGAGGGGGGTGGGGGGATGGGTTAGCCTGGTGATGGGTATTAAGGAGGCACGTTCTGCGTGGAGCACTGGGTGTTATGCACAAACAATGAATCATGGAACACTACACCAAAAACTAATGAGGTAATGTATGGTGGTTAACATAACATAATAAAATAAAATTAAATAAAAAAAAAAGACTCGAGAGGGGCCCCAAGACAGCCCTGGTGACACCAGGAGGCCTGCAGGTGTAGAGTGGGGCTGGGTGGGACAGGGTCAGATGGACCCTGACTGCCCTGAGTGGAGGAAGAGCGGGGGTTCTGGAGAAACCAACACAAGGGGTTTTGCAGGACACAGCACCCGAGAGGTGAGGTGTGCTGGGTCACTCACAGGTTTTATCAGTGCACCAAGGCTGCGAGAACTGGAGGCAACCCTGGCATGGTGTACGGGGCAGGAGGACATGTGTTCCCACCAGCCAGATGGGCAGCGTCGCCGTTCACAGACGCTGGGTTGAGGACTCAGAGACGTCCTGTCTCGTTAGGAACAGAGGGGTAACTAGTCCTGACTATGGACTAGTAGGTCCTGCTGAACAAATCATAAAGCAAAACCCAAAGGATTAAGCTGTTCCAAGTCGCTCACCTGCATCTCAGACCGAAGCTCAAAAATATTTATAGGAGTACAAAAATAGCTAGCTTCCAACAAGATGAAACTCATGGTGTCTGGTTTCCCAACAAAAATGCCCAAGCATGCAAAAACATATTGAAAAACAGCACATACAATGAGAGGAAAAATCAACCCATAACCAAAACTGTTTTTAAAAGGACAGAACTGGAGGAGCAAAACCACCTGGTTTCAAGACTTTTGGGATGAATCCACAGCATGTCAGTGAGACAGAATAGAGTCCCAGCACCAAGACTGAGAAATGGACCCAAGGAACAGGGGTAGACCATACAGAGATAGGTAACTGGTTTCCACCAAAGGTGTAAAGATAATTCAGTAGATTCAAATGGTTTTCTCAACAAAGGGCGCCACAATCGTTGAATATATATTGCTGCAAAAAAGTGAGCTCCCACTCATAACAGGCACCGCATGGGAGCGGCCACTCAGAATGGCCATGGAGTTAAATGGAAAATCTGAAACTATTAGAATTTACAGAAAGAAACAAGGGAGAAAATATTCGTGCTTGGGTTAGGCAAACATTTCCCAGATATAAAACCAAAGCATGACTGACATAAGAAAGATTCAAAAAAAAAAGAAACTTCTGCTTTTTGAAATATACTATTAACAGAAGGAAAATGTCAGCTACAGAGAGGGAGACAGTATTTGCAAATCAGCTATCTCACCCAGAACTGGATTCATAATATACAAAGAGCCCTCCAAAATCAATAAGGAAGCAAGCAAGCACTAAAAGTAGGCAACAGGTGTACCAGGAATGTATTGAGATGGACAATAAGCACATGGAAAGACATTCAAGGTCATTAGTCATTAGGGAAATATGAATAAAACCACAAAACACACATTAAAATTGCTAAAATTCAAAAAAGAAGGATGAGTAGGTGGACGGATCAGTAAATGAGTCCATCCACTCAACGGAGTCCTGCTCAGCATTAAGGAGGGAGCTACTCACACGGGAAACAATGTGAACGAACCTCAAAATAATTCAGCTGAGTGAAAGAAGCCAGCCCCAAACAGGTGCCCGCCGTGTGATTCCATTCACATGAAACCCTAGGAAATGGGACCTGACTTGTGAAGGAAGACAGCGGAGTGTGTGCTTTGGATGGGGGGGAGCCGGGGCCAGAGGGGGTGTAAGGAGCCCAGGAATCGTCCGGGGAATGTGGATGCAGACGCCACTCTCCTCATGCAGGTGATTTCACTGGTGAGTACTCTGCAAGGGGCATCCAGTTCCACTTTTAAAATATGTGCACATAATTGCATTTCAGTTACATCTGCGGGGAGCTGCAAACAAACCGCACGGCTAGCCCTCCCGGCCGCATCTGCCCCGGGCTTGCGGGGCCTTCCCGAAGTCATTTTCCTGAGAGCGGGAGTGCTGAGTTTTAGCATCATTAGGTTTAATTTCATGCAGTGGGGTCCTGTGGCTGCTTTTAGAAATTTCCATAAACTTAGAAGGTTAAAACAATGCAAAATTACTCCCATACGGTTGTGGAGGTCGGGTCTCTCCGGCTGAGGAGCTGCAGGCAGTGGAGCCTCCGGGGAGAACCCCTTCCCCTCGCCTTTATCGGCGTCCAGAGCTGCCCATTTCTTGGTTTGTGGCTCCCTTCTCCATCTCTGGGGTCTGTTCTCAGGTCAGGGTCCTGACACTTCCACCCCCCGCGCCCCCCACCCTGGAAAGGCCGGGGATGACTAAAATCAACCTAACCCCACCTGCTACCTGAATTCCCCTCGGCCACCTGACCTGATCGATTCACCAGGTTTGGGGACAAGCATGTGGACGGACGTGAGGCCGTGTCTCTGCCAACTTTCCTCCAGGACGCAGCACCAACGCTTTCCTGCAGGGACCGCGTCAGTCCCATCAGCGAAAGGATGTTCCCACCACTTTGGGGCAGATTCTTTTTAAAAAGGTTTTATTTATTTATTTGACAGAGACAGAGAGAGAGAGAGAGAGAGAGAGAGAGAGAGAGAGAGAATGAGTGCAAGCGAGCATGTGCACGGGGTGGGGGGCAGAGGGAGAGAGAGAATCTCAAGCAGACTCTCCGCTGAGCGTGGAGTGGGACTCGAGGCTCAATCTCACGACCCTGAGCCGAAATTAAGAGTTGGCCGATTAACCAACTGTGCCACCAAGGCACTCCTGGCAAGGTTTTTTAAAAATCATACTACTGAGGATGAAATGACATCTTATTTTGAGTTTCATTTGCCTTTTTCTGATAATTAGAAAGAACACATTTTTATAGAACTTAGGAACCAATCTTGCCTTCTCTTTTGACTGTATCAGTGACATATGTTGCCATGAATTGTGGCTCGTATTTCCAGAAGCTTTGTACCTTTTTTGTTGTTGCTGAGCAGATACATTTAGTTTTGATGCTGCCACCTTTATCAGCTTTCTGAGCTTTCTGCATTTTAGGAAATGTTTTCATGCCCCTAAATCATTAGATAGTCCCTAGTCTTGTTTGAAGACAGCTACCATTCATTCTGCCTTTCCCACTTAAGGTTTTATCTGTCAGAAATGGATTTTTATGTGCACTGTCTGGTAGGAATTTAATTATAGTTAAATTTTAGACCCACCTTTTACCTGTCAAAATTTTGATTGAAGTTGCATTGGATCGACAAATACTGTTTAAGACAACTGATATTTTCTTGCTTTTGAGGCTTCCTATCAAATAATGTGTTATATTCAGCCATATATTTAGTTTTACCTTCCAGTCTTTCAAAGAGGCGACATAATGTTCCTTCATGTGCACATAATCCTAGGTTTAATCACTGGTTTTATCTGATGTGGTTATAGTACGTAATTTCAGACAATCTGTTAAAAATCATCCTGCCATACACAAATAATGCCTATTTTTCTTCCTTCCTGTCTTATTCTCACTGCATGACCCTGACCACTCTGAGCGGCTCCCTGGGACCCTGCTGACCAGATTGTTGGGAGAGGTCACCCCCACGTGGCTGCGGTCCACGGGGGAAGGCACGTGGCCCTCCCCGCAGGTGGTAGGAGTGCAGCTGGTCCTCTTTCCATGCTTTTTACCCGGTAAAGGAAGTGTCTGTCTAATTTCAGCTGTCAGAGACTTTTTATCATGAATGGATGTTGAATTTCTAAGGGTTTTTCTGCCTCTGTTGAGATGGCCAGAAGTTGTTTTAGCTTCATTTCCTCTATTAATGGTGAATTTTATGTAATCTTTTCCTGTATAACCAACCTTGCCTTCCTGGGAGAAAGCCAGTCTGACCCTGCCGTATTTCCTCCTCTATGCACTATTGTGTTCAGTTAGCTAAGTGCTTTATTTGTGAGTTTACCTTCAAGTGGGTGCATGAGGTTAGACTGCAATTTCCCTTCCTCACGAGGCGCTGCCTGGGATGGGCACTGAGTTAAGTAGCCCCGTTAAATGAACTTCGTTCTCTGAAGGAGAGCACAGGAAGCCATCGTCTGCTCATTGTCTCCTGGCGTGTGTGCATATAGAACGTACACGCACGTGTGGATACATAGACCTCTATGGTGCGTGTGTACTATTTCCCCGTGTATACAAATGTAACTTTATATCGCTGCATACTTGCGCGTAACTACATCTGTAATACCTCAGGTAGCACGCAGGAGCGTGATCTGTTACTTTATTACTAACAGCACCTGCGCTGTACCTTGCCGGTTGTCGCTTGGTTACGGCCGAGTGTTGTTATAGCATCCCCTGTGTGTGCGTCTGTGTTGCATTACAGTCATTATTCTCTTCCTTTTACAGTTGTCTAAAGCATCCCGTCTGATGTTATCCCTTCCGTTAACAGTACCAGGATTCTCACCCAGGAGGAGAAACTACAAATACATGCGTTGTTGTGCCGGGAACTTCTCCCAAATCCCTTTATCTTGAACAGCAGTCCTCGCAGCTGATGCTCAGAGGATCCCGCGCTTCTGCTGGGGACGATGGTCCTCTCCTCAAACAGCTGCTACCTTGAAGACGCCCTGGGCAACGTGTCCTGTTGGCCAGGGTGGACCTGCCATGTCAGGAACTTGGCCCCATTCTCATCTAACCTTTGCATTAAAAGCCCGTCTTTCACCAGACCCCAAACCTCACAAATGCCCCACCGTCACTCCTTCCCCTCCAGGACCCCTCAGGCCCCATCAGGTAATGATCATCGTTATCGCCCTCAGGAGCTGAGGCTGGCTCGTCGGCAGGCATCCTGGACACGTCGGGCGATCCGGGGGAGCCGGAGTCTGTCTCCTGAGAATAGGGCCTTCCTCTTCGGTCCGATGCCCTGTCCCTTTTTCTGGAACAGTGCCCGGCCACGGTAAATGCTCAGTGGGTGGTGAATGAATGAATGAAAGACATAAAATTAAGAAATTAAGAAATGCACGCCCAAGCTGGAGGGAACTTTTCTCAGTCTTGCTCCATCTCCTTAACTTGTCGTGACAGTCCCCCAGATGATGACTGCAGCTGTCTGTCAAACTGACTTTTGATTTTTTTCCCTAAAAATGGAATTTCGTGTTACTTCCTACCTTTGTAAATATTTTAGTAAGAAGACAAGGGAAGGTTCAGTGAGGACTCAGTGATGACTGAGATTTGCCATCCCAAACTGCAAAGTACATTCTTTTACTGCATTAGAAAGAATCCACGTTCCCCAAAACTGCTGGCCAGAGCTCAGGGCTGCCGGGGTGCTGGCGGCTTCTTCTGGGGGTGCCTGCTCCTCAGATGCTCTGCACTGTTGTTCAGCCAGAAAGTCTCAGTGAGGCAGAGATTCTCACCCTTCCATCAGCCCCACCGTAATAGTGCCTGATTCTCGGCGAGGACCAAGCAGGTGGGTCGGGGGCCCCACTGGGTGTCCACCTTCAGGAGCAAATCTGCGATGCTCTCCAAACACCTGCCAACACAAACAGGTGGTTTCAAGACCAAGTCCAAGGAGAAAAGGGATGAACACAGAGAACAGTTTCAGAACCTCGGGTGTGCGTGACGTGCCCGTGAAAGCATGAGGAAAGAAGAATCTGAAAGGACTTTCGAGACTATATGGAACATTTACTGCCCTCCTTCTATTCATAAATAAACTTTCTTAGCCCCCCTCACCCCCAGGGAAGCACATGTAACACCCACCTGCTCCTCTCTGCCCCCCTGAACAGACATGCCAGGGACGTGATCAACCAGGCATTGCTGGGGAGCTCTTGGGCCTCAGTATTGTGGGGGCCATTACTGCTCTGCAAAGTAAGAGCTGGGCCCTGCCTCGAGGATTGTCAAGAGGGATGGCTGCCCGTTTTCCCTTCTCTGTGGAAAGCATGTCCGGGGAGGGGCCTGCCTTCAGCAGATGGGCTGGACCCCGAGGCGGGCAAAGGCGCCACACAGCTGCCGGACCGAGGGACCCAGGAGGCATCAGCAGACCCAGGCTCTTCATGGGGTGGGTGGTTCTGAGCCCCGTGGCAGAAGGAAGCACACCATGACCCCTGCAGAAGCACCGAGGGTGTCCATCCTTGGATCCCGCAGCCTGCGGTTGTGTGGGTGGGCATCCTGGGGGGGGGGCAGACCCTGACCCACCCCCTGCTGACAGCTTGCCAGTGGTGGTGGGCAGGGAGAGGCACCTGCTCTTATGCCGTGGTTCCTCATGGAGAGAAGGTGGGATGACAGGAGGTTTCTACTTTCTTTGTAGACTATTTTCCCAAGTTCTTTATCATGAGCAAGTATGTCGTAATCAGAAAAAGAACAACACACTGAGCTTCTTTATATGTTCATTAGTGGATGGACACTTGGCTGTTGCCGTAATCTGTCTGTTGTTGACAATGTTGCTGTGAACACGGGGGTGCCTCTATCCCTTTGAATTAGTGTTTTTGTCTTCTTTGGGTAAATACCCTAGTAGGGGAACCACTGAATCATATGGTAATTCTATTTTTAATTTTTTGAAGCTGTGGGATATACATACAATGGAATATGACTCGGCCATAAAAAGGATGAAATCTTGCATTTGCAACGACATGGATGGAGCTAGAGCGTGTAAGTCACTCAGAGAAAGACAAACACCATATGATCTCACTTTATGTGGAATTTCAGAAACAAAATGGATGAGCAAACAAACAAAAACCAGACTTAACTACAGAGAACAGACAGGTGGTTGCACGAGAGGAGGTGGGTGGGGGATGGGTGAAATGGGGGGGTGGGGTTGGGGAGCACACCCATCAGCAGCACGGGGTGATGTATGGAATTGCTGAGCTTCGGACTCTGTACCCAAAACTAATAGAACATTCTATGTTAATTACACTTCAAAAGAAGTGAAAAAAAACAAGAAAGAAAAAATAAAATAATTTTTTTAAATCCACATAATTTCTACAGTTTTTAAGCCTCTATTATACAAGTCAATTTAAAAAACGATGTATTTCTGTAGTTACATCTTATAATGATGAGAAATTTGGTGACAAGCCATATAATATATGTGTGCATGAAGCTGTGTGATGCTGAGACAATTGATGAAATGCTACTCACAAATAGCAGAGGCCATCAGATTATTTATTTTTCCAAGTAATTAATGTCTAGTGTCATAAAAATACATTTCCTCTCAGGCCAGAAGCCATGACAGTCACTTAGGAGGCTAAACGGTAGAAACTGTTACTTGGTGACGGAAGGAGCTCTAAAGCGGGGAAAGAGGGAGGTTACAGTCGGCCTGGAGGGGGCGGGGTTAGCCAGTAGATTGATATCCACACCACGGGGTTTTCAATTTCCCGTATGTGGTCATTATCCCCGAGATGGTGGCCTGCGGCTGCGTCTCTGTCGTCAGCAGCTGGATGGAGACGTGCTTTGTCACGAGGCCGCTCCCCCAGGGGACGGGAGTCAGTGCCATCGCGGGGCCTTTACTACCACGGAGGCTACGTTTTAACTAATCATTATCATTGAATTTCCATTATGGTAAGTAGTACTGGGGAGATGAACAGGCATCTGGGGGTTCGGCATGTCACACCCAGAGGGGGTCCCCCCAACCCCATGCATCGCGTGTGCTGCGGCTGCACCAGGGCTCTGTGTGCATGTGCCGGGCTGTGACGGCCAGCGCTGGTCAGGGGCTCCCCCAGAAGTCCAGCCCCGCCCAGTTTGATGTTCTTCTATCAGAAGGACCAGCTATTCACCACGATGTTTCCGTCTGTAATTTCTCCTTAACAGAAGATCCAACTAGAATAACAAAGACACAGAAGCCCAGGGGCAGAGAGGCCCTGCACTTTACAGTGTCTGCTCTCCATCCTCCGCAGGGAACACCGATCCCCCAGTTGCTCTGCACGTTCCCGCCCTGGACGAGGAGGGCACAGCCCCTCTTCCGGCCTTCCTTTCCAAACCGCCTGACCCCTCGGCTGCGCGCCGCTGGCTGCTGACAGAGGGGCTCCCCTTGGGAAGGCATGTCCATCCTGGTCCCTCCTCACAGCCCATGTGGATGCATGCATGCTCACATGGATGCCCACGTGCACACGGGCAAGCACGCCACACACACGGTCACACACAGACACACATAGATGCGAGCTCACACACACACATTCACACACATTTCCACATGCACACAGATTGCTCACATGCACGTCTTTCTGTCTTCCCCTGAGGCAAACATTTCCTATATGTTGTCTTTTCCTTCCCATGGTCAAAGGTAAAACACATACATATGTGCACACGTGTACTCATGCACACGTGTACTCATGCACACGTGCACACACACACACACACACACACACACACACACACCACGTCTTCTTTATCCACTCATCTGTTGAAGGGAATCTCGGCTCTTTCCACAGTTTGGCTATTGTGGACATTGCTGCTATAAACATTGGGGTGCACGTACCCCTTCGGGTCCCTACGTTTGTATCTTTGTGGTAAATACCCAGTAGTGCAATTGCTGGATCGTAGGGTAGCTCTACTGTCAACTGTTTGAGGAACCTCCATACTGTTTTCCAGAGTGGTTGCACCAGCTTGCATTCCCACCAACAGTGCAGGAGGGTTCCCCTTTCTCCGCATCCCCGCCAACATCTGTCGTTTCCTGACTTGAAAGAAACATGGCTTTGAATCAGAATTTCTCCTTACAAATGAAATCCAAGATTCCAGCAGTTGACAAAGTTATTGAGGACCAGAGCCCTGAGCCGCGGGGGTGGAGGCCAGAGGTCAGGGCGGCCCGTGGGTCTGAGCAATGATGCCCTGCTCTCTGTGCTCCCTGCCCTACCCTCCCACACCTGCCCTCACCTGCCCTCCCACACCTGCCCTCACCTGCCCTCCCACACCTGCTGGCTTGGCTGAGGTCTCCTGCCTGTAGTCAAAGCAATAACAGTTGCTCCAAAGTGGTTAATCCACAGGCATTTATTGAACATATAGCATATACCTAATTGGACTTGAGTGTTTGTGTTTCTGTAAATAAGCTTAGATTTCATGCCCGTGGATTTCACAGCGCAGACCAGACTCGAAGCAACAGCCACAGCCGTTCACGTTTGCGATCTACGTTAAAGGTCCTCGGTGGGGAAACATGGCCGGGTAGGGGTGCTCCGGGAGGCTGCGCGCACTTCCCTTGCTCTGAGCGCCAGTCCCTGCCTCTCCACAGGCTCCCCTGTGTCTCCACACCCTCAGTACAAAAACAAGTATGGCAAGGAGGGGCACAAAATCACAGACTTTTACTTGTTTCCCTGTTTTCTCCTTCCCTGAGAATTCATTTGGATTTCCACATTGTGGATACTGGGATAGTGGATGTGATTTCATGTCCTGTGAAAACGTTCACCTTCAGAGAGCACATCTGGGCGCAGCGATGAGCCTGGGAAAACGTGACCCCCAGTCGCCCGTTCTGAAATGAGGGCTCTGCGGTCACCCCGCACAGATTCTGCTCCGTGGAATGACCCTCCCAGTTTTAATCACGCCGGTGAGCAGAGAGCACAAGCACCAGCAGCTGCTGGCTCCTGTCGGCTCGATGGATCAGCTGACAGCAGGCTCTGCACCTGCCCTACGCCCCCCGGACCCGGGCACTGCCCGGCTTCCCGGTGGCTCCTCGTGCAGACGTATGGCCCATGCCGCTCAGAACAGGCCGCCTGGCCTCATTCTCCCTGAGGGAGCCTCCTCTGACCAACGGCCCACAAACACGGGACCGTTCATCCCGCAGAGGAGAAAGAGAACCCAGCGTGTTGGGGTCGGCTCTGTAGGGCGGGACGGAGAGACGGCTGGTCTTACCGCCAGCCGGGCTGGGGTGGCAAACACGGCGGGGGGCTTCAGTCGCAGACTTTCATTTCTCACGGTTCTGGGGGCTGGAAACCCAAGCTCGAGATGCCAGCAGAGCTGGTTCTTGGTGAGAGCCCCCCTCCTGGCATCCCGCTGGCCCCTCGCCCCTTGTCCTCACGTGGTGGGGTGAGGAAGCCCTGGCGCCTTTCTCCCTCCCTACGGGACGCTGACCCTGTCGCGGGCCCCATCCTCACACCCCCGCCCGACCTGGTCACCTCTAAACCCCACCACACGGTGGGCGGGGGGAGTTGGAGCTTCAACATAGGAATTTGGGGCACAAACTTTCAGTCTGTAACCGGCACCATAACATTTCTGCTCTGGATTTTCTGCACCGTCCATACCTGTCTTCCATAGAATAATTAGGGAACACATTTTAAAAAACCGTGTTTTTGTTTTTGTTTTTGTTTTTTTAATTTTCACCGTCTCATAGGAAGACAATGGGGAGTTTTCAGCTGGTTCTGGAACGTGTAAATATTTTAAAGTTTTTAATGCTCAGCTTTGTACAGTGCTATTATCCCATGTAGAAAACCCCGAAGAAAACTCACAGGTAATACTGGAATCATTGGTGTCGAGCAGAGCGCTGCAGGCTGGTTACTGGTCCTGGGGGTTCTAGACACTCCCGCCCACGGCATCCTGACACCGAGTTGTCGGGGAAGCCCAGGTGAGCCCTGGACGGGACAGCTCCTCTCAGAGAGAAGAGAGTCGGATCCAGGGGCAGGTGCCTCCCACAGCCAGCAGGTTCCCCTGGCAGCCCATACGGGGTGATTCTCCTGCATGGGGGAGCCCCCAACCCTCCCCGAGGATGACGAATCCAGCAGTGAGGTTGGGCAGGGGCCAGATGATGCCCACACTTACGAAGAGCAAAGGAACACAGGTGGGCCCGGACAGGGACAGACATTCCCACACGAGGTGACACAGCAGCCCTGGTAGGGAGGGCTCCAGGCCCAGGGCGCACGACTGCACCCCCAGACTGCCCTTCACAACAACTGATCTACAGTCTCATTTACAGCATGTGAACCCACTGGAAAATTGATTGAATCGATTGTTATTAAATTGAATTGAATTGCTGGGTTCTTAAAGCTTTCTTAGATTAATATACATCTGTCGCCTACAAATCAACAAGAAAAAGTGCAGTTAACACCATTAAAGAATGGGCAAAAGATGCAAACAGGCAATTTAAATAAAAATATATAAATGGCAAATAAACACAGGATGCGATCAACCAAACTAGTAATAAAAAATCCCCATAAAAAAACCGCAGGAGACTTTTGTTGAATTGGAGAGGTTGAAAGATTCGTGAAACTCAGAGCTGACAAGGACGGAGAGGGTCCCCCCCATGGACCACTGGGGCTCAGTGACTGTGTATGGTGGGACCGGGTACTGGGACCCCCTTCTCAGCACACCTCCCTGCACCTGCAAACAGCAATCGGGGCCCCACGGATTCACAGACATCCGCTAAGTGGAAGAGACAGCTTGTGTCGGAAGAAGCCGGGAAGGAACGTGAAGGGAGCTAGCTCAGCCAGGTCCTCTTTGGCCGGAGCCAAGTGGGCCGAGTGGCCGCCGTGAGAAGCCCCCCACACTTCCCACCAGAACAGGAAAGGAATGGAACAACCCTCCGGAACCAAACTCCAAGAGAGAGGAAGGGGCCCATGGACCAAGCTCTGGATTCCAGGCTGGGCCCTGGAAGGCCTTCCCAACCTCTGCCTCAGCTCAGGTCTCCCCAGCACTGTCTGGGTTGTGGTCCCGGGTGGTCTGTCTGGTTGTCCCTTACTTCACGGGTTGTTCCACCCAGTGGTCAGAGCCGCCTCTGTGACCAGGGAGCTCTCGCACCCCAGACTCCTGACTCTGATCTCCCAGTCCTGCCTCTGTCCCCACTGACTCTGGCCCCCCACCCCCGACTCTGTCCCCGACCCCCGACTCTGGTGCCCCCACCCTCGACTCTGACCCCCCACCCCTGACTCTGGCCCCCACCCCCGACTCTGGCCCCCCACCCCCGACTCTGTCCCTGACCCCCGACTCTGGTGCCCCCACCCTCGACTCTGACCCCCCACCCCTGACTCTGGCCCCCACCCCCGACTCTGGCCCCCCACCCCCGACTCTGGCCCCCACCCCCGACTCTGACCCCCCACCCCCGACTCTGACCCCCCACCCCCGACTCTGGCCCCCCACCCCCGACTCTGGCCCCTGGTCTAGGCAATGCTGCTGGCTTTCTGACGTTCCACTTTTGGAAGGTGCAAACCTAAAACTTCCTAAGATAGCATAATTTGGGTGAACGTGCAGGCTTGTAATGTTTACAGTTCAGAGTGAGGACAGACCTAGGGGCTCACAGACCCCTGCCGACCCTCCTCACCCTGGTGCCTCTGGGATCTCTGGGCCCTGGGTTCCCATCAGCGGCCGTGTTCCCACTGACCTGAAAATGTGGGTCCTGTGGCCACGGCAGGCCAGGCCTTGAGGTTCTACCTGGATGGGGCCTCCCGGGGAGGCCTGTCGGGGGTCCCTGCTCCCGGGTCTGAGCCCCGAAGACAGTTCAGGGCTCCCCGCTGTGTCCACTTTCCACTGGCCCCCACAGACCAGCACCCCTGTTCCTTCATGACAAGTGGCTTACGGTCGTGCTTTGGTAATCACACAGCTCACGTGCAAATGGCGTGGTTCTGTCTGCCCCGCTGCGTGCACGCCGAGCGAGAGCCCAGCACCAGGGGTGCCCGGAGCAGCACTAGGAAGGGATGGAGACCCTGTCTTGGCTCCTGGCTCCAGACCAGCTACTGCACAAACAGGAACACAGAGCCATCCCCAGACCCAGCTATGTGTCAGCAGGTGCCCTGGGGAGCATCCCTCGGCCTCGGGCGCAGACCCTATGCCCAGTTGTTGTCTGGTTGATACAGATCTGGAGGCAGCAGACCTCCAACCATCTGGAGGCAGCATCCATGGGGCTGGGGGGCAGGTGCCGATGAGGCAGCAGGTCAGCACGGTCCTGGACCAGAGGGCAGGGACAGCTGTGCGTCGAGGTGGAGAGAGAACCTGGAACTACACGCAAGGGGCCACTCGCGGCCGAGCAGTCTGGGGCAGCGAAGGCAGGCCTGCATGGCTGGGGGCCCAGAGGATGTCCCGCCTCACAACCTAGAGGTGTGGGGGCAAGAAAAAGAAAGAGGAATGAAAGTCCCTCTTAGCATCCCGCGGGGGAGGGGGGCTGCAATACATCTTGGAAAATAAGCAACAGGATATTTTTCTTATAATTTGATTATAAAATATACATAACATGAAATCTACCATTTTACCCCGTTGCAGGCGTGCAGCCCAGGGGCGTCAAGCACGTGTACGCTGTTGTGTGACTCTCCATTGAGTGAAACTCACACCCCGTCCCCATGAAACTCCCCATCTGCCCCCCCGCGCCCTGGCGCCCCCGGTCTACCCTCTGTCTCTGAATCTGACTCCTGCAGGGACCTCTTGCAGGACCACGCCCCCTGCTGACCCCTCCCCAGGCCATTCCACAAGGGACACATTGGTCACCAAGAGTTCTCTGCTTGCTGCTTCTAACAGGCTGCAGCTCGGTGACCACCTGTCTGACCACATTCATCGCTAAAGAGACTGAGGTGTGACACTGATATGCACAGGAAGGCCTAGAATTTGAGTAGCTTTGGAAGCAAGCCCAGACTCCCGGCCTGCCCCGGCTTGCGGGGCTTTGTGGCCAGGCCCCTCCCAGCCTCCGTGGGCGGTCTCTGTGGTGCAGTGCTCACGCTGACTCAAGGGCCCTTGCAGACAGGCTTCCAGGCGTGGGGCTGGTCATGACCCTCGCGAGCGCGGTCAGGAGGGGCAGGAGGGGCGGGCGTGCACCCTGTGGGACACAGAAGAGGCAGGACATGGGCTCCGTGATTTCAGGCTTGTGTCTGGTTTCCAGGGTAGGGTGAGGCCTGGGGGGCACTGCTCCTCCTGCCTGCCTCTCCGAGGGTCCTTGTCCTCTGCATGGTCTCTGGAGAGGGCTCGGCAGGCACCGGGGGAAAGTCTCTGGATAGACAAACTTTGCAAACGTTTCTGTGCCCGAGTCAGGCTTGCCTGGGGATGCTG
The DNA here is from genome assembly GCF_037043125.1 of Eumetopias jubatus. Lineage (NCBI taxonomy): Eukaryota > Metazoa > Chordata > Mammalia > Carnivora > Otariidae > Eumetopias > Eumetopias jubatus. Next base: position 141,309,136 of record NW_028274814.1, on the reverse strand, counting down.
CCGACCCCTCTTGGTGGGGGTGCTGTAAGGTCAATGTGACACCCCCAGGTAGGGCTGAACCGGCATCAGGGGCAGGAAATGTCACCACAGGGCAGAGGTGCTTGGGTGTTCCTGAAGGAGGGGGCACCGGAGGCCCCATGAGGGCCTGGTCAGCCCCTGGAGGGGCTGAGGCCCCCACCAACTGAGGGCCTGGCACCAGGAGGGATCCTGCGAGCTCCTCGCTGCACGGACCACCTCAATGGGAAAACGGGGAACTCGGGGCTGTAAGGAGCTGGTGGAGTAGTGTATGTGGGGGGAGCCCAGCCCCTGTGGCCTGCGGTCTCGCTGGAAAGTCTGCCCTGCTGTTCCCGAAGCCCCTGGTTCTCCTTTCTTCCCCTGCGTGGGCTGCAGGGGGCCCGGGGCGTCAGCGACCTGTGGGTGAGAGGCGGAGGCGGACCCTCCCCCTCACTTAGCACAGGGCAGCAAGCAGACATCATCTGCAGAAGTGCTTCCTGGAAGAGTCCTCGGGTCTCAGTGACAAACGACTCGGGGCTGGTGGTGGGCAGCGGCTTCCGTGGAGGACGGGGAGCTCCTTCCCGTGCAGGGTGGGCAGCTTTGCCAGCTGTGGCCTGAAAGGGAAGTGGGGGTCAGAAGCCACGTGTGCCTGCTGCCGGGGGGTTATGCCTCTCCCCTGTGGACTTTTGCCCCTCGGGCCCCACGCTGATGGGCAGGAGCGGCCCCCAAGGGCTGGACTGAGACCCGCGGCGGCGAGGTCCTGTGTGGGCACCCCAGTGCTGGAGCCGTGGTGCGGCCGGGTTGGTGTCCCTCTGCCGTCCAGGCTCTCCCGGTCCGGCCGGTCGTCCCCGTGGGCTTGCCTGCGCGCACCTGGGTTAGGTTCCCGGGTTCCCCTCCCTTTGGAGACCGCATCCCTGCTGCGCTCCCCGCTTTTCCAGTTCCCATCAAAATTCCCAAACAGAACCTCCCCAAAGTACCCTCGTGTCCAGCTCATACCTACAGTCGTCACAGGCCACGGCTCCCCGAATGCCCCTCCGTGCTTCAGGTGGGACCCCCACACCTCGCTCACCCATGTTTTCCCCCTGCCCTGATTTTCCTTCGAGTCTTCCTCGCCTCTCACCCAAGGCCACCTCATTCCTGGTGGACGGGATCCCCCACATTCCCTCCTCGAGCCCAGGGACTCACTCCTGCCCCGGGAGGACCACCCCTGGCCGCTTCCCTGCAGCTGCATCAGTGTGCGGTCCTGCGTCCCTGCTCTCAGACCCAGTCAGCCAGTGGCAGGCACCCCGTCTTCCCGCCTGCCCTCTCCTGCCTCCGCCTTGGCAGACGTCAAGAGCGCGTCGGGAAAGTCCATCTCAGGTACTCAGAGTGGCTTGAGCTCCTGCAGGACACGGTTCTCAGAGCTGCCGTGGTCTGTCTTCAGGAACTGGAGACATGACGACACCACGCCTGGGCTGTCACATCCGCGCCCCTGCCTGCCCGCCTTCCCCACCTTGTCACCGCCGTCCACCCTCGTCCTGCGCCTCTGTGTCCTGGAGAATGCGCCAGCCCAACGTGAGCATCCAGGCAAGTCTGCCGTATCCCCAAGCACAGTGTCCGGTGCCACGGCCCCTTCCTGTGTGTACCCTGGTGAGTTCTTGTGATCGTGCGCAGGAGACATCTCAAGGACATACTGTTTATTAATGAAAAATGTTCTGCATCATTATATAAATCCCAATATTACATAAATAAATCATACATAAGCATTTATATATCATATACATGGATACGTGTATTTACATACATAAATATTACATAGGTAAGTCATAAATACTCATGCAATGAAACACATCCAGTCGTTAAAGTGAACTAACCAGGCCTACGTGTGTTACACGAGTGTGTAAACTCCTCGATGCTGCTACTGCGTGCTTGCTTTATTCACTTCTGTACTTTTTCTGAGGCTGGAAGACTGTTTGGCACAAGTAGGAGCTTACATCCATCAGCTTTTGCTGCATAACAAACCACACCAAAGCTTGGTTGTTCAGGATGATAACAGTTTGTCTGGCTCAGGATCCTGTGGGCTCACGCACGCTTGACTCGCTAATCACCGCACGGATCTGCTCGCTCGGCTGGCCGGCTGTCGGCGGGGCGGTGAGGACGGCTTGGTCCCGTGCCCCTCGTCATCCGTAGGCCAGGCCTGTCTTGTCTGTGTGGTGGCGGCAGGTGAGCAAGCCGTGATGTGCATGGGATTTGAGAAAATCTGATTTTCCAGAAAATTTGTCCAGCGCAAACCACGCAGCCAATCCAGGTTCTGGGGTAGGAGAAGTGGGCTCAGCCTGCCTGTGGGTGGGGACCGTCCTGCGGCCGTTTTTACTAACACACAGTAAGTGAGTATATCTGGAATGAATGACTAGGTTCGCAAGAAGAACATCTCACAAAATCATTATACAGAATCCAAAAACGCCCAAAAAAGCTAAGTCATACAAAGTGGAGCCCTCAACAATGCTATCCATCGTTTATTGCTCTACTCAATAAAATGTGATGTCACACTTCAGAGTCGAAGGTGGATTACCCTTAGGACGGCGGTCAGCTCGGGGGGGAGGGAGGGGAACGGTCCGGAAGGCAGGGCAGGGCGGCCAGGGGTATTCGAATATGTTTTCCTTTAAGATGTGAAACACACGTGTCCAATGCCAATGTGCGTTACAGCCTTGCACTGGCTGTGAGCAAAGAGCCATGTGAGAACACAGGCTCATGCCGAATATCCAAACACCTTTCTTTCCTAAAGTCCTTCAGCGTCCCCGTGGCAGAGAACAGGCTGACAGGCCCTCCGTGGTCCACACCTGACCGCACCTCCCGCTTCTCCACCTTCCTGCATTTATGAGCTGCCGCAGTACCTGCCTGTGTCCCCACGTCGTGGCTCATGCTGCTTTCTCTTCCTGGAGTCACGTGCTGCCTCCCTGGGCTGCACCCTCCATCCTTTGGGACCTGGGGCACCAGGTCGGGGGCTGTACACTGAGCATCTGTGTCCCCCCCACCGACCCCGGCTTCGTATGTTGAACCCTTCATCCCGGGGTGATGGTGTCAGGAGGTGGGGCCTTTGGGAGGTGAGTGGGCCAAGGTGTTGCCTTGCGGGCAGTGCTGGAAACAGCTCATCATGACTTACTCCTTCCTATTCTGTCATGGCTGCTGTGTGACTTTGAGCCTCTGTGTCTGCAGGCCCAGGGCCACGCGTGGTGTCCGGTGGCTCCCACCGCCTGGTTGTCCAACAGAGCCGGACTAGGTGCAGTCCCAGACCGAATGAGACACATTCCAAGTGCCAGTGAATGCGTTTCTGGTAATTTCACATAAGAAGGTTGTGGAAATTTAGAAAATAAGATTTTAAGGCTGGACGTGTGTCTGACGATGGGCCCGCCGGCGGGCGGCAGGGACACGGCAGGCAAGCTTGCTGCTTTGCTCCTTGCTGGTGCGCTTCACCTGGTTACAAATATAATGCAAAACGTCAGTGATGATCTCAAAATAAATCTGCTGACTATAGACCTGGGGGAAAAACCCACAATTTGTAATAGTCAGAATCACCTAGCTTACAGGGATTTCCTGAGACCAGATGCTAATCCAGAAAGGGCTGGAATTACTTGGAGGTATTGTTTCAATTCCTTCCAGTCCAGCTGGAAATCTGTTGATTATAAATAATGGTATGTAATTTCTGATGTGACATCTCATTTCCCAAACAGAAGCAGAAAGCCGCTTCCCTTAATCCTTGCCTTGCAGCTGCCCTGGCCCAGTGAAAGAAAAAATTCCACACAGACAGCTCTGCTCATATTTCAACACCCTGGCTGCTTCCTCGGGGCTTGTCAGGAACCGCTACCCACTCAGCGCTACAGGGTGGGTGCTCGTCTGACTCTGCCCGGCAAAATGCTCACACATGCCGTACGTCCTACACCCCAGAGTCAAAGTTCTTAATAACATTTTCCAAAGAACTGAATGCTTTTTTATGAATGTATGGAGAAAATATGGTGTGGGTTTAGTATTGCGTTATGAACCTCTAAGAATTTTTAGAATATGCTTTATGCATGAATATATAAAATGGGCATATGCTGCAGTAAAGTTTCACTGTTGTGCATAAAGGAGATTATAATAAAAGTTGTAAAGTTAGCCCTTAGCGGAGGATGGAAAGGGGAGAAATGAAATGCTTACAGCCAAGGGAGATGATTTCTCCCACCACATTCTTCTTTCTGCTCGATGAGGCCACTTGCTCTTGCTGGGATCCTTACGTGCGAGCCAAGAAGGGCTAGGGCGTAATGGTGGGCCAGTCACGTGGAAATGAAGCCGCTCTGAACCTGGTGCCCCCTGAGCGGCAGCTGCAAATTTCCCCCAGAAATACAGTTGGATCAGAGCACTTTGCAACGCTCCTGGAATGCTTCCAAGGGGAGAAAAACGAGGGACTTCGAACATGGACACTGATGTTTTTGCTGGGCAGATTAGCTTCATGTTGGAGTCACCCACGTGACACTTAACGCTGACCACTGTTTGTTAAATACATAACTCCCAGGTCGGGAATGTCTCGGGCAGGGACCTGTCCTGGACATTATTCCCACCCCAGCCACAGACACATGCTCACACACCACATAGTTGTACATGTGGCACGGTAGGCAATAATGAATACTTGGTTAAATGAGTTACTGAATTTATCTTTAAAAAGGCTCAGTGAACTAAATGGAAGAGAATTTGTGGCCTGTGGTCCTCAGGCTGGGCAGACAGGGAAGGTGATGCCTGAGGGTCGTGGGCACTGGAGAACTGTCGTGGCAAAGACAGACCTGCCCCTGGCCCCAGGGTGCAGGTGGGCCAAGGTATCGATGAGAGAGTCTGGTGGGGCCATGGAACAGAAGGGAAGGTATGATCACAGTGTGGCGCATAGTCGGGAAGAAGTTGGGCTGATTGCTCCACAGATAAGGAGCTACCTTCTCAGAAGATAAGAGCAAGGCAGATTATTCACTACTCTCTTAATGTCGAAAGAAAAGGAAGAAGAGGAACAAGGAGAAAATGCAAGGGGAGGAGGAGGAAAAAGGCAATTCTGATAAGCAGTGGAGAGCCACTCAAAGTTTTTGGGTGGGGACGTTTGCTTCATAAAAGATGGGGCCAAAGAGACCAAACACAATCCCTGCATAAAACAAAATCCAACGTGAAAGTGGACAAAACATGAGCCAGTGAGTTTATAGCACTGTTCAAGAGATAAACACAGACAGTGACAACTGGGAGGTGGGACAAAAGCAGCCAAGTGTAATGACTGGCCTGCTTCTGCCTTGAGGAACCCCAGGAGGAGCCCAGCGGATGCCCTGAGTTGAAGAGATGGAGCTGAGCATTGCGGGAAACCAAGGCAGATAGATTCCTAGGACAGAGTGCAGTGGGGGAGACTCCAGAGGGAAAGAATGACACTGACCTGCACACCGGCCTCTCAGGTAGCCACCTGAGTACCGGTCAGCACCTGCAGGTGAGCCAAGTGCCCGAGGCCAAGAAAGGACCACCTGTCAGGAAAACAGGCCTGGAACTTACAAATGGCTGTGAACTGTACCTGTCCCACCTGTCAGACCGCAAACCAACCAACCAACCCCAGATACACGGGCGCTGGGCACAGTGTTCAGAAGGACCTGCCCTAGCAGTGGAAGCAACCTACACATTGCATGCTGCTTTCATCCTGCCTAACAGATCCTAAAAGCAAGAACCAAAAGGACAGAGCCATTTCCAAGAAACTTAACTGCGCTCCAGGACAGAACTCAGTAATATTTTTGTATTCACCAAAATATTCATTACCCAACAAGGAAAAATCTACAATGTCTGGTTTCTAATAAAAAATAACTGGGGTTGCAGGAAAATATGATTCATAATGAGAAAAACAAACTAATTGAAAATTATCCCTCAAGGACACAGATGTTAGAATTAGGAGAAAGAACATAAAAGGTCATTTTGTGATGAGAGAGAGGTTAATGCATCAAGACAACACAACACTCTTCAACACTTATGCACCTAAAAATAAAACGGAGCTGCAAAATTCATAAAGCAAAGATTGATAGAACTACAAGGGGTCTGTACATATAGAAAAACCTATAATTATAATCAGAGATTTAAATATGCCTCTCTCAATAATTCATGGAACAAGTAGACAGAAAGTCAGTAAGACACAGAAAATGTAAACATTTTCAATTAATGACCTAATTGTCATTTATAGACCATTCTGCCAATAAATAGCACAACACACATTCTTTTCCAGTCCACAAAAATATTTGCCAAGGCAGACCATATTCTGAGATATAAAACAAATCTCAATAAATTTAAAATGATTCAAGTCAAAGGCAGTATGTGTTCTTACCACAGTGGAATTAAATTAGAAATTAATAACGGATATAACTGGAAAAATCTCCAAATACTAGAGCCTAACTAACATTTCTAAATAACTCATGGATCAAAGAGTAAATCAAAAGGAATTTAAGAAATATTTTAGAATAAATGAAAATGAGAAAAAATGTGTAGGATGTCACCAAAGAGACTTAGAAGATTTATGGCCCTAAATGCCTATATTTGAGAAAAGAAAGATCTCAAATCAATGACCTCCCATTCTACCTAAATAAATTAGAAAAAAAAGTAAACAGAAGGAGGAAAATAATACAGTGGAAATAAATGAAATAAAAAAACAGATAAATAATTGAGAAAAAACTGAAACAAAAAGCCGGTTCTTTGAGAAGGTCAATAAAATTGTTAAGCCTCTCGCCATACTGATCAGAATAAAAAGAAAGAAGGCATAAACTGCCACTGTCAGGAACAAAGGGGCCACCGCAAATGTGAAGAGGATCATAAGGCTGTATTATCAACAACTTTGTGCCAATAAATTAAACAACATAGATAAAATTGACAAATTTAAACAAAATGAAAGTTGCTCAAGAAGAAGTAGGCATAACTTTACAGAAAGGAAACCCAGGCCCAAATGACTTCCACAGTGAGTTCTCCTGAAAACTTAAGAAAGAAATAAATATCCATTCTAGACAAATTCTTACAAAAAATCAAAAAGGAGAGACTATTTCCCAATTAATTCCGTGAGGCCAGTATTGCCTTGATACAAAAACAAAGGCATTACTATAAAAGAACACCATAGACCAATATCCCTCATGAACAAAGAGACAAAAATTCCAAACACAAATTTGGCCAATTAATTCTGACAATATATAGAAAGGATGTATATTTCGACTGGTGGAGTTTCGACCAGGAATGCAAAGGTTTCTTTTTTTTCAACATCTGAAAATCAATCAGTATAATTCACCATGTTACTAATTTAAAAAAAGTGTTAAACTATATGATTATTTCAACAAAAACAGAAAAATCACTTGACAAAATTCAACACCCATTTCCCGATAAAATGCCTAAGTAGAGCAGCTGTGGAAATGAGCATCCTCAGCCTGATAAACCCTGTAACTATGAAAACCCACAGCTAGCTTCATACAAAATGGTGGGAGCAGATGTTTCCCCCACTAAGATCAGGAGCAACAGAAGGATGTCTGCTCTCACCACTTCTGTTCACTTTGGACTAGAAATTTCAGACAGTGTAATAAGGCAAGAAAAAGAAGTATAAAAGAAGTATAGTGCATCCTGTTTGGGAAGAAAGAAGCAAACGGTCCTTATTCCCAGACAACGTGGTAATCCATGTAGCAAATCTGACAGAATCTTCCAAAAAGCTACTAGAAGCAATGGGTGAACTGATAAGTGGATTTTAAGAGATTGCAGGAGAGAAGATTAAAATACATTCATCGGTGGTGAGGGTATGGAGACGCTTCTGGCGGGAATGCAGACACGTGGAGCCACCGAGGAAAATTGCCCATTACTTTAAAGCAAGCTCTCCGGCCACCGCATGATCCCGCCCTAGCTATATCTATACCTGGAAGAACGGGCATCGCATGTCCCTACAAGGACTTGAATATGAACATCTACAGCAGGCTTTATTTGTAGTGGGTCAAAAACTGAAAACAACAGACGTGTCCATCAATAAGGGAATGGATAAAGAAATTGTAGTGTATGCGTACAATACTGTACTTTTCAGCAAAAGTACAGAGGGCCGACCCATGCAAAGACACAGATGAATCGAAGATAGTGGTGCAGACTGGAAGCATGCAGACAAGAGAGTCTGTGTAGGTTCCACGCTATAAAATTCCAATCAATGCCAAGTACTGTCAGGGATGGCGCATCTGGGAGGGAGATGAGCGTGGAGAGGGGAGGGAGGAAAGCAGCAAAGGACCGGTAGGAAGAATCACAAAAGTCCATGAGGAAGACAGAGGGGATTCACACTCTCGTCCTCTGGGTGGTGGTGCTGGCCCCACAGGTGTCCACACGCATCCCAGCTCAGCAGGTGTATACACTGTGTGCGGGTAATTGCGTGGCAATTTCCCCTCCATAAAGCTGGTTTAAAAAGGTAACAGAAATGGAGGGGAGCGTGTTTAATTTAAAAATTCTGCTGTTGCAGTCTGGCTCCGGACACTTTCGAGGTTAAAATCAACAGGTTTTAAATGGTAAAACTCTGCTGTTGTCTACAGATTTTTCAATTTTGTGAGAATGAATGGTCCAGGCAATTAGACTACAGGATTAATTCCATCACAGGTAAGGCAACCACAGACTTTCTCATCAAACCAGACCACCGCTGGGAGCCAGACCACAGGTGTCACCCAAGGCTGTCCCGGCAAGCCTGGACAGATGGTCACCCCCGTCACAGCCCACATCCCTGCTCCCATCAGCCCCCACACGACAGCCAGCTTGTCCCTCACTCCCCGCATCCCGGCTCCCACACATCTTACTGGACCCACCCTCCCGTGGCACCCTCCAGAGCCTCCCGGGAGTGGGGTCAGCACAGCCACCTCCCCTCCCATCATCCCCCAAGGCCCCAGAAGGCAACCGGTGTCTCCCCTGAGCTTTGTGGAGCTCCTGGCTCGTTACGGGCCCTCAATAAATGTTTGATGACTAAATCATGAATAAATGGTGACCTTACTGGGTGTGGAGCTGAGTGTCTGCAAGCATTGTCTTACTTTTATTTTTGAAGATTTTTTATTTATTCATTTGAGAGAGAGACAGAGAGAGCATGAGCAGGAGGTAGGGGGAGAAGCAGGCTTCCCTCTGAGCAGAGACCCGGACACGGGACTCGATCCCAGGACCCCAGGATCATGACCCAAGCCGAAGGCAGACACTTTACCGACAGAGCCCCCCAGGGGTCCCAGCATTGTCTTACTTTCGAGCTAATCTGCACAGCGTGGGGATCCCTGACACAGAGCTGTGTCTCTACCTTTGTGTCCCGTGTTCGTTCGCCGTCACGGCTAGATGACGTGGATGCCAAGCACAGAATCCCGAGAAAGTGCTGGAGTCTGGGCTCGGCACTGAATATAGACATAGCAGCTTCTCCCGCACGTGATAATCCCATGTTCTCCTCCCGAGGGTCTGGCTCTTGAATTAACTTGTCGGCGTTCGAATTGTCTAGGCTTTTCCCTGCGGTGCATAGTCTTTCAAAGAATGTTTCACGGAGTTGCAAATGGGAGCAAAGCTCTTTTTAAACAGAAGGTTATTTTACTTGGGTATTTACTGGTGATTCCCAGCTTAAAATTAAACAGCTGGGGATTCTCCACGGAGCCTGTGGGGTTTCCATGGCAACCCTGGCCTTAGAAAGGCAGGCCAGGAACAAGCCACTCTGGGGCTCGGTGGCCCCAGCAGGCTGGCTGGCAGGCAGGGAAAGGGGTCGAGGCCCCAAGTCTGCGGAGGCGATGGCCGCTTGAGCTGGGAGTAATCCCGCCCTGAGCGGCGGTATAGATGGCAGTTGGTGGGGGCCTTTCCTACATTGGGCATGGTCTGCTCCGTTTCCAACACCACCTATGATTGGATATTCTGAGTCTGTGCAGAGCCCGGAGCTGGGGCTGGGCGGGCGTGCGCCTCTGGGCTGGACTCTGGGCTCTACCCCCCATCTGCGCTCCTGGGCTTTCCCTCACTCTTCTCCACTGTAGTCAGAGGAAAACATAAATTGTGTCACTTGAAAGGATTCAAAATCCACCTACTATTTCAGAAGGTATATAACGAAATCCTCAGGGATAAAGGGGCTGAAGGCCCTCAAGTGAACAGTGGGACTTGGATCCAGTTCCTTATTCGACAAGGGGCAGACGTTCTGAGTCTGAGATGAGTGGAGAGCCGGCTCTGGAAGGCGTGGGATCTTCTGGGAGGCCCTGGGCAGGGAAGGGGGACACCAGGAGGTGCCCGCGTGATGAGAGGGGTTGGCTGCAGTTAGCACAGGCCTGGAGGGAGCTCTGTCCCTGGGAAGACGGGAGAGATGCCCTGTTGTCCTGCTGGAAACCTATTAATGAATCAACATCAAAGTGCCCGGGTGCCCCGGGAGCCCAGCCGGGAGGTATGGGAGGCGATACTCCTAGGCCATGCTGCTCCTCGAGGGTGGTGCCGAATCAGCTCAAGCAATTTTCCCGTCGGCCAGTGTGTCTCCTCCCTGCAGAGCCAGACCACTGGCTCTGCCCCAAATAGGACCAGGAGTGACGGGCTGTTGATACCAACAGTGTGTCTGGGGCCCAAGCATGTTTCCTGGGTTCTGGTGATTAATTTCAAAATTCAGAAACCTTGAGTACAATTCCCGTTGAATTTGAAGAGTTGTGTCTGTTCTACGTTCCTCTCTGGCTGGATCCCCGAAGAGAGTTACAGGTTTCCAAGGTGTGGGTCCTCCTCATCTGGACATTCCTTATCCCTGCCCAGGGCTGGGTTCCCACACTGTGACCATACTCACTGGGAACTGGACCTGAACAGAATTGGGACTCGATGCCTGTCCGGCCGCCGCGAACACCCCACTCGCGGGGGACAAGGGCGGGCTGGGGAGTTGGCAAATCATGAGACAGGAGGGGTCCGTGGAGTGAGGGACCTGCCGCTGGGGGTGGACAGATGGAGCCCTGCACACCTGGGCGTGCGTGTTGTGACCCCATGGCCTCGGCCCAGACAGGACAGCCTCAGGGACAGGTCGGGCACCTGGGCAACATTTGCAGGGATGGGGCTGCTCCTGATGGCATGGCCAGCAGCAGGATTGACGGGTGAGAGTCTGTCCTTCCTGCGGCTCCTTCCCGGTGATTCCTACACGTGATTCCTTCCTCGTCCGGTCTGACAGCTGTGTAATTTTAGGTACAATTTTAACCCGCATTTCACTAAACAAAAGACGAAATGTGCTCATTTTCACCATATTTAGTGGTATTCTTGAAGATAAGATCAAATCCAGGGGCCCATAAACGACAGCCCCCAGACCAGGCCTGCACCGCAGCCCGTTTTTGGAAATAAACGTTTACTGGGCGTGGTCTGCAGCTGCTGCCGTGTTCTGTGTCCACCCGTGGGCCCCACCCCTGGGTGCTGGTGACCTTGGACGATCTTCTGCCCCCGAGTGTGGGAGAGCACGTGCCATGCTGTCACAGAGCATGGAAATGGGGGGTGTCCCTCCTGGGACAATGTCGTGTCTCCACGGTGCTGTCTTGCTCGCTTTCTCCCTGGCTGGCTGGGAAGAACCAGTCATGTGGGGAGAGGGCCTGTGGACTGGGCCACGTGGCTGGACCTGTGGGCCGTTGGCGGGACGGTAGCCGCGCCTGGACTCCCCCGTCGAACCCGTGAACTCACTGGTGCGTGTTGTATCGAGCCACTAACTTTGTGCAGTGATAGGAAGTAACCTGCTCCCCAGTAGCGGAGCTCAGTCTGGCCTCTGGACACGGCACCACACAGAGACAGCCCCACGCGGACACGGCACCATGCCGAGGCAGCCCCACGTGGACACGGCACCACATGGAGACAGCCCCACGCGGACACGGCACCACGCGGTACTTACTCTCTGCACCTCGAGTTTGCAAGAGAACTAGATGCAGGTGCATTTCTTGAAGACCTGCTTACTTAGTGCCCAGGCTCTGAGGACAGGAGGCCCTGACGTGGGCCGCGGGTCAGTCCTGGGGAGGGCTGGGCTCCCCTGTGGGCATTCGGAGGTTAGCGGTCTGAAGGTCCTGCCCGGCAGTGATAACCGTGCTGGTTCGGGGCATATCTGCAGGAGATCAGGACACATGTGTTTGTTTCGGCTGCCACACTTCCTTGGGGCGGACTAATTGGCCCGCTGATTAGATTGGTGTTTCAATCTATTACCAGTCGGGTCTGCAGCCTCCCCAAACGAGAGCCAGGCCCCCCGCCCCGCCGCACGTCACTGCCTGTTTATATTGGAAGCTGAGCGGAGTAATTAGGATGGGGGCGGTGGAGGCCGAGGCAGGCGGCTGTTAGATGACCAGTGAAATGTGAAGGGCAACTTCGGAGCTGGCATGTCTGATCAGAACTGATAACTTTCATTCCCGCAATGAGTGGAAATAGCTTTGTTTTATGTGTCTGGCCGCCCCGCAGTGGCTGCACTTCTCGGGATGCATATTTCATCCCGTGGAACTGCCCAAGTGTGACCCTGCAAGATTCCGCATCCGCCAGGCCTCGCCGAAACCGCGGCCCCTCGGGGCCACTGTCGCCACGGGCCCCGCACGGGCAGCTCCCCGGGGGCACCTCCCGACACACGGACTTTATAAATGAGGCCATTACGGCCTAATTCTCTTTTCTCTGACGTGTCTTATTTTCTTCCCAAATGTTCTGTCTCAGTGTAAGTCAGGAATGTGAATCTGCACGGGCCCGGGCCGGGCCGTTGTTCCCTGTGTCGCTCCTCCCAGAAGGCCCCCGGGTGCGGGACCGGCCCCCCCTCCACCAGCCGGTGGCCCTGGCCCGGGTCTTGCAGCAGGGTGTGTGCCTGACCCGTGGCTGAGGCACCACTGTTGCCGTCCGCCTTAGTCTGACCCGACGACAGCCAGGCGCCCCCCCGCCCCCGACCCAGGCTGGGCTTGGCCGCCCCCGGGGTCTGAGCAGGACTGCAATGCAGAGCCCTCCGTGCCCACGCCAGGGGGCTAAACCCCTCCCCACCGGGCTCACCTGCTGCTTCCCCATGAATGTCTCTGCGTGCCCCTCCCTGCAGGGGAGAGCCCAATTCTGTTCGGTCCTGAGATGCTTGCAGATTCCAGATGGAGCCTTCCCCCCACGGCCCAGCGTCTGTGCCCCAAGTTTCTCCCCATCCACCCGATCTGGCGGGAGCAGGCAGGGAGGGGATGCTGGGGTTTGAGTCAGGTGTGAGTGGTGCAGGGTGGTCCCAGAGATAGGTGGGGGCACTGCGCCGCGGAGGGGCCACGCGCACCCGTGGAAGGTGCCGGCCTGACACAGCAGAGCCTGTTCCCTCGATCTGGACCGGAAGTCCTAAACCACGGTGTGGCAGGCCACGCTCCCTCTGGGGCAGCAGGGGATGGACCTTCCTGCCCTTTCAGGCTCTGGGGGCCCCACAGCCCTTGGTGCTCCTGGGCTTGTGGCCTCCATCCTCTGCTCCGTCCCCACGTGGCTCCTCCCTGGTGTCTGTCCACACGGCCTCTTCTTTCGAGGACGCCAGTATTCACGCCCCTTCCTAACTGGACTACATCTGCATAGACCCCACTCCCAGATGAGGCTGCATTTATAGGTGTGGGGGTTGGGACGTGGGTCACAGTTCGACCCACAGCACCTTCCACGTGTTGGGTGCTGGGAGGCCTGGGCCCCAGGCCCCACGGCCAGTAGCGCCAGGAGGGAATGGACTTCTGGAAGCTCACACGTGTCGTGGGTCCCTACGAATCACCCCGTCATGAGATGGGGTCTAAAACGCTGTCCAGTGAGAAGAGAACCACTTTCTGACCAAACGCACCTGTTGCCCCCTTCTCACCCCTGCCCACAGCCCCACCAGCTCCCCTGGGGGCGGAATGCACCAGGACAGGGCAGGTCCCCACAGCCTCAGCCTGGTCTTGCAGGAGGATGGGTGGCGCAGTGCAGGAGGGATGCTGGGAGGGCCCACGGGGGCTGACTCCCACACGGGCGCCCTGTGGCCAAATGTCAGAGGTGTCGTGAGCACGGGGAGACAGCAAGCCCCTGCCCCACCAGCAGGAGCCGCATGCGCACTCGGGTCCCTTGGACTCTCGAGAGCACAGGGACACCCCACAGGCCTGTGTGAAGGCCCCTCAGGGGTGGGGGACCCGGACCTGCCCCCTCCCCACATCGGCGTGGCCGCGAACACCTGTCCCGAGGCCTCTGGGGGTGGGCTTCGACCTGGTCCTTCTCTGGGCAGCCTTTCTCCATATGCTGGCGACGCGCCCTGCGTCCCACGAAACCGCCACAGGACATTCGGCCAGGATGTGAATTTTCAAATTAAAAATGAAATTAAATTTCAAATAATTCCCACCGCTGTTGTATTATGTCTTGATAATGCTCTAAGGGAAGGGTTTTATATTCAGTCTGTTTCGTACCTGCTCACGGACTGTGCGCGTCCTCAAGGTCAGAGGAAACAGGGTGGCCCCTTCCAGGCTGCTCTTCGCCTTTATTTCCCGTCTGGGACACATCCTCTGTCTCCCGTGTGCGTGGGGAGCGCCTGAGGGCTTCTCATTGTTGCTTGCAAGCTTCCCACAGGGACAGAACTCCGGTGTCTCCTCCTCTCTCTGTAGGGCCTCCAGGCCTCCAGGGTGAGGGCCCCACCCCGTGACCCCATGTCACCTGATCCACTCCCTAAAGGCCCCATCTCCAAACGCAATCGGACTGGGGGATTGGTTTCTGACATAGGCTTTTCTGGGGGGACACATTCGGTCCATAAAGGCCATCCTTGCTGTGCCGTCTTCGAGTCTCTCCACACCGCACCCTCACTCCCTGGCCTCTCCAAGGAAAGCCACGTGATTACACCCCAAGAATGTTGTCTCTCCAGGGGGAGCTCTGAACCCTGGGCTCTAGGACCATGCTACAAGGCCGTCTTGCTTAGGGATACGTGCTATTAATTCAGCAATTAATTTTCTCTTTGCACTAAATTCTTGTCCCTATAGCCTTAATAGGACTGATTATTCATCAATATTAAAGTGGCAAATTCATTATATTCTAATGATCTGACATCAAATATTAAATCTCATTATACGATTGGCTGGGGATTTATGGCCATTATTAGCTAGCTCAGGTGAGCAGCTCATCTCCCGCAGCGGCCGCTGGAAGGCCCACGGTTTGCATCCCTGCTTCCCACGGACGCTGGCTGCAGGGACATCGGGAGGAACCTGCATGTCTTTGGGGCGGAGGGAAGTGTGAGCACAGAGCGGGAAGGTTGGTGACCAGGATGACCTGGCTGGAGCTGGTTCATGGGGAGACAGACCAATTTGGGGGCAGCACATGTTCTAACTTCACCTCCAAACACCTGTGTGTCCCTTAGCTTCCCGCAGTGGCCACCCACTGGGTCATGGAGGAGAGGGGCGCAATCGCCCAAGTTCCCAGCACTTATCAGGGACCCCAAGTGCAGCCTGGCCATCCCCACAGCAGCCCAGGCTCCTGTCTGTTCAGGAGGGGACTGTGGGGGAGGGGCCCCCGATCCTGACGCCATGTCTGCGTTTTCCCAGTGGCCTCAGCTGGAGGCGCTGGTCCCTCCCTGCTCTTGGTGGGTGCAAGCTCGCGGTGCATTCACTCACTGAGAGGAGGACCCCAAGCCCCACGACGTGCCAACCGCTGTGCCGAGCTCGATGTGGTCACGGTGGCCACGACCCGGGCCCTGCTTGTCATTGTGGGTGCCCGTGTCACCCACCCGGTTTGAAGACTCTTCAGTGTCATAGAAATGCAAGATTTCCATCATCACTGTTACATATTTCTGGGAACACAATCATTAAGATGAAGTCGTGTCTCCTGTATGCAAATGAGGAAGCGTGGCGCTCTGCAATTTACATGGCATATTTCTTGTTTTCAAGTAGGACCTGAGAACAGCTGTTTTGAATGAGAGCTACCTCTGAGCACCCCACTTGGGCAGCTCTCACCGTGAATTAGCGGGGCACACATGTGCACAGATGCACGAAGTCTTCCGGCTCCTGGGTTCTGTCCGTCATCCCTGCGCATCTCCTTGATGAGGACCAGCTAGGAAATGCACAGGTCAAATGGCCACCTCTGAGCGGACACACCCTGGAGCTTGGGAGCTGGAAAACCAGCCTCCGAGGCGACGGGCTCCTGTTTTCGATGAGCTGCAGATGCCCTGCGTGGAGGCCTGCAGCTTCCCAGAGCAGATGGAAAGCTGATGGTAACTCAGGCTTTGCCATGTGGAGGACAGCTTACTGGAGCAAGTCCACCCCTGGATCCCCAGCAGGCTCCCGGGGAGTGTGCAAATCTGGTTTGTCATGGAATTACCAGCATCAAGCCGCAGTAAGGCTGTGTGCTGTCTGCAACTGGAAGCCACACGGGGTATGAATGTCAGGTGGCTCGCGAACAAAGGCAGAGGTGTGGGGGCAACTGCGGCCCTGGGGGGAGGCTGGGCACACAGCCCGCGGATGCACCTCTGTAATTGGCCCCGCCTGCAGTACACTTTGGATGGCGAGTTTTGAAAGGCAGGGTTCAATTATGAAAAGTAGAGCATCCGGGGAACACATGGAGATGGAAGAAATGCAGAATCCTCTGCAGAAATTGAGCTGCCTCCGGGACGTAACGGGTAGCTGGAAGCAACTGGTTTTATTCCCAGAGGGGCCTGGGGGTGGGTAAGGGGCACCACGGCTGAGCCCACCCGGCCCCCACCTTAGGGAAGAAGCAGCTTGAACAAAGGTGGGTGCACACCTGCCCCGTCCCGCAGCAGGGCAGCCCACGACCCCTCGTGGCTCAGAAGAGTGAGTGACGGGCGGATGCCCAGGAAAAGCACCTCTTCCTCAGGCACCTGGGGCCCCAGGGAGAGGACCCCCCCGAGGCAGTGTTTGTGGGCACTCGGTGAGACGTGAAGCAGCTGTCCCTTTGCACACGGGGGCCTGTGTGTCTCCTCCACATCCCATCTTCTCCGTCCGGGGCGGGTGGCCCGTCCCCAGACTGAGGAGGAGGCAAACTGGGCTTGCAGCGGCTCTCTGGGCTCCATAGTCCCCCGCCCAGGGGACGATCCCCCTCCCAGCGGACGATCCCAGCCTGGAAATCTGACTCCCCCTGGGACTGACCCTCCACTGTCAGACGAGGCTCTGAACTGTCACCTATTCGGGATCCGCAGTCCTTCTGCTGGTTCCACCATCCGACCCAGGGCTTGGGCTCTGGTGTGAGGGGCAGACAGTTCGTGCAGCGAGTCTGCCTGGTGATCGCAGGCCACGGCGGCATGACTGGATCTAGCACAGCGCCCGGTCCAGTGTGGGGAGACTGCGGGACTCTCCTCCTCCAGGGCAGGAGTGACCCATCTTCCCTGGCCCTGGAGCACCACTGCCCACTGGCCCCTCTCCCCCGGCCCGTGAAGGCCCTCAGTAACCACGACAACATGCCACTCCGGGGTCCCCCCTCCCCTGCACAGCTCTGAGCTGCCACATTCTTGGGGGGGTGGGCTCCCTCCGGGGGTTAGGCTCCCCAAGGAAGCTGCAGGTACCGGGAGAGAAGCTAGTCTGCGGACCATCCCTGGGAATGTGCGTTTTCTCAGCACTGTGACAAAGAAATGGATTCGTCTTCTCTAGGAAAGCCTGAATATTGCCTACCGGACACAGTGAAGGTCGCTGGGCTCTCCGAAGCAGAGAAAAGTCCCGTGGATGTTTGCAGCAAAACTAGCTCATTGTGCAGGGGATGAACAGAATGCATTCCACCCTGGGCTGTGTGTGTGTGTGTGTGCGTGTGTGTGTGCGTGTGTGTGTGCGCGCGTGCACGCGTGGGAAGTGTTTCTGGCTGGGTAAGCGTGTTACCAACAGAGGTGAGCAGTTTCAGCAATGGGTACGAATATGAGTGTTTGAAATAGTAGACAACAGACCATGTTAAGCATCGTATGCTATCAAAATATGGCTTTTGAAAATCTGGGTCTTTACAATTTTTGACAATTGTTTTCTACCTTTTAATCTCCCACGACCATGAAGTATTAAGTATAAAATTTTAGTCTCGTAATTAAGAGTTGTTTATATGACCCTGGGATACAGTCAGCAACCAGAGCTGACACACTCTTCAGAGAATTATTGAATCACATATTGTGACATGTATCTTATATTCAGAAGATGTAATTTTTGTATTTCGGTTATTACACTTCAACTCCAGAATTTCTATTTGATTCTTTTCATTAGTTTCTCTCTCATTATTGATATTCTCTATTTGATGAGATATAATTCTCATGCTTTTATTCAATTTTCTTAGACAAGTTTTCCATTAGTGCTCTGAACACATTTATAATAACTGATTTAAAAGCTTCATCTAGTAAATCCAATGTCTGGGGCTCCTCAGGGGCAGTTTCTATTAACTGTTATTTCCCCTCCTGCATATGGGCCATAATTTACTCTTTCTTGGTGTGTTTCATAATTTTGTGTTGAAGACTGGATATTTTAAATAATATAATGTAGCAAGTCTGGCCGTCAGATGCTTACCCCTCCCACCCCAGCACAGAGTCTGTTTAGCGACTTCTCTGGGTTAATTCTACAAGTTTTGTTCTCTTTATTGCATGTGGCCACTAACGTCTTTGCTTGGTTAACTTGGAGATCAGCTGATGATTCCACAGAGATTTCCTAATGATCTTGAACCAGTATCTCCCAGCCTTTGCTGAGGGGTCCCGTGCGTCTGTTGGAGCACACCTCCAATGCTTAGCCAAACCACTGAAAACCCTGCTTAGTCTTCTCTTCCTGCTGTGCCGAGCCTCAAGGTCAGCCCAAGGTGAGAAATGAGGGTCTTCTCAAGTCTTTCTGAGCATTAGCACAGCCCTGCAGATGCATGTGGTCTCCTAGATTTCCAGGAGTATGATGGCAGTTTTCAAGCCGCCTACAGACATATCATTCTCCAGATTTCTTCTTGCCCTTCTTAGCGCCCCCCGCCCCCGGTACCACCACCTCAGGAAGCTGCAATATTGAGTAATCGCTGCAGGTTGTTTTCAACAAATATGCTATACGGAGGACTGTTTGTCTACCTTTGTCCCTGAGTCAGGCGAAACATAGGGAAGGCTTCGGAGTGCAACTTTTCAGGGACTTGGCAGACAGATAGAATAGTGACAATTCTCTGGGGAGGAGTTTTTGGGGCGTTTAGCCCGTTTTGCTCCTACTCGCTGCTCGGTGGCTGGTTTCCACAGCTACCGTAGTTGTGAGGCTGCTGTTTTTGTTTTTGATTTTTTTTTTAAGATTTATTTATTTATTTTGATGAGGGCAGGGGCAGAAGGAGAGGGAGAGACAGTCTTAAGCAGGCTCTGTGCTGAGTGTGGAACCTGACTCAGGGCTCGATCTCACGACCCTGAGATCATGACCCGAGCTGAAACCAAGAGTCGGACACTTAACTGACTGCATCATCCACGTGCCCCAGGCTGCTGGTTTTTAATCCTACCAAGAAGTCGGGAAGAGGAAGATGGGAATAAATCACAATGTCACAAAAGCCCATTGTTTACTCAAGATTCAACCAATTTTCTTGGATAATTAATCCTCAGTAGTAATGTGGATGTTATTCCCAATGTCAGTGGCAAAGCCAGAAAGACAGTCAGGGTCGCTGCTGGGACTCGCTAATCAATAGTGGTCTTTCCTGGGAGTAGAAGATAGACTGTCTCCTTGTGTGTTGCTCAATTTAATAAATGAAAATTGAAGTCTCACAAGTTAATGTTGGCCCCTTCAGTGGAAAATCATGATTCTCCACTGAAAGTGTGCATCTAAATCAGTTCTCAGGTCCAGAGCCAGCTGATGAGAGGCTTTCCCTTTGAGGAAGGAGTCAGAATGCCCGTTGCGAGCATCCGTGGTGAATACCTCTCTAAGACTTCTCCAAAATGTCCTGTAGATACTTGCCAGGGTTCTTCTGCAACAAGGAGATAATACTCATTGTCTTCCAGTGTCGTGGCTGGTGATGGAGTCTGACTTTGTACAAATGTGAGTGGACGTGAAAGGCCATTGTGCTCTTCCAGCTGTAGTGGGGGCTTGGAAGTCACACGTGGGTGGGCTTTGGGGCAGCTCCAGCTTTGTGCGGCCCAGTGGATCCATGGTCACATTTCTTGGTTTGCCCTAAGTGGACGACTGGGACATAGTTTTGGCTCCGAGACGTGTAGGGTGGAGGCTATGACCAGAGGGACCAAGCAGAAGGCGTGTCGCTGCTCCCTATTCTGACCAGGACACCACATAGTTGTCCTAGGACTACTGCCAACAGCAACACGCCTGATCCTGGGAGAACCAGAGAGCTGACAGCCACCGTCACGTTTCCCTGCTCAGTCACTCTGTCCTTCGTGAACGTCAGTGGATCACGGTTGGATCTTAAGCTTAACTAAACAATAGTCCCCACTGCAGAGCTTTCCCACTAGCTGTGTTGATTGAAGCAGATCAACACCTTCTCTGGCGCCTGGCATAGATGTTTACAACCACGCACGCGTCTTCTGCAGAGACCTCACTGCTTGCCTGCATGTACTTGGTATACCGTGTAGATTTGCCAAATGATTTTTTCCCCAATCTTTGTCAGTAGGGAGGATCAGATGACTTTGTCCTTATGTGACAAGTATTTATCCTATATTGTTTGGGGTTATGCTAACTCTGTTGCTTTCTGGAAAAATAGATTCTGAAGGTACATTGATCATCTGGGTTTCCTGCAGAACAGACCCCTGATCCAGTGTTGGTTGTATGATGCTAGGTGGACCTGAGAGTGGGAGGTGCCAAGTTCCGTTGGACCCTACTGGGCATAATACATTATTACTATTATTTATACATTGATTGACACGAATTTTAAATAGAATTTTGCACTGATATTCCTAAATGATATTGAGAGTTTTGATAATTTTGCTATGTCTTTATTCAATTTTGTTTTTAGAGTTACACTAATCATGTAAAATTCAAAGGAGAGTTATTCTTACAAAATACTTTCCATGTTCTGGAATATTTTAAATAACATGGATTAATCTGTTTTTACTTTAGGAGATTAGATGAAAATCAGTTTGAATTTCAGTTAAATGCATCTAATCCTTGAGATTTTCTTCCATGGTAGATCTTTCATGAGTTTGCTAATTTTTTTTTTTTTTTACGGTAATTGGCCTATTCAAGTTTGCCACTTCTTCTGGGACACGTTTAGTTACTTCTTCATATTTCTAAGAAGTTATCTCTTTTTCTACATTTATAAATGTTTCCATAGAGTTAGATACATTATCACCTTATAATTATCTCAACTTTCCCTTTATGTGTGATTATTCTTGTTTGTCCCTTATGCCTCTCTCTCTCTCTCTCCCCCATAATTAGCTTATGGAGGTTTAACTTCAAAGAATCAGATTTGAATTAAACCATGTTTTCCACTTATTTGGTTTATTATGTCAGTATTTTCACTTTCATGTTTGTTCAATTCGTTTTCCTAATTTACGGGTTCGTTTTGTTACTTTCCTAATGTTTTTAGCAGAGTACCAAATTCCTTTATCTTTATTTTCCTTTAAAAGTAATGAAACTGTGTTAAGACACCGCATTTTCTTTTAATAAAGCTTTCCCTGGGTCCAGATGACTTAGGCATGAAATGTTCTCCTTTTCAAAGCTCCCTAGGTACTTTTTCATTTCTTTTTTGATTAACTCTCTGATCCGAGGATTATCTATAAGTAAATTTCTTATTTTCAAGCCCTTAAGATATTTTTGGTCTTCTCTTCATTATTATGATGAATTTTACTTTTTTAATGATCAGATTATAGGACCAGCAAAGTTTCTACTTTCATTTTAATTCTTTCAAAAGGTTTCACGTGAGGCTGAGCACATCACCAAGTTTTGTAAATAGTTTGTGCAAGTGAAATCGCTGCTTCTTTTTGAAGGATGCCAGTGTGCAAACTGCTCAGTGCTGGTGTGGTTGGTGGTAGTTAAGATGTCACAAATCTATTTGATCAGGTTTACTGGTTATTCACTGAGATTTCTCTGTCTCCATTTACTGGCACTTCATCATATCCTAGGTCTGCACAATAATAAAACAGGTGCAGGGAAGTCTCACTGCAATATTGATTTTATCAAGTCCTCTCGAATTTCTAGTAGCTCTTGCTGTAAGAATCAATCACATTTATCATGTGCTGAGTGATTTCTGGAGTAACTCCCGTGGTCCTCACAGGAGCCCCCGGTGTCAGGAGCGCCCACTGGGGGATGAAGACAGAGGACGTCGTGCACCCCCTGTCGGCCATGCAGAGCTTCCTGCCGGGGTTCCTGGTGGACCCCTCACTGGCCACCCCTCGTCACTGGCCACGCTATTGAAGCACAGAGTGTGAAAATCAGAACTTCTTCATGAAGTTCGCCTTTTATTCTTTTGTAGGTCTATCCCTCTTTATGTCACTTAGTATTTCTTTTTTGTGTAAGCAATTTGAACAGCTTTATTGAGGTATAATAATATACAAACAGTGTACATGTTTAATGGATACAATCTGATGAGTTTGGACATGTGCAAACCCTGTGACCCATCACAGTGGAGGGAGCAGACACATGCCACACTCCCCAAAGATTCCCTGTAGCCCCCTTCCCTGTGGCAAGAACACGTAACACGAGATTTACCATCTCGGTGCACGCTACTGTGCTGTTGACGGCAGACACTGTTGTAGAGAGCTCGATCACCTGGCGTACCTGAAACCTCATGCCCGGTGCGCAGCTCCCCGCTCCCCACTCCCTAGACCCTGTCGATCACTAACCTGCTCGTCGCTTTGGGAGTCTGACTATTCAAATCGCCTCATCTAAGTAGATCATGTGGCATTTCCCTCCGGCGACCAACTTGCCTGGTTTAGTGTTATTTTTTAAGACTCAATACTATTCCACTGTATGAATATGCCACGTTTCCTTTAGCCATTCGTCTGTTGATGGGCATGTTCGGTTGGCTCCATATCCCAGCTGTTGTGAATAGCGTGCAGGAAACATGGGGGAGCAGAAACATCCTTGAGACCCTGCTTCCGATTATTTCAATGCAGACCCAGAAGTGGGGTTGCTGGATCTATGGTTCTTTTATGTTTAATTTTTTGATGTATTGATGAACACAGAGTATTTAACCCTTAAATTCTGTTTTGCCTTTGTTAACTAACTTCTGTACAGTACGTATTTTTCTTCCATTCCTCACTTACCAGCGTTCCCTGTTACCTGTTACTCTTGCTGATGCTCTTGTCATCTGCTGAGCCTCCGTATTTCTTCCTTTATTTCTGACACTTTTTTTTTTAAGATTTTCCTTATTTATTTGAGAGTGAGAGAGAGAGCTTTCACATAAGCTGGGGGAGAAGCAGAGGGAGAAGGAGAAGCAGGTTTCCCGCTGAGCAGGGAGCCCGACGTGGGGCTCGATCCTAAGACCCTGGGACCATGACCTGAGCTGAGGGCAGACACTTAACCGACTGAGCCCCCCAGGCGCCCCTATTTCTGACACTTTCTTAGGGCTTCAGTTGGCTTCTCTTTCTCTCGTGTTCTGTACAGACCGGCTTTGTTGTTAATTAAAACTGGAAGCACAGTCTCTAAAGGGGGATGACCGTCCACTTACGCAGGTGTAATGACCACCACGTTTGATGCTATTGTTTGCCGTATACATTATGGGTTTATTATGCATTTTACCTACTTTTATTTGAAGGTTTGATCAAATGATTGTTTATTATATTTTCTCCAATGGTTATTTTTTCTATCTGGAAGCTCCACTGAAATTATTCCCTCAGAATTTACATTCTCTGTCAGAGAGTTTTTTTGTGGGTGGAAAACATGACGCAGCGACCTCGCTACGGTCTTCTGTCTGCTCGGCCAGGGAGGTGACGGGCTCCACGCTTCGTCCCTTCACTACTCTCTCCCACTAATGAGACCTTTCCCAGACAGTTTTGCTCTTTCCTCCTCTCCTTCTCAACCTTCTAGGTTGTGTAAAATCTTTTTATTTCTGGACCATTATTAGAATTTCCATTTTAGCTACCAATTGCATTTCTCCTTATTTAGCCGACAGATATACTCCCATGTAAGAGATCTTGTAGGAACAAGGGTGCTCATCGCAGTGTGCTTAGTAAAAGTTAATTACTAGAAACGACCCAAATGTCCACCAATAGGAGGCTGATTATATAAATTATGGTGCATTCAAGCCATTGAACGCTGTGGAGCTGTTAAACATAACTAGAAAGCTTCTCATATCTTCCATAGAAATATCTCTAGGTGGAATTTTAAGTGAAAACAGCAAAGCACAGCATGATGTATAGAACATGTTGTTCTTTTACTTCATTTGCGGGGGTGGGGAGCCTGGGATGATGAGTTTGCTTCTGGAAAGACACAGGCATGAGCTACGTTTTGTGCATCTGAGCAAAGGAGCTGGTGCGGCCCCTCCCGGGCCCCCAGACCGGCCCCTCCGTAGTTGGCTGGGACTCCCCGTGAGTGCTTTCCCCGAGGAAGCAAGCAGGTGGTGCCTTCTGTGCTGAGGTGATGTCGTCTGGGGGGGCTTGGGGGCCCAGGGGTCGGGACATGACCTGCGTTGCCTCTGACCTCTGGTTCGACGGACACTTCCCCTGCGGCCTTGCCCGTGTTTTGTTCTTCCCCCGCCAAGCGTGCCCCCCTTTCCAGACTTGCCCCTGGGGAATTCGACAGGGAAAGCCCGGAGCGGCACCCCTGGCCGCCCGCAGGCCGTGAGCCTCGCCCCGTGGCGTTCGCTGGTGGCCTCCTGCAGCTCACCTGGGTCTCTCCCCGGTCCGTCCTGTGGCGGCCGGATGCGAACCGCTCCCACCTCCCGACTCCCCCGGAGATTCCCACTCTCGCCTCGCACGAGCTCCGCGTTCTGCTGTTTGGTTGGTAGGAACCTTGGGGTTTGCACCGCGGGGCGCCAGCCCTGGGTCCTCACCTTCAAACACGAGTTTTATTTTGCAGGTCGTTTCCCCTAGGAAGTCTCATTCAGGTTTTATCTCACTGCCCTCCAGGACCCTCTTTCCTGCCTCCCATCTTCAATTCCTGGCCCCCTGAGATGGGCCATCGTGGGGCATTTTGGGGTTGGGGATGACTGGAGCCCCGTCAGCCTCTGGGGCTGGGCCTCCCACCTGCTCACCGCCTACGGCTTGTGGGCCCAGGATGTCAGGACTCACTGCCGGGTCTGATGGGGAGGCACCTGTCCCGGGAGTTCTCGGGGAGCTCTGGCCGATATCTCTGGAGGATTCGATGTCAGGGGCCCCGACAGGCTTCCAGGCTCAGCCCACCTCCCGGGACCCCAGACCTGAGCTCTGTCTGGACCCCGAGGGCGTCCTGGCCATCAGGAGAGGACAGAGGAGGGCTGGACAGGAGGGCCAGCACTGCCCGGCCCTCCATCGGCACCATTCACAGAACGCGGGGGCGGAGGCACCACTGAGCCCTTCCTGACCGTTGTCACAGCTGCCCCCACAAAGCACATGCTCTTGTCAAACCCCACGTGGGGGCGATGACCCTTGGGGCAACAGTGCTGTCCTGGCAGAGTCGGGGGGCGGTCTGTCCGCACGGGCCCAGGTATCAGAGCTTGTCTGGGAAGAACTGATGGGTCATTGTTGTCTGCTCATCGTGCCTCTTCCCCGGCCACATCCCTGGATTAGGCCAGGGGGGCCTCCAATGGCCCCCCAGTTCCCTTGCTTCTCTGCCAAGATGCATTTTATTACCGACCCGGAGCACAGCCCAGGTCCCTGAACAAAAATCTCCAGTCGTGCCAAGCTGATCTTTTATTGTTGCTATTAAACATTTATTAAATTCTCCGCACCCTGCCAAAGCCGGGGATGATAATGGGGGAATGAGTGAGGGCCCGCGCTTTGGCAGATGGCGGCACGAGTTACCTTGTCACAGTGGCCCTGGGGTCAGGCAGAGAGAGGGGCTCCGGGGACACTGGGCAAGAGAAGAGAAGCTTGGGGATGGCGCGTGTGGACGGGACGAGGGCGTGCAGGCGGGACGGGGTGGGGGCAGCCCATGGCAGACGGGAGGAGTGCCCTTGGGGGTCGCCAGAGAGGAGCCGTCCCCAGGACCTCGCGGCTGCGGCCGGGGTGCGGGCTGGAGCAGGGCTGGGGTGGGTGCCTGGCCAGGGGAGAGCGAGCCTGTCCTGCGGGAGGCGCCGTGCTGCTCCCGTCTCTGCAGCTTGGGCCACGGTGGTTGGCGTCTGTCCTGCTGTCAGCCCCAGGGGACCCCACCTACACCAGAGCCCCCAGGAGGCCTCGGGGGCTGCCTGAGGTCACAGGACATGGACAGGAAGGGCCGACCCTGCAGGACTCACCCGCAGGCTCTCCTGCTCCCCAGAGCCGGACCACCCCCCCCGCCCCATGCAGACGCTGTCTCCCCAGATGATGCCCCGGACACGCTAATCAGGTCAGGCCCCGGCCAGAGCGTGCCGAGCTTGCCCGTGTGGCCCAGGACAGTTCCGGTGGTGGCAAGGGCAAAGCCTCACCTGTCACGTCTGCCACATCCGTGTGTACCTTGGGGGCCAGAGTGAGTTCTGTGGGAGCCGGGGTCGCGGAGCTGGTCATCACGCATCCCATGGCTTCCAGGCGAGCTGTCTGCGGACCCTCAGTGTGATTCCGTGAATGACTGTGCCCTCCCATCATGGGCTCTTCATCAGAGTGACCGGCGCATCCTCGTCTACACCGTGGATACCACCACGGCTGGGAGGGGGCAGCCGCAGACCGGCCCTCCCGGGCCCCTGCAGTCACGGAGTCATCAGACTCACGGTGAAAGTGAAGTGAGCGGAGAGCCCACGCTCTGCATCCCGAGCCACCGTGAGCCCCTGCAGACCATTCCCTTAGAATCTGTCCTGACCATTTCCTTTCTAGCAGAGAGACAGACGCTTTGTGGGGCCCACCAAGGCCCGAGCACGCAGAGACTCTCCCCGATGCGCCATGGCCGAGCGCTGCCCGGAGGCCGCGTGCTGGGCGCGCCACCCTGGGTGACCCGAGGCAGCTCCTGGAGCAGGTTCCGCCGCGTCTGCTTCATGTTCTGGGCCCGGAGCAGCCTGGAGTGGGCGCCAGGCTGCCTGAGCCACCCGCCCACCCCGAGCCGAGGAATGAGAAACACCGCCGATCAGAGTCCAGCAGGACAGGAGCCTTCAGCAAATCCTCCATGTTTCATGGAGGGTTTGGGGGTCGGGGGGAGTCTCTATGGGGACAGATATTAGGTTAGTTTTTTTTAGATAAGTTTTTTGTTTTGGAATAATTTTAGATTTAGAGAACATCTGCAAAGCCTGCTCGGCAGAGACGGCGGCCTGGCTCCCACATCACCGCAGCGCGTCTGTCAA
Organism: Eumetopias jubatus; assembly: GCF_037043125.1. Lineage (NCBI taxonomy): Eukaryota > Metazoa > Chordata > Mammalia > Carnivora > Otariidae > Eumetopias > Eumetopias jubatus. The sequence continues at coordinate 141,281,944 of NW_028274814.1, read as the reverse complement.
GACAAAGGCATGGCCTTGGCCGGTCACTGAGAACTGCTCACCTGTTCTTGACGCTCCGCAGAGACTTCCTTCCAGCTTTGTGGAGACCGACTGTGGCGCCCGACCTTGAGGGGTGTGGGGTGATGGTTTGACGCGCTCACACGTTGGAAAGTGATGAGCGCGCGGCGTCAGCAGCACCTCCATCCACCACGGCCCGCCCTGCCCTGGCCTTCGGCTCCACGGACTAGCTCCTCCACTCTGCTCTCCCTCCGTCTGAGCCTTTGCCCCGATCCCTCTATGCTTGGGGGTCCCCCTCCTCCAGCTTGCATCTTCCCTTGGACAATGCCACTGTCGTCCTACAGTCTCGGCAGGGTGGGTACCACCTCCTCCAGGAAGCCCCCCTAGACCCACCTGTCTGGGCTGGGCTTGATGCCCCTCGGGGGTGCTCCCACGACTCCAGGGCCCGGTCCTCCTTAGCTGAGACACAGAGGTCGCCCCAATGCTGCTGGCCACAGGGCCACTGGGACAGATGACAGACGCACGGACATGTGGCTGAACAGCCAGCCTCTGTGGCTCATGCAGGCTCGTGGGTGTCGGTCGGCGTCCATGGCCCAGAGTCCACCTCGAGGCAGGACCCACTGGTGGCGGCAGTGACGGCGGCGGCCACCGGGGGGCACTGTTGGCCAGTGCTGGACCTGCGCTTGCCTGGGGTCGGCCAAAGCCCAGTTTCTGCCAGATTCATTTGCTGGGAGCCGCGGGAGGCCACTGAACGAGGGGCTCCGCGGGGGGACGGAGGGACTATGGGCCCTAGGAGCTCCCAGAAAGGCAGCTGGGGCCTCTGAGGACTGCTTCTCTGGGGGCCAGGCAGCTGGGAGGCGGGGAGTGGCTTCACGTCCCCCGCCCCGCCCCACCTGGAGCCCCTGGCCTGCCCCGCTGCCCCTCCAAGCCCCCGGCCGGCGGCACCTCCCGGGACCTCTGCAGCCGTGAGACCCTGCTCTCAGAGGGGCTGGCAGACAAGGAGACTTGGGGGTCGGGGGTGTGTTGGGCTGCATGCACTTCCAGCACAGTGTGGAGGGTGAGCTGGGGCCCAACCCGTCCTTGGAGCTCACTGCCTGCCGTGGTGACAAGCAAGGCGTCCCCAACCACCCTGCACCCTGGGCCGCTGCTGCCTGGTCTCTGCTGTCCTGGCTGGGCCCCCTCCCAGGATGACCGCCCTGAGTGGACACGGGGAGCGCACTGTGGGTCTTGGGGCCCCCTGCACTGCTTCCCCATACATGTGTGTGCATGTGCCTGTGTGTGTGCCTGCTCGTGTTCTTGTGTATAAACACACACACGCTTGTGTGCTCGCATGCATGCACACGCATGTGCACAAAGCATGTATGTACGCGTGTGTTTGCATGTGTGCATGTGTGCGTTCTCCCTCTCCCCTGGATGACAAGCCTCCCGGAACCACACCTGACCCTGTCTCTCCCTCTCCACTCTCCCCCTGGGTTCCAAGTGCAGAGCTCAAATCACAAGTGGCAGGTCCACGAAGTGGGGCGACCAGCTGGCTCTCCACAGTGCCTCCGTGGACTGCAAGGCTGAGGTCACATCCCCCCCTCGCTCGACCCCTGACCGCCTCGGTGATCCCCCAGGGGCACTGAGCTCCTAACCACGATGCCCACGTGCACAGCCCCTCTCCTGATCCACATCCCCATTCAGTGGCTGCTTCTTCCTTCCTGGTGAAACTGCTCTCCTCCCGCACTGGGTCCTAGACTTCTGTCTCTCCCAAGCCTGGTGGAAATTAATTACTTGCTCTGACCAGGCTGATTCTTTCCCGATTGTCTGCAGGATGAGGAGCTTCCCTCCCAGAGGCCTCTGAGCCTCTCTAAGCCCCCTGGCCCAGGGCCAGAGACATGGCCGTATTGCTGCTCCGTGTCTAGCACCCCTCGGCGGACAGCTCTGCGAGGCAGCCACCCCGTGGGCCAGCTCAGCCATTGTCTAGGAAAGAGAAGATGATATCCAATCTGCACAGAGTCACTCCTAATTCACTGCATTTCGTTCCTGAAATAGACCTTTCGCGTGGGAAGGAACCTCTAATTCCAGCCCATGCCATGTTCCACGCCAGGTTGGTGGGCACCGGTGCCCCGTGTCTCACGACAGCAGGTCAGCAGCCGCTTTGATCTCTGTCTGTTGGGGCAAAGTGCTCTGCGCTTTATGATTCTTTTTTTTTATTTTTATTTTTTTAAAGATTTTTATTTATTTATTGAGAGAGAGAGAGAATGGTAGAGAGAGCGCATGAGAGAGAAGAAGGTCAGAGGGAGAGACAGACTCCCTGCTGAGCAGGGAGCCCGATGCGGGACTCGATCCTGGGACTCCAGGATCATGACCTGAGCCGAAGGCAGTCGCTTAACCAACTGAGCCACCCAGGCGCCCTGCGCTTTATGATTCTTAAACACCCGTGGGCCCTCTGTGAGCTGCATGGGTTCATCTGTGTGATCCTGTTTTAATCTCAAAACACCACCCATGGGAAAGAGACGTGTCCTCCCTTTACGGGTGACAGAGCAGGAGTGCAAAGAAGGCGGGTGGTTTGCCGGGAGAGAGGAAGAGTGTGTATCCTCTTAATTGGAGGCCTCAGGGCACCCCTGTGCACAGCTGACCTGATCCTGAGCTCTCCAACCCGCCCCCTGCCCGAGGGGCCCTGCTCAATGCTGGTGCAGACGATGCTGGGGACCCGGGCCCTGAACTTCCCTCCCTCTGCCCCGCCCCTGCATCCCTGTGGCCTGGGCCGCCCTCGATCACGGGGGCATTTAGAGGGGCCCTGAGCACCACCAGCCTCCTGGCTACAGGCTCTTCCCCAGACCCGGAGTAGAGGCTGCCCTCTGGGATTCAGAGCCAGGCGTGTCCGCCCAGAACCGTCCCTTCCCAGCACACGCTGACCACACCTGTCTTCTCCCTCGGAGAGTGGGACGCTGAGGGGTGATGTCCAGGCTCTGGGCCCGGGCGAGCCAGGGTGTCCGGCAGGGATGGGGGAGGAGGCCACCCCAAGCGAGCGCCCGTCATGACTTCTCCCCAGAAGGGTGTCCCGTGTCCGCTAGTAACTGGGTCTCCTGGGACGGGGGAGTTTAGGAGAGACACACGAGAAGAGGACTTGGCCTGGTCGTACCTCGCCAGCCAAGCCCCCTGCTCCTCCCGGGGTCGTGCTCACCCCTGCGCACCTCGCTGCCCAAGTGTCTTCTCGGACACCTGTTTGCTTCGGTTCTTTGTTTCACCGGAAGGAGCCCCTTTCTCGTCCCCCCACTGATGATGTAAGTTAGGAAAACGTCTCTCCCCTCTTCATCTCTCTCCCTGAGTGTGTGGGGCCCCTCAGGGACCCTGCTCTGCACGAAACCCCTCCGGACTCCCTCAGAATCCCTGCTGGGAGAGGAGCGGCTCCGCCACGTCTGGAGCCTGGGTGGGGCTTGGTGCAGGGGCAGGGAGCTGGGGCCCTGCCCCAGGGACCACACGGCCTCCTGCCCAGCTCACCAGCCCTGAGATGGGAGTCACACACGCCCGTGCTCACCCGGAAGAGGGGCCTAGGAGGCGGCAGCCTATGCGGGCCCCTCCTGCCCCAACCAGAGCTGCCCTGTTGACCTTTCTTGTCCTCAGGTTGGCCACCAGGGGCTTCCATGGGGCAAGAGAGTCAGAGATCAGGAAAGATGCAGCTGGGGCCCCGGACACACAGCCCGTGAGCCAGGGCTGTTGTGGGGCTGAGGGGGACCTGCCTTCTAGGGCCTCCTGTGGAAGGGAGGTGCTCAGGCATGGACACTGACTGTCCCCACAAAGCCACCGGCGCTACGCGGAGTGTTTGTGAGATCGTGTCCAGCAGGTGTGTAAGTGCACGGGTCCTGTGCAGGAGGGTTTCACACTGAGCCAACCTGAGCATGGCCGGCACGGCCAGGGGGCAGTCAGAGGCTGAGGCTGTGCCGTCTGCCAGCTAGGCTCACCAGCCGGACGTGAGCCTCTCTTCGGGGTGAGCACGGACGTGTGTGACTCCAGCCTCGGGGCTGGTGAGCTGGGCGGGAGGCTGTGTGGTCCCTCGGGTGGCAGGTGTGAGGGGATGGGTCCCCGTGAGGCCAGGACAGCGTTGCCTGGGACGGTGAGGCCAGAGGCTGCAGAGGGCATGCAGCGTGCCCTCGACCTTCCAGAACCCTCTCCCCTCTGCTCACGGCCCTCCCCAGCTCACACACACACACCGTGGTGTTGATGCATCCATCAGATACGGATGTGCGGGATTTGAGGAAATGGCAGGTGTGACCACAGTGGGGCCTGGCCCCAGCGAGAGCCCACGACCTCTGGTGCTGCCCTTGTGACCTCCTCCCGACCGGGGGCGCTGCCCCACCCCTGTCCTGGGTGGTGGCAGACATCAGGGGAGGGGGTGCCGCAAGGAGGGGCCAGCACGATTCTCATCTCAGCCTGGGACGTGACACCTTCACGGAGCCGTACAAACCGTGGTCCTCCTCGGGAGTATTGTGCATCAGAGATGCCGTTTGCCTTTGTTCCAGAAGCCCTGCATCTGCATGGGGGGGATTAAGCCTTCGTTCAGCTTGTCTGTTCGGCCCGGGAGATCGGTTTGCCCCACTTGGGACTCCTTGCTGCCACGCCGCGGGTCACACCATGACTGGCACGGGGGCCGCGTCAGTAGCCGGCCGTGCACACCCAGGGACCCTTGCGTAGCTGATGCCCCCCACGTCTCAGGGCCCCCGGCCTGTCCTTTCCGAGGACAAGGTCGACGGAAAACCCTCTCCCCTCAGTTAATTGGTCCTGAAAGAAGCACTGACTCCCTGACCACCTGGTGTCAGAAACGTCTGGGCAGCGTCCACCTGTGGGAAGGGGCTGTGGGGCAGGTCCCGCCCAGGTCCTGCTGCATCCCTTTCCCCGAGCTAGCCCTTGGAGGGGCTGCAGAAATCCTCCTGGAAGTTTGGGTCCCAGAGGAAGTGGGCCCTTCCGCCCCGACCAGCTTGCTGCCCCCGGGTCGGGGTGGGGGGCCGTGGGGGCAGACCTAGAGGGACCACCTCCTGTTTCTCCGATGGGAGCTCAGAGCATGCTCACTGCCCCGAAGCATCGGCTCTGTCACCTGTCTGGAAGCTACCGTGTCCTCCCCAGGCCAGGAAGCCCCCACAAACCGCCGGGCCAACCCTGCTCCTCCTTAGGAAGGGCCTGGGCCTGCCTCAGACACTTGCACCCCAGGCTCCACACCCCTGGCCTCACACCCAGTGTGGCCGCCCCAGAACTTAGCTCCCCGACCGCCCGCTCACGCCCCGGTCCCTCCGGCTCCGGCCCCGCGGATGACTGTCAGCAATGGGCTGTTGCCCAGGTGGAGAGAACACTGGGAGACCGGGATTCCGGCCCAGGAGGCCTCCTTCCAGCGGCCGGAGTGCCCGGTGGGGCTCTGTGGTTGGTGGGTGACTGCATTCTTCTGGATCTAAAGTCCGTGCCGTTTACATCTGCACAGGACATGTGCCGAGACTGAGTTTTCTCCAGCTTTGCTGATGTGTGATTGGCAATTAAAAATGGAATGTATCGAAGGTTTATGACCCGATGACGTGATACGTGTATTTGTTGTGAGCTAACGGGAGTTCCCATCACTGCGCACGGGGGCCACCATTGTGCCGTGAGCCCCATGCAGATCCGCCCGCCGGCTCTCGGCCCGTTACCTGTCCCGTCCCGTCCCTGAGGCTGTGCGCCACCTCATCTCCCGCCTCCCCCGTGGCCCCGCCCCACCGCCATCTGATGGTGACCTTTTCTCGGCAACTAGACGGACATAGAATGCTAGAAGGACAGACAGGTTTATTTTTGTTAAAATTTAATACCAGTTAATTTTGATTTTCAAAAAAAACGTAAGATTAGATTTATTCTTATTGAGATCATTTTCTTTGAAATGCTGACATTCATTAGTTATCATTTACATATTGGCTTTTGATTTTAATATATAATTGTTAATATCTTGGAATAAACTTTTTTTGGAAAAATATAAAAAATATTTTAATTTTTCTCTTAAGCTTTAATTTGTGTTTCTATGAAAATGTTTCCACAATGTGTGTAATTTCAATACAGTTGTATTTTATTACTTAAGCCTCTAATTCATTACTTTCAGCAGAACACAAAGTAGCTGAATCTTGATTAAAGTCTAGTGAATTTGCTGAAATTCAATTAGAAAGATAAGTTTATACAGTATACATGTTTTTATCTTATTACTGAACTAAACAGCAGGGCCCGGGTCCAGGGTAGAGCATTGTGAGCACGAGATGCAAACCAGCCCGTGACAGGACTAACGGAGTCAAGCTGAGCTGGGCTGGACTCGACAAGATGCCAAACTAAATGACACAAAGGTGGATTTTTGGAATTATGCTCACTTAGCAAGTGTTGCTTCTGTAGTGTGCAGACTGACCCCCTGCCTCGGTCTCCCTGCGATGGTCACTGAGTGTCAGCACCATGCAGGGTACCCAGGTGTCTGCTCCTTATTTCCATTGTGTCTATGAGGATGCTTCCAAAAGAGACGAATGTCTGAAACCGCGTGGTCCGCGGAGCACGTGGCCTCCACAACCTGGGTCCTCATGCCCTCCGCCAGGCCTGAGCGGGATGACGTCACAGAGCAAGGGGATTGGCTCTCCGCCTCACGGGAGGCCAGGACACGGGATCCCCTGACCTGGCCTCCTCCCTCGGGCTCCCGCCACGGCACCTGCTCCCCGGCCGTGGGCAGACGGCACACTTGCATGTAGTTGGTGTCTTCATGAATGTGTGCACACACACCTACCTACCTACACACACACCGCACACACCTACACACACTTGCACGCACACGCACCTACACACACCGATGCACATGCACACATACCTACACGCACGCACCACACACGCACACACACTGCACATGCACACACGCACCGCACATTCACACACTGCACACGCGTGCACACACTGCACATGCACACACACCACACACGCACACACACACTTCACACACACATGCACACACCGCACACACACATACACACTTCACACATGCATACATGCATATAACATATACACATATACACATATAGCACATGCTCACACACACATACACATAGACACACTCAGACCATCCTATGGGTCTGTTTCTCCAGACACCCCCCCCTCCAGCTCCAGCGCTATCTGAGCATCAGACTCACCTGCAGAAACACTCCTGTCTCCAGCCCCGCTAGGGCCACCCCTGGTTCTTACAGTCTTGGGGACCTGCTGCACACATTTGTCACAAAAGCAGTCATGCCATGAAGCTCTGCACTGCTCACCGGAAGGAAGTCTGGGGATGTTGCTCTTGCATCTTATTTTGGGTTTGTGGCTTGTGCCCCATGGTTTCCTGGGCTGCTCTTCCTTCTTTCCAGGAAGGCCTGGGAGGCTCAGGGCAACCCCGGCTTATGTGATGGTTCTGCTCTGGGTTTGAGGCTCCCCGGGCCCAGAGGAGCTCAGCTGGTGGAGAGCTGAGAGCCTCATGGTCACGCCTTGTCCTCACCTCCCTGTGGGAGCCCCTGCTTGGCTTCTGGGGGCAGCATCCCCACCTGGAAGCCCAAGGGGAGCTGATCCTCGTACTCACACGATGGACACCACAGGCAGGGAGTGAGGATTCCCAGCCTGCAACACAGCACAGGGGAGGATGCTGCCCAGTCCTCTTTGCACTGGATCTGAGTCCATCTTTAGCCCCCGGCAGGAGACCTGCTGCAGAAACCCCCTTGGCAAAGTCCTACCCAAGTTCATCCCTCCTCTTCCACGTTCAGAGCCATGCATTTTGAAAGTTCATTTAGTTTGACCAATTCCTGTCCACTTTCCATCTATTGCTGTAAAGTTAACAGGAAGAAATTACACATTGCTGGAAGACAGAGACCTCTAACCATGGTCGTGTTGGCTTCTGCAGGTTTGATAAGCTGAGGGCATTAAAAATAGAACAGATACAGCTCTAGGTAGACCAGCAGGCCTGAAATTTTAATAGGCTGCATCTCTAGGCAAAAGCCAGCATCTGGAGGAGGCCGAGGGCCGCGTGTCCTCGAAAGCAGTCGTCCGGCTGTGTCCTGGCCTGTCCCAAAGCTCCTCCACGCCGTCTGCCCTGCTCGGCCCACCAGCAGACCCTCCCGCCCCTGCACCTGCTCCCGGAGGTGAGCTTCTACATGTGACCCTCTTGGTGCTTCAGACTCCCCGGCACAAGTGAGGGGGAGGTTAAATGTATGTTGCATAATTAATCAAGTAATCAAATAGCTGCAGGATTCTTAGAAATTCCAAAATTCTTTGCAATGTCCCCCCCAAAAGCATACATCCACCATGGAGTCTGGCCTGTCCACCTGACTGGGAAGCCCCTGGCGCCCCTGAACATGGGCTCCTCTGTGGGACCCGCAGCACTAGGCTGTGGAGCCCTGACTATCCTACACCTAGGACAGAATCGGTCTGCTCACCGCTGCAGCTCCTCCAGCTGCGGTGGCCACCCCAGGACATCCAAGCAGATGGCGTGGCTGCCCCTTAACCCTGCAGCTGGAGCTGGTTTGTCTAGGCAGTCCCGTGCAGTTGCCACTCAAATGGGGGCCTGCCTGGAGTGGTGATTTGTGACCCTTGGAGACGCACGAGGAGCCTGCCAGGCCGAGCCGAGTGGACAGCCTCATGGCCGTGTCCTGCAGGTAAAGCCCCAGATGCCCCGTCACCTACAGACACAACAGCCAGGTCCTTGGGCCCCGCTCGACTGCTTCTCCCGTCCACTCTCTGTGCCTGCAGACCCGCAGCCAGGACGACTCTCCCCTCCCCCGTCACCTCCTCCAGGGGCCCCGCTGCACACCTGGCCTCTGGGCCCACCCGGCCTCTCTGCTGATCTGAGCTTCCCTGCATGCAGCACCGTCCACACATCTCTCCATCAGCATGAGCTCCTCAGGGGACGACACCATCTGTTGACGGACCTCTGTCCTCCGGGCCCCTGTGGGCCCCTCGCACAGCTCCGTGGGAGCTCTGGGCGTGTACCCACCTGTGTGGACGAGCAGTGGACATCAGGGCCCTGGGTCAGGTCGGCAGCCTGGGAGGGAGAGGTAACGGAGGCAGGCAGCGCAGGGCTGGGCGGGGCTGATCTGTGCGTGTAAGGTCCCTGGACATCCTTGGACTGCAGGGCAGCTGGGAGCCCAGGGGGCAGATGATTCTGGAGATCCCGGGGGGCGGGGACAGTGTGAGGATTAGGGTGGGACACAGAGGTCAGCCTCGTTCTAAGACGTGTGTAAGTCTAGCTGGGGAAGGAGGTCACCGAGCACTGGAGGCCCAGATGACCCCGGGAAAGCAGGATGGGGAGCTGGGCCGTGGGACTGTGTGGGATGGTCGGCGTGGCCATGTGGCCGGCCCTGGGGGGCCCCGGGTGTCTGGTGAATGGTATTGTGGGTGCTCCTGGGGGGGTGTTTCTGGAAGAAATCAGCTCTGATGCCATGGGTGGGGTCTGACAGAGGCCCCCCGCAGCGTGGGGGTCCTCATCCGGCCCCTGAGGCGGAAGGTGACAGAGGGCTAATCCGCGCTCTGCTGGCTGGTGTGTGGCTGATGTTTGCCCTGACGGTCACGGCTCTCCTGGTTTGTTCTCCAGAAGGCGGATCGTGAGACCCCAGCCTCCTCAGGACCACGGGCGGATTCCCTACAACAGACTGTACCTGCGTCTCCTCGGCCCTGTTGCTCTGGAGAACGATGACCAACCTGATGCATGGGGTGTGTGAGCTGTCCACTGCACCGGGGCACAGGTGGTGGGAACCTGGCCCCACAGGGGAGGCCACTGGGGGCCCGGGGAGCCCCTCAGGGAAGGTGGGTAGAGGAGGACCCAGGGCCTGAGGTCTGGGCCTGCAGGTGCCAGCAGGTGAGTCTGCGGATGGCCCTCTGCTCCCTGGACTCTCAGGCCCAGGAGATCGAGGGCCCGTCCAGGTCCGGAGTGGCACCTAGAGAGCATGGCTGAGATTTGTCACACGCTGGAAGTCACCTGCCTGTGGCAGAAGGGGGGACACTCACTCCAAGTGTGACCAGGGGACACCCCCTCACCTGAGCCGGTCGATCCACAGCCGCAGGACCCACACCAGCGGTTCTCAGCTGCTCACACCTCCTTGGAGGAGCCCGTCCGCTGATCCCCAGAGGAACCACGTACACACACATCTGGGATCAGATATCTGGGGATTTCGTGGGAATTCTATGGCGACGGACCACTGAGCAGCCAAGGCAGGAAGCTCCGGCCTCCCAGGGTCTGTGTGCAGCACCCCCACCCTGGGATGCCGGACCGGACCCCCCGGCTGCCACGGGGCTCTCACGCAGCACCCTGCGGACCCTCCCCCGCCTCCCGGCACTGGATGATCAAAAGCAAGTCGAGGAAAATAACACGATTACAGGAGGTCGTAGAGACACCAACAGGCCTCCACAGGGAGGAGCGAGTTCTGATCAAAGACTCACGCGTGATGTGAGGAAAGGAAGGAGTAACAAGCACCCCTCCCACCTCCCCTCCCCGCTGGGAAGCGCTTACAGGGCAGCAGGCCTGGAGGAAACGCTGCCTCCCACCCAGGCCTCCCCAGCCACACTCTGCTCCACGCCCAGCGGTGCACGCAGCTCTGTTCCCACGACGGTCCGGATACGGCTTTCAGCTGCAGGTCGGGGGCAACCCAGGCCCTGGAGGGGACACAGAGGGCCTTGGGGAGAGGGCGCTTTTGCGGGTTAGCGGCAGAGCGACCAGGCAGCAGGGGCCACGGGTGTGCGGTCCAGCGAGAGGCCAGGGGGCTTGGCCGGCCCAGGAGGAGGAGTTTCAGGCCCGTGAGAGCCAGGAGCTCCTCAGGCAGGCCTTCAACCCTTTAAATCAGAACCTGGAACCCAGCAGAGGTGGGTGACTAGGGAGGAAAGAAGCTCCAGAAGGAAGAATTGCAAAGAGCTTGTGTGGAGGAAAGCACGGGAAAGTCCACAGCCTCCCTGCAGAGGGCAGGGCGTGGAGTGCAGCCCCCACCATGGGCCTGGATGTTCCTCCCAAACCCGAGGACTTGGAGCTGCTTCTCTTCCCCTGGGTTTCCTCCAAGCTTGTTGCTGAGCTTTGCCCTGAGATCCCCTGGCCAGCACACATCCTCACGGGCTCTGGCCAGAAGGTGCCTTTCAGCAACGTGGGCTCTACTCAGCCACCTGCTTACCGGGGTCTGCCATCGAAGGCGCGACCCTTGACTGGCTTCCCGTGAGCGCACCTACAGCCTCGGAGCTCACCCCCGCCCAAAGGGGGCTGCACGAAGACTGAGCAGAACCCCTGCTCCAGCTGGAGCGGACCACAGCGGGCCGGTGTCCCCTGCCCCAGGTGGAACCCAGAAGCCGTGGGCCTGGGCACACCCTCCACCAGCGGCCAGGGAGGCAGTGTAGGCATGCCTGGTGCCTGGTGCCTGCTGAGGGCCAGGGCTCCCTGGAGTGGGGACCGAGGCAGGCCTACTGTTCCCATATTGGTATTTATGGCCCTGAGGCCTCATGCCCTTGCCGTTCTGCTCAGGAAGCCGGAGCCAGTTTAACGAGGCTGTGAGGATGCTCGGGAGAGATGGAGCATGGTCACTGAGCGAGCCCCTGGAGGCTGGGAAGTCTTCCCCGCCCCGCCCCCATTGTCCTGGCCTGGGAGCTCCCGTCCCTGCTCCCTTCCCAGGAGGGGCACTCAAAGGGCAGGACCGTGGCTTGGGCCACCCTGCAAGGCTCAGAGATATGGCCAGCCATCCCTGGTCTGTCTGTCCATGGGGCACAGGCTAGCAAGGCCCAGTGTACATGCCTGGGCCCAGGATGCCCTGGAGGCAGGTGAGCACAGAGGAGCCCGGTACTAACGAGACGCCTGAGTGTACCTGAGGATGCTGACAGAACGAGCAGGGGCCACCGTTTCTGTGCGGGAACCTGGAGCAGGGCCCAGGGCAGAAGCGTCTCTGAGGGGTCCTCCAATAGCGCTGGACCCACGGGAAGTGCAGTGAGCTGAATGGAGTTCCCCCCAAGTATGTCCACCCCCAACCCCTGCAACCAGTGGATATGACCTTATTTGGGGAAGGGTCTTTGCAGGTGTGATCAAGTTAAGGACCTCCGGATGAGGTTATCTTAGACTATCTGGGCAGGCCCCAACCCAATGACGGGTGTCCTTATAAGGGACACGGAGAGAAGCCACGCGAGGTTGGAGGCAGAGGCCGGATGCTGGGACCGGGGAGTGCCTGGGGCCAGCAGAGCCTGGAGGAGGCAGGGAGGACCATCCCCTGGAGGTTTTCAGAGAGAGGGTGACCCTGCCCACACTGTGATCTTGGACTTCTGGCCCCAGAACTGTGGGAGAATATATTCCTGTTGTTTTCAGCACCTCAGTGTGTGGTAATCAGTTTTGGAAGCTCTGGAAGCTGGTGCAGGGGGAGAAGGAGCTTGAAAAGGAAGAGTTTCTAAGTGAAACGGTGGCCTGCCCCCCTCCCCCTCCCCGCCCCAGGCCGAGGAAACCGGCTGCTAGGGGCCGGGGCTTGGGGGGGGTGGCCATTCAAAGCCAAAGTGTAGGAGGACATTCCAGAGCACAGCGTCACCCCTGACATCCCTGGGCCCCGGGTGGGGGTCCGTCCACCCTGCAGCCGCGTACACGTCTCTGCATCGTGTCTCCCTCTGCTCTGGGAACAAAACCGAGGTGATGGGCATGTCCTTGGCCCTGAAGCGTTGAATGAACCCACAAACCCAGAGCAGGTTCCCTGAGGGAGGAGGGCTCCAACCAAAGAGAGTGGTGGGTTGGGCCTCCTGCCCTGCGTCCCCCACCCCTTCCCAGCACGGTGGCCTGCCAGTCCCTCAGCCCTCCGGGGTCTCTGCACCTGCTGAAAGCAGGGTGGGCTGGGAGTGGGTGCCTCCCCTGTTTTTGTGAGGGAAAGGAAGGCAGAAAATCCCCATAAGGGAAAGAAAAGAGGTAGTGACATGATCCCAGAGAAGGAGAGTAGGGAGGGTCCCCGGGTCTCTAGAGCAGTGGGGTCTGCATCCTGCTCCCTGGCCGTGCCCTGGAGAGTAGACGAGACCTTGAGAGAGGGAGTCCCAGCCCCAGGTGGGCTGCATGCTCTGGGAGGTCAGGGCCCTCCTAGCCAGGAGCCTGGAGGCAAACGACAGGGAGGAGACTGACTCACATTCAAGCAGCACTTTGGGATCAATAGACCTAAAATATGAAGAGAAGCAGACCTCTGCCTAGAAGCCACGGAAAACCAGGTCGGTTTAATAACAACTGGCTCCGGCGAGCTGGTGCAGGAAGGAAATGTCCGGATCCGCGCAGATCCACCAGCGAGGAAAGACCCCAATCTCTCTGGTTAGCAGGACGTCAGGAGACCCTGAGAAGAGCTTGTCCAGGAGGGAGCAGGGGCAGCTGACCTCACTGTTTGCCCAGGGACGTCCAGAGCATCCGTTTATCCTGGCGATACACTGCTCAGCCCCCCTCGGTGCCCAGCTGCCCTGGGACCAGCAGTCAGCTCCCTCTCTGGGCTGGCCGGGCAGCGGCTCCCTCCCCAGGGTTCCTGGCCAACCCGCCCTCCTTGGGCACTCACCCTCTCCCCGGGCACCCCTTCCTGGGTCATGTGGAGACGCCGTCCCGCTGGGGCCCTTCACTGCAAGGGCAGCGAGCCCGGCTCTGTGTGAGACGGAAGTCGTTTGGGCAGTGGGCTGTCAACAAGGGCTGGACCAGGGAACTCATTTGTCTTGAAAGGTAGCCTGCGTGAGTGCAATCAACAAGCAGGCTCCCCCAGCGCTCTGTCCCCTGGGTGCATCCTGACCAGCGGGTTTCGGGCCCCCTTCCTGTGCTCCCTGTTTCACCCCTGGGCAAGCTGGGGTACGCGGGACCCCGGGAAGGCTTTCGGGCCTTGCTGCCTTTTCAATTTTTAAAACCATCTTTCTTGGATGTGCCACTTTTGGCACCAAACATGTATGTCATTTTTATTTCCATTTTGTAAACCTGTAAATAATAGTGGTAACTTGTTAATAATCGTAAACCTTTGTACCTCAAGTAAATGTGTTCCCTCCTGCCCGTGGTACTCGTGGTCTGTATTTTAAGATGGTCCAGTGAATTCTGCAAGAGGGCCTGATGTTAGCTAAGAAGGCTGATGCTCTGGCGGTTCAGCGGCTTTGGAGGCTCCGTGGACACGGGAAGCCTCCTAACGCAAGGTCCGCGCCACCATATGCCCTCAGGAGCTCAGGGGAGCAAACCGTGGGATGTTGTTTAAATAAAGTCCTAAAGAGGTGCTAAAAAATATTAAAAAATAAAAAACAAAACCATCTTTCAACTTTACAACTAAAATCATTTTTTGTAATTTTACAATTACAAAGTTACAGTATCTGTGAATTTTAGATTTACAAAAAAGTTACAAAGATAGTAGGGAGTCCAGTACACCTCACATTGTTTCTGCTTTTGACCTCCTTTGGGACTTTTGTTACAATTAATAGACCAATTTGGATACGTCATTATTAACTCAAGCCCCCAGTTTATTCATATTTCCTTAGTCTTCACCTATTGTTCTTTTTCTGCACGGGACCCCATCAGGGACCCCACGTGATTTAGGTGTCAGGTGGCCGTGAGCTGCTCTGGCTGGGACCGTTTCTCAGACTTTTCCTAGTTTGTGATGACCTTGACAGCATGGAGGAGAGTTGCCGTACAGAGGGCTCTTCTGTTGGGATCTGCACTGGGGCACTGGATCCCTGGGACCGAGACCACGGAGGGGGTGTCCTTCCATCACACGCTGCCAAGAGCACACACTCGATGTGACTGCTCATTGCGGTGTTGAGCTTGAACACCTGGCCGAGGTGTGCTGTACTGTGTCTGCATGGTGAAGATTCTCTGTCTTCCATCTGTACCCTACTCTCGGGAAGAGTCACTTGGGGTAGCCCACGCTCGAGGGCTGGGAGTCCAGCCCCGCCTGCTTGACTGCCGAGCATCTACATAATCATTTGGCATTCTGCATGGGAAACCTGTCTCCCCACTGCATTTATGTACTTCGTGAATCATTTATTCATATTATATGGCCTCACGGATATTTGTTTGTATTTAGGGTTATAATCCAATACTACATTTATGCATTTCCTTGCTTCAAATGTTCCAGCTGTGGCCAGCAGAGCTCTGAGGTGGCCTCTGAGTCCCTCTAACGTGTGGCTCTTCATTGTCTCATGTGCACGTTTTATGTCCGTGATTAGGAGGCGACCCTCAGAGAATGCTAATGCAGGGTGTGGAGAGTCGCAGGGAGCGGAGAGTCCCAGGGAGCGCTGGGGCGTAAGGGGCCCCGCGGCTATTCTGCCTAGTCAGGCGGCCGGGTCTCAGGCCTAGGCCGGTCTGCATCCTGCGTTACATCCCCCGAGAACTGTAGGTTGTGGAATGCTCCATCTTATAAGGAAATAAACCCCAATGGGGATTGGCTCCAAATATCTGGAGGTTCTGTTCAAAAGATGTGGGGGCTTCCTAAAGCTAAATGAAAACAGAGCGCGACCGAATTGTGTAGACTCGGATTCTGCCTTTGTATTTTGTGGACAAGGTCTTGCACACCTTGCTGCCGTCTGGGTGGAGGTCACATGGGCTGAGGTGGTTCTGTGGTTCATCCAGGGAGGCAACTGTCAGTTTGCAAACACGGCATCTCGCTCTGACGGCTCTCAGCATCTACCTGGCTTCATTTCCTGACAATGTGGATTTTTCAAAAGGAGGGTTGGGTCGAGGTAACCAGCTGGACGTGGGCCCGTTAGTTTCTAAGCCAATCAGATTTCCACACAGAACAGATAAAAGCCTCCCCCTGCTCATAAGCAGTAACCAGAGTGGCTGCAGGCCCCTTATGCCTCCGTGCTCCTTGAAATTCGGGAGAAGACCGGGGATGATCAAAGCTGACCTTTCGGCCAGGCTGGCAGGGTTACCTGGAGGCTGCCGTCAGAAGAGTGTGCGTGGGTACACCTGGTGTGGCCCTGGACCCTCCTTCCTCCCGTGTCTGCTCAGCCAGAGGAGAGCGCGCTGTCCTGCCCGCATCCCTGGGGTTTCTCTTCCTCCCTGGACCCAGCCAACCAGTGACTCTGCTGAGTCCCAGGATTCCGTGTTTTACTGCCCTGACCCTGAGTGACCCTGGCTCCCCCCGGGGCAGCCAGGCTGGACCGCCCGTGGGGGGAGCCCAAGGTGGGATCCCACAGACCGGCTGGAGGCCAGCACCCACCCGGCGGGCCCGTCTGCTCCCAGGGAAGGCGCGGGCTCTGGCCTGGTGGGTCTCTGACGAAGCTCTTGGGCCCCTTGTGCTCCCCCAGCCCTGTGGTCCCTGGGCTGTCGGCAGCCCCCCACCCCCTGCACGCCCCTGACCCTCTGTGGCTGCTCTGGTCTTGGGCCGGCTTTCTCCCTCCCCTCCCTCACCACAGTTATTCCAAAACCTGTTTCCTCTTATTTCCCAAAGGCCCCCTTGAAATCAACTTTCTCCACTCTCCAAATCGGCAGAGACAGAGAGAAACGTGTGTTTTTCTTCCCCAATTGAGACTGAATTGCTGCTTCCACAGACACACCACTCCTAGGCACCTGGTCCCCCGTGTCTGCTGCATTTCCATTTCGGTGGGGGCTGCAGAGAGCAGGGGTTACACCGGCTGGGCGGGGGGCGCCTAGGCTCCTGCGTCCGGGAGGGGCCTCAGCCAGAGTCAGTCCCTGACTTTACCCACATCTGCCAACCCTTGGGGACTGGCAAGAAAAGGGAAGGAATCCAAATTTAAATGAGGTGATTAACAGTCAGAATCCCACACAAGATCATGCTGAGGCTTCGTCTCCTGACGGTGTCTTCCGAATTACACGCGGTGACAAAGAATTACAGGGCGAGAATTCACCCCGCCCCGGCCCTGGGAGACGCAGCTCTCGTTCCAGACAAAATGACGGGGGGGGGGGCGGGGAATAGCAGGCTGACGTCCCCGGTGTCCGCTCAGCATCACCCGCAGTTCAAAAACCAACTGCACATTGCTTACATGTCCATCAGCAGGAGTGGGGCCCGTCAATTATGTGTGGTGCAATGACAAGCCACGATGAAGCACGAGTGAGGGAGTCGTCCCCAAGATACATTGTTAAGTTAAAAAAAAGAAGCATTAATCTTCAGAGTAGCAGCGTGGTGGCCTCAGACTGCAAAACAGCGTTCGTGATATGTGGCTGCTCACTCACAGTTTACCTCAATCTTAGAGACTTAAACAACACAGATTCATGATCTCATATCTGTAGAGAGGAGCTCGCCGGGGCTCACTGGGTAAAACCAAGATGCCTCTCCCCACGCTCTGGAGGTGAGTGGGTCCCTCGGCTCCACCAGCATTCCTGGGCTCCTGGTCCCTTTCTCCAACTTCTGCTGCCCTCTTCCCTCTTTTATAAAACAGTCTTGATATTTTCAGAGCAGTTTTAGGTTCACAAGGAGACTGGGTAGATGTCCCATATGCCCGCTGGCCCCCCATGGCCTCCCCCACCATCAACATTCCCTGCCCGAGGAGTATTTATTACAATTGATGGATCAACATAGACACATCATCATCACCCAGAGTCCACTGTTGACATTGGGGTTCACTCTAGGTGTTGTGCATTCCATGGGTTTGGACAAATTGTAATGACTTTTGTCCATGATATAGTATCATGCAGAGTAGTTTCACTGCCTTAAAAATCCTCTGTGCTCCAGGGGCACCTGGGTGTCTCAGTCAGTTAAGTGTCCAACTCTTGATTTCAGCTCAGGTCATGATCTCAGGGTCATGAGATCGAGTCCCATGTTGGGCTCCGTGCTGGGCAGGGAGAGTCTGTTTGAGATTCTCTCTCCTTCTCCCTCTCTCCCCCCCACCTGCATTGCTTGTGCACTCTCTCTCTCAAAAAAAAAAAATCCTCTGTGCTTCACCTGTTCAACCCTCCCCACTGACCCCAGGGTTTTACCCTTTTCAGAATGTCATAGAGCTGGAATCATACAGTGTGTAAACTTTTCAGACTGACTTCTTTCACTTAGTGATGTTCATTTAAGGTTTTTTTTTTTCATGTCTTTGCATGGCTTGAAAGCTCATTTCTTTTCAGCACTGAATAATATTCCATTGTCTGGATGGACCACAGTTTATTTATTGACTCACCTACTGAAGGGCGTCTTGGTTGATTTCAAGTGCTGGCAATTATGAATAAAGCTACTATAAACATCCGTGTGCAGGTTTTTGTGTGGACACAGGTTTTCAACTTCTTTGCATAAATACCAAGGAGTGCAACTGCTGAATTGTATAGTTAGAGTAGGTTTGCTTTTGTGAGAAACCGTCCTTCAAAGTGGTTGGACCATTTTGCCTTCCCACCAACCATGAACGAGCGTTCCCATTGCTCCATATCTGTGTCAGCATTTGGTGTTGTCCGTGCTCTGGATTTTGGCCATTCTGACACGTGTGTAGTGGTGTCTCATTGTTGTTTTAATTTGCATTTCTGCAATGCCACAAATCTGGTATTCTGACTCTGGGGTGTTTACACACACTTGCAGTTTTCTAGAAGCAAGCGTGCCCCTATGATTAGTTTGAAACCTGGGGGTTTTCAGTTGTAATTACAGTTCCTACTGAATTTTTTTCTACAAACACACATGCTTCTTTATTGCATGGAGAGCCATGGAGAACAGAAAACAGAAAACAATCAAACCGTAAATGAGGAAAATCACCCCTAACTTCTGGCTCACTCTGTGATTTGCAAAGACTTTCACCTCCTTTACTTAACTGAGTCCCACAGTAGCCAGAGATACAGCTATGACAGAATTCATTATACCCAACATATCAGGGTTCTCCAGAGGAGCAGAACCAGTAGGGTATTTATAAATAAAAGATATTTGTTTCAAAGAATTAGCCCAGGTGATTGTGAAGAATGGCAAATCCAAAATCTATAGGGCAGGCTGAACTTATTCCATTCCTCATTATTCAGTTTGGGCTTCTATAACAAAATACCACAGACTGGATGGTTTGTAAACATCAGAAATTTATTTCTCATAGTTCTGGGGGGTGGATGTGCAAGATTAGGGTGCTAGCATGGCGGAGTTCTGCTTTAGCCCTCTTCTAGAATATCGTTCTCTAGGCTGCATCGTAGAGCTTTACCTCTGGCACACATCTTTTACTGCAATGCATGGGGAGGAGAAGGAATACCCCCTGGGAGCTATAGCTAGTGGGGGAGACCCTCAAGAAAGGCCATTTCAGTTGTGCAGGAGAAGGGGATGTTCCCCAAGGCTCCCTCAAGCTTGGGACTCAGGTTGTCCATGCATACTTGCTTTGGTCTCTCTTTGAGATGGACCCTCACCCTTGACATGGCAGGGATAATAAAAATCTAGCTAAGTGAGGTCAGTGAAAATGGTAGAGTATGGACCTCCAAAAATTCTCTCTTCCATAAAGCAATGAGAACCCTGGCAAAAATGGTCAGAATCAACTTTTTCACAACCTTGAAATTAACCAAATATTTGCAGCAATCTGGAGAACTTTATTCGGTAAAAATAGTTGAATCTCAGCCAGGACAGTAAGTAAGCCTTAAAGTATTTTATCCTTCCTATTCTCATACTCCTTTCTGTAACCCCACAGTAGCCTTAAAAAACAATAGCTTCTAATTATAGTGAAGCCTAGCACGCATCAGAAGGGGCAGAACAGGGTTGGACAGAACTGAATGGTCATGATTTGACCTTCTGGAGGAGTCCATATGCAAGATTATCTTTATTTAACCTGACTCAGAGCTTGCACAATGCAAAAAGCTTTTTACCCTGGGAGTGTTTGTCAAAAACAATTATAGGAAGTTGTTTAACTTTGCAGCTACGTGAGTTGGTGGATAACAGTTGAAGCAAGCATTAGGGTAACTGAAAAGCTTAAAAGGAAAATCTAGGGCATGGGACATCCACCAGGGTTTCAAAAATCTCTGACATATCCCTGAGAAGCTAGAAAGTACCTGCATGTGTGGGGCTGTGTCCAAGCCCCGGGCAGTATGCACACTCAGGAAAGGCCTGAGAAGGCTCTAAGCTTCCACTTTTGACTGGTCTTGAGACTCTGCATGTGCAGGAAGTGAAGGCTAAGGCAGAGTTGTCCACCCTCTGGCTGAGCGTTGAAGGCATGACCCAACATTCATCTAGGGCCCTTTGGCAAAGCCTGGGAGACTTATAGATTCAAAGCATTTAAAAAATATCTGTCCAGTCATTAGCCGATCACTAAGCTAACCAGGCATAGACTTCAGGGTCCAAGCATGACAGAGATTACAGACTTCAGAGAATTAGTTAAGAAAAGTCACTCAGTAAACAGTGACAACAGCAACAATAAAAACAAACAGCAATGACAACAAACCCTGGGGAGGGGAAAGAATCCGATTTCCAGGGTTGCCACATTATAGTATTCAAAATGTTCAGTTTTCAACAAAAATTATGAGACAGGCAAAGCAACAAGAACTATGGCCCATGTGCAGGAGAAAAAAAAAATCAATCAACAGAAATAATCCCTGGGGAAGCCCAGACATTGGACCTAGTAGACAGAAACTTTAAGTCAGCTATTTTAAATACGTTCAAAGAACAAAAGTAATCAGGTCTGTAAACTACAGGAAAGTACAAGAACTGTGTCTCACCAAATGGGCAATACCAATATAGGTATAGAAACTAGAAAAAAGAACCAAATACAATTTCTGGAGTTGAAAAATACAATACCTGGAGTGAAACATTCACTAAGGGGCTCAAGAGCATTTTTGAGCAGGCAGAGGAAATAGTCAATTAAGATGATCCAGTCTGAGGAAAAGAAAGGAAAAAATGAATAAAGAGAAATAAACAGAGACTCGGAGACGTATGGCACACCATTAAGAAGACCAGCATATGCGTAATGGGAGTCCCCAAAAGAGAGGGTGGGGTTAAGGATCAGCAAGAATATTGGAAGAAATAATGGCTGAAAACATCTCAAATTTGATGAAAAACATTCCTCTACGGAACAAAGAAACTCAGAAAACTCCAATGCAGATAAACTCAAAGAGATCCACATTAAGAAACATCATAATCAAACTTTCAGAAGTCGCAAAGAGAGAATGTTGGAAACGGTCAGTGAGAAGAGTCCCCTAATGTGTCTGAGACCCTCCGTGGATGCTTTGCTGACACCACATCAGAAGCCATGGAAGCCAGAAGGCCGTCAGATGACATCTTCAAAGTGCTGAAAGAACAAAACTCAGCCATAAATTCTATAGCAAAATTATCCCACAAAAATAAGGGAGAAATTAAGACACGTTAAGATTAATAAAAAGAAGAACAAAACTGAGGGAGCTCATTGCTACCAGACCATCCCCAGAAGAATATTCCTAAACTAAATACTGAAGGGAGTTCTTCACTCTGAAATGAAAGGTCACTACACAGTGACTCATTCCACACAAAGCAATAAAGAACAATGGTAAAGGCAATATGTAGATAAATATAAAAGACGGTATACATGTAATTTTTTTGTTTGTGACTCTTCTTATTTGTTTTAGCTGATTCAAAGGACAACTGCATGCAGCAATACTGTAAATCTTCTTTGATGGATCATCAATGCATAAAGATGTAATGTGCATGACTATAAGAACACAGTCATGGGGACGGAAGGTGGCTTTTAGGAGCAAAGCTCTCTTAATACCACTGAAATTAAACTGGTGTCATTCTGAACTAGATCCATACAAGTCAAGATATTTACTGTAATCCTCAGGGCAACAACTAAGAAAATAGCTTAGAACAACAGAGTGAGAGATGACAAGGAAATTAAAATGGTATGCTAGAAATATTTAACACAAAAGAAGCCACTGTCAAAGGAACAAAAACTACCTCAGACACGCAGACAGCAAACAGCAACATGACAACTCTATGCTGTCT
Source organism: Eumetopias jubatus (assembly GCF_037043125.1). NCBI lineage: Eukaryota > Metazoa > Chordata > Mammalia > Carnivora > Otariidae > Eumetopias > Eumetopias jubatus. Next base: position 141,260,150 of record NW_028274814.1, on the reverse strand, counting down.
ACAGGAGACACTCCAGCGACTCTTACAAGAGCACGCAGGACATTCTCTGGGGCTTACAGTATTCGGGGCCACAAAACAAGCCTCAGAGTGTGGGTGAGGATGGCATCACATGAAGTGTGCTCTCCAACCACCATGGAATAAAACTAGAAATCAACAAGATGGGGAAGTTTGGGAAATTCACAAATACGTGGAAATTAATCAACACATTCCTAAATACCGTCTAAGGAAGGAATCCCACGTAAAATCAGAAAATATTTTAAGATGAACGAAAGTGGAAACTCAGCACACTGAAGTGTGGGACGCAGCCCGTCCATTTGTTTGAGGCAGCTGAGATCTGACCGCTACAGCAGCATCTGGAGAGAAACTCACAGCGTCAAGCACTTGCACGGAAACGGAGAAGGACCTCCAATCAATGACCTAACATTCTGCTTGGATTAGGCTGTAGCCAGAGTGAGCAGAAAGAGGGAAATCATATTAGAGAGGAAATATATGGAATAGAGAATCAAGCACTATGAAGAAAACCAATGAAACAAAATCCCCCCAATTGACGTATGGGTTCCACGCAATTCCGGAAGACTTTGCTGCTGACCTTGAAGAAACAGATCCACTGATTCTAGAATTCCTGTGACGATTCAGGTGGTCGTGGGGGCCCAGTTAGTCCTCACAAAGAACAAAGTTGGAATACTCAAACTTCCTCATTTTTAAACTTATTTCAAAACAGTAGTCATGAAAACTAAAAACCACCGAACTACACACTTTTTTAGAAGGGTGAATTTTATGGGGTGTGAATTATATTTTGGGAAAAAGACTCAATTCCAGTTAGTTGACATTTTTGACATCTGAACACTTAAGCATCATGCCTGCACATGCGAACACGGACGCTCTTACAGTTCGTCGTTCCAGCGTCTCTGGCAAGCGAGTGTCTGGGTGTGGACACATCCTGGCTGCACCTGGGAGCAGCCTCACCGACCACGTGTGTAGCTCGTCCTCCTTCCAAACACAGCTGGGCTTGTGCACATGTTCGAGTTTAAAACAAAAGTCAAGGGCAATGGTTACAAAACTATGTGCCGCTTGGTAGTTGATGGAAAAAGCAGGTGCCGCACTAAGGCCCCATATTCCTCCTGTGCACCCTGTTTGCTGTCTCACAGTAACACACTCATGTGTGTGTGTAGGGGGTCCCCACCAGGCAATACTGTGACCTCGTGGGGCATCCTCCTACTGAGCTCACTTCTCACACCATCTGCCCAGAGTTAGTGTCACATCCCACCGGGAAGGGCTCAGTCCCACGAGACTGCCCCCCACTCAAGGGCAGCCCCCAGGTGGGGCAGGTCCCGGGATTACCCACAGCCTCTGTCTGACATGGCTCCAAATGGGGTTCCCAGGAGCCCCTTCTGGAATCTTCTGATCTGCTAGAGCCGCTCACGGAACTCAGGGGAGTGCTGACCCCCAGTCCTCCGTTTATCACTTAGCAAAGGGTGTGATGAAGGATACAGATGAAGCTGGATCCACAGCTTCTATCCTGTCTCTATCCACAGCCGGGTGGAGGCGAGCAGGGTGGGTCCTGAGAGGGTCCCAAGCACAGGAGCTTCTGTCCTCGTGGAGTTGGGGTGTGTCACCCTCCTGGCATGTGGACTTGTTCATCAACCTACAGCTTCCTGAACCCCACACAAGTGTGGGATTTTTATGGAACTTTTATGACATAGGTGTGATCAGGTGTTCACTGCATCCCCGGCCCCGTTCCCGCTCTCTGGAGAATGGGGAGCAGGGGTGAAAATCCCAGCTTGGGATCATAGCTCGGTCCCTCTGGTGACCAGTCCCCGCCCAGGAGCCCACCCAGAGTCACCTCATCAGAACAGAAGACGCTCCAGGCCCCCAGGAGGTCAACAGGGTTTCAGGAGCTCCATGCCAGGACCTAGGGGCAGAGACCAACACGCGTGTTTTCCATGATTTCACCATAGACGGTTTTTCTTTTCCAAACTCCTAATGAAGGCTGCAAACACACGGCTAATAAATCTCATGTTCGGAGCTTGGGAGCAGCAATTAAGCACTGGCCACTCCATTTACATGTGCTCTCCGGAGAGGACATGCGGAGCCCCCGGCCCCTCATATGCATAATAGGTACTCCCCCGAACAGGAACTGGGTCTCTAGCCGGCGGAGGTGAACACAGCCCCTCGCACTGGCTGGTAAACACTGATGGATTATTGCGGCTGAACATGCCTCCTGAAGGGAGGCGGGCAACCTAGGAGCCCCTGCCTCCAGGTTCCCGCGCGGTCTGCAGCCCAGGGTCCGCTCGTTAACAAACAATTGTGCTTCCTGCGTCCTCTTTTCTCTGAGTGTGTTGGGAGATCATCTCATTATGGCTTGCAATGATATCTCCCTTATTCCCATCAGACCATCATGAGAACCACAATTACTATGGGCTGTTTTTCTGCAAAATTTCTAGGAACAGTAAAAGCCCTCCCACTAAAATGAATTATCCTATTTTCTGTTCTCATGGCAAATATTGAATAAATGAAGCAATTTAGAAGCCATTTAAAATGTTATGGATGAGGCAGGGCCACAGCACTCACAGCACTCAGCCCCGGGATGCGGCGTAGGCTGCTGGCCTGCCCCAGGGAGGTGTTCAGACCAGCAACAGTTTCAGAGGCATAAATAAATAAATGCGAATAGCTAACACAGTGCACTGTTCGGAACTTAAAGAGTTTAAAGGTCTATACAGATATTTCCAAGCTGAAAAATTCCCCTCCCCAGTACCTGTGACCTCTGGTCATCATCTGACCCTTCTGCCCTGTGGGGTAGGGGACGCTGGCAGAGAGCATGGTTCTCGTTTTTTTTTTTTTTTTAAAGATTTTATTTATTTATCCGACAGAGAGAGACACAGCGAGAGAGGGAACACAAGCAGGGGGAGTGGGAGAGGGAGAAGCAGGCTTCCCACGGAGCAGGGAGCCCGATGCGGGGCTCGATCCCAGGACCCCGGGATCATGACCTGAGCCGAAGGCAGACGCTTAACGCCGGAGCCACCCAGGCGCCCCTCAGTTCTCATTTTTAATATCGTTTTGTCTTCCTGGTGCACGGTAGCTGCCCCAGGATAATTTTATTAAGTGTGTGGACTGACCTCCGCTCGGTCCATGAGCCGACCCCACTGCTCCCCTCTCCAACTCGCCCACACGCTGTCTGTGCCACGAGGGACACCTCACATGCTGTCTTGCACTGGACGGCAGCCACGTCCACACTGAGGCATCTCCCTCACGTCCACACAGGGTATGACGTTGGTGGGTTCACACCGACCCCTCCACCCCTCATGTTGGCGTCTCTGCGAAGAGCTCAGGGGACTGACCGTTTCTGTCTCCTGCTTGGAGCCATCTTGCAGTGCATTGTCCTTTGCATGACCTTGGGTCCTTCCAGGCCACCTTCCTGGATATGCTGGTGAGAGCATGATGTCTGGGACATCTCTGGAACGCTCGACCTGTGAGAGCCTGCTACCTCTCGTAAACTGTTTGCAAAGGTTTGTGAACTTGGAGGGGACGAGGGACCCAGGCTGTCTTTAAGGGGCCTGTATATCCATTTGATGAAAACATGCCTTTCACATGAATGTAAATTGACTCACATTTCCAAAATGGTTGGAGATAAATTCTCCCAACTTTGGTCATGGGAAAAATTCAGAATCCACGGATTAAAATTTCACCTTGGTGGGAGGGTTGCAAATTCCTGGTGTTGCCGAAAGTATAAAGGAAGATGTCATCAACAGCAAAACAGTGTGAGCTGTAGATACAGCATTTACAAACTTTATTAGAAATCCCTCCATGAAGATATAGGGACTATTAGAACTTGGTTCCAGGACCTAGAGGCTGACCCTACGTGGGCCGACTTAGCAGGTGAGTGTGTGGCTCTGTCCACACCCCGGCCCTGCAGGCAGCCTGAACACAGCCTGACGGGGGTCTCAGGGCGGGGCACACACAAGTCAAGTGGGAACGGGGACACAGTCGGCTCGAAAGCAAAGGAAGCAAGAGGGGATGTCACTCTGCCAGGCATGCAGGATTCCTCCAGGTAATGGAGGTGATGCGGGGGTGACGGTGACAGCCACGAGTGTATGTGTGTAAACATCGAGGAAAATGTGGCGGGGTCCCCTGCAGTTAGAGGGGGAAAGGACCCAGCACTGGGTGCCATGGGGAGTCCAGACCTGCCGTGCAGAGGAAGAGGAAGCAGGTTCCACGTTATCCCACGTCTGAGAGTGAGTTCCAGGTGAATTCAGACCTGAATGAGAAAGGGGGGCCAGCTGTTGGAAGTTAGAGGGACAGGCTGGGCCGTGCAGCCTGGGGACAGGGAAGGACACGCCACCCAAGCTGAGAAACCGGCTGGGACGGCCGTGCATCGCGCGATTTGTCTGCAGCGTGATGCCCTCGTCAGACGCCGGTGCAAGAAAACACTTGGAAGAATCTGAAACCAACATGGGGTCAATGTCTGGACTGTGGAGGGAGCTCCTCCACTCAGAAGAAGACAGAGGCGCCGGGGAGATGGGGGTTACCCGTGAGGGGGGGCAGGCGGAGCATGCAGCGGCACAGCAAAGCAACACAAATCCAGCCGAGCCCTGCAAGAGCCTTAGGGAATAGCCGGCCGAGGTTGCCTTTCCCCCCGACCCAGTTCCAGGGGAACGAGGGGGGCCCAAGGGAGAAAGAAGGAGGAACCTCCACGTCGACGCAAAAGTTGGGTATTCATCCTTTCTGGTGGTGTTACACGCAAACGATGAATCATGGAACACTGCGTCAAAAACTAATGATGTAATGATGGTGACTAACATAACATGATAATAATAATAATAAAAAAAGAAGGCGGATGCTCACACCCGGCCCAGTGGCTGGACCAGGGGAGGACAACAGGGAGGGTTCTCATGTTAACCGTTAGTGTTGTTCCTGTGTGAAGAGAAACTCCAAGCATCCCCTCCCTCCCTGTAGGCCCCCAGGTAGGAGACTCCTGGCTTTAGCGTACCAGACGGGAGGCCACAGGATAGCCACTTGAAGGGCAAGTCTCAAAGAATCCGCACAACTTCACCGGATCGCTGCTGATCCTGTGTCCACTCTCTGATGCGTGAGCAGGCACCTGTTCCAGGCTCCATCTCTCCGTGGCGCTCTGGGGACTTCCCGGAGCTCCGTGCCCTCCGTGCCCTCCAGCTCCCTCCACACGGAGCCCATGGGCTGAAGGAGCAAACAGGAGCGGGGGGGCTCGTCGTGCTCCCGAGTGTGCTCAACCCTGGTTGGCGGTGAGCTGTGCCAGTGGCCTGGGGTCAGGTACACAAACAAATATCCACACGGGGAGAAAGAAGAGCTTCGGATGCGATTCCTGAGCTCGCACCAGGCCAGGAGCTCGTTGCCCACCAGCCTCACAAGTGCACAGGCGGGCGAGGGCTCACAGGCCTGTTGCAGGGGAGGAAATGGGGTCTGAGCGGCCGGTGCAGCTGACGTCTTCCCGCTCCAGACCTGAGGGCTCTCCTCCGGCAGGCAGCTCCACGCAGGTGCCTCCGTCACGGGGCCCCGGAGGCGTGAGCGAGTGTGCACGGGACTGGCGGATGAGGCCACGTTTGCATTCCTTCCTGTGGCCAGAACGAGGGGGCAGCTGCTGTGTGGGGGGACGGAGGGAGCACCACGCTGCCCTCGGGGGTGTGTCTGGGGGACTCAGGGAGTGTGCGGGCATCTTTGGGACCTGGGTCTCTGCTTTTCTTTAAATGAGCCATTTCCCCGAACATGAAGTAATTGCAAGAGAGTCAATCCAAGACAAACGGAGAGCGTGTCTTTCCTTCTGCAGATGATCTCACGGCAGGTGGTGCAGGCTGCTCATCTGGTGGTGCTGGCCTTCGTGGTTTAACCCAAGACTGAGGCCAGGGTCTGGGACGGGCAGCTCTGGGCAGCACCAGCGGCTGCCGCAGCCCAAATGTGGTGTGTCCAGGCGTGTGCTGCCTGCTGGGCCGAGTGTGGGGCAGGACCCGCCGTCTGCAGAATGAGCCAACCGTCCTGGAGCTCGTCAGCGTCCTGGGCTCTGGGTCGGCGCTGAGCAGCCGCGTGAGTGAAGCAGACTCTGGGGGGCCGTTCGCTGTGAACGCCTGTTCGCTGATGTCCCCACGCACGTCCTTTCTAGAAGGATGCGTGTCGAGAACCCGCTGCAAGCTCTTTGGCCCCAGAAGCTCCTTCCCGTCCGTGCCTGCTTCCTGCAGCATGGAGAGGTCAAGGGAGCTCTGTCTGCACGGCTACTCCTTCCCTGGACGGGGCCCGTACTGTCCTCTGGGCGGAGCTCGGAGGGCAGGAACCATGGGGTTTGAGGGTGAACCAACCATGCAGTCGTAAAGGAAAAGATGGGTGAGGTTTTAGGAGGTCGAATCCCAAACCCTGAGGATTAAACGACATTGAACACCTTCCCCCACAACCCAGGAGTTAGAAGCTAGGAAATCCCACCTTTTATGTGACAGATAAATAGGAAAATGACATTGTATGAATGGAAAATGGGCAGTCACAAAGGAAAAAATGAGTTATGCAACGAGGGGTTAGAAACGGTACATGTGAGGCACACTCTTCCTCTTTCTTTCTTTGTTTCTATTTGGTGCACACTCATCATCCACACGCTCGTTTGCTTGCTTACTTGTGCTTTCCCTGGATTTGACATGTTTTTCCAGAGATTCCTGTTGTATGGGAGTAACCAGTACTGAGTCACAGGCAGGGGGATCCACATGACGGGGAGACAGGAGCTGGGTCTACGTTCCCAAATGGGAAACCAGAGACAAAGCAAACCGACAGCAACACGTCCAGAGGGCAAACCTGTTGTCCTGTCACCACCGTGTGAAGGAGATGTCCCTGCATCTGTCCATGGAGCCGGCAGGTGCCTTGGGAGGTGGTCACCCCGTTGGCCAGCCTGGGGGGACAGCACAGAGACCTCCCTCTCCTGCCCGCGGCACCACCGGCTGGGAGCCCATGACGGGGTCCCCACACCAATGCAGAAAGCAATTCTCTGAGAGACCAACCCTCACTAGCTTGTGTGAAGCCCCCCAACTTCATCCGAGGACGCAGACATCCATGGAGCCAACTTGGGGGGCATTCAGAGAGTGACTTCCATTCCTCGAGGGGAGGCCCTTGGAGGCCTGTGGGATGGTTTTGGTGGCACAGGGACAATTTTTTTAAAAATAATTGAATAATTTAATTTTTAAAAGGATTACAAAGGCTATAACAGGGTCATCAAATTTGTAACTTCACAACGATACAAGCTTTCCTTCAAAAAGCACCCAAGGGGGGAAAAATGAGTCAGTGAAAGAGAAAATGTAAGTACCAAGTGTAGGAAAAGGACACAGCTATGTGAGGGTCGGTGTGGGGCAAGCTGCTCTACAGGGAGCTGGGACAGGTGTCCGTGGGAGCTAATTGAGTTGACCTTCCGTGTGGGGTTGCCAGATATGGTCCAATTAAATACTGAAGGATCCACACCAAAAAATGTCTGTTTTTGGTTTAGAATAATTGAACTCAGACCTTCATTTTCTGACAGCAATTAAATAGCAGACTGGCTGATTTCTGAGATGGTCCTAGTTAGTGACAATAAAACCGGGCTGTCAGTGTGCGGGAGAATGTGTCCCGGGTCTAATCACAGCAGCGGGCACTTTTGAACCTCAGACGTGCTTCCCAGCAGCACGGTAACAAGGCACTGGGAGCCCGGTGCTCTGCCCTGGCATTTCCTGAACATTACGGAGGGACTGACACTCTATTTATTTCTGCCAGAACATTTCCATGTCTGGTCATTGATTTTTGAGCTATTTTTCCCCCCAACAATGCTAACTGTAATTCTGCTTAGAGTTCAACTACCCGATGATTTGCAATGTAATTTATAAAAGAAAAAAGTCACAGTGACACCGCGGATAGCACTTACGTGAGGTTTTTAACAGTCTCAACATGATTGTGTACATTGGAAAACGGATCTGTTTGATCAACACTGGCAATAATAAAGGTTTCCCGTTGAGTTTTTTTTGAAGGTTTTATTTTTAAGTAATCTCTACACCCGACATGGGGCTTGAACTCGAAACCCTGAGATCAAGAGCCAGCCAGGCGCCCCATAGCAACAGTCTCCTGGCTTTGGAGAGGCAGACACGAGTGAGACGGTGTGTCCTGCAGGATTCGGCAGGTCACAAACCTCAGCATCTTCGCCTCCACAGAGGAAACCAAGTACGCACATCGCGTCTGACATGGATTCTGAACCGTAATTGCTTCTTCAACCTCAGCCTCCTTGCACGGGTGTTTTGGACCCGAGTCTTCCGATGTGTGGTTGTGTCATACACGTGGGAGATCGAGCGGCTATTCCCCAGGTCTGTAACTGTCTTTGTGCGGCTGAGCCCCGCATGCATTTTCCTGTCTCAGGTACCCGGGCCCAGCCCTGTGACTGCTGGCGCCCACTGAGTGTCGGCATGAGGGGGGCCAGTGTGCTTGGGATCCCCTGATCAAGATCCTGGTGGCTCTGCCCCTTCCCCCCAGGGCCTCAGCATCAACCTCAAGGAACACACCTGAGTCCAGCCCTGGGCTTTGTCATGAGCTTCCCGGACAAGCAGAGACTGGAGCCACCCACCTGCAGTCATCCTGCAGATTTGTGGGCAGGAGAATAAGTGCTTCTTATAAAAAGATCTCTGGGTTTGGGGGTGATTTGTTACCCACTGTTATCCTGGCAACACCTGACAGATACATTGACACTGGCCTCATTAGGTCCCTGACCAGAATGTGGAAGGCATGGGCAATGAAAGCGTTTGCCCGAGAGCCAATAGTTACTGAATTTAAAATAAGCATTATAGGGATGGACACCATCTTGTTCTCCATAAATAACACATGTATTAAAATGTGTTCATTTGGGGCCACAGAAACCCAGGAAGAACGTGGGACGAGTAGGTGTGGACGGAGTGGATGGGGGTGCTTTCTTTGTGAGGACAGGGCTTTCAGAGCAGAGAGAGGGGCTTCGATTCCATCCAATAATCTCCAATGAGATTATTGTTTGCCTAACCCCATGGCAGGAGTTGGATGACGCATGGAGATCCGTGAGTCCCCAAAGTTCGTACAGGTTCTTAAAGCGAGTATCTAGAGGCTGTGGTCTGTTTTCAGTAGCCGAGTCTTAAGTGAACAGTACTTGAGCACAGGAAGAGTCCAACTCCAAGGTCACACAGCTGGCCACGTGACAAAAGTCTGCCCACGACGTGTTCATTTCTTTGGGTCCTGTGTTGCCGCTGAAGGTGTGACAGACGCGAGTCTCCGTGGGAGGGACTGGGATGATGAGCACGGTGGTGCAAACCCTCCCTGAGGACGCCGTTTCCACCGCACACTTCATGGCTTGCTCCCACACAACCGCGCGGGGCCCTTCTCAGCTGTGTGGCTGGGACAGACCCCCTACAGCATCTACTTGGAGCTTAGGTGACATGCTGGCCCCCTAGGATCAGCGGCGGGGTCTGCTCCATCTGTGGAAGGAGCAGCCCTTACGTGGAAGCACCACTCCGTGGTGGAGAGAGGCCCAGCCATGCTGTGCATGGCCCCACAGCAGCTGCTCAGCACGGCCAGCTCTGTTCGCCTGGGACGGGGGGGCGTGAGTCCTCCCTCGCAGGAGTGGGGATGGAGGCCGCCGGGACACGGAGGCTGTGGCGTTCTGTGTGGAAATCCAGCTCATGGAAACTGAAGACGCCCAGGCCAGAGGTGCCCCTCCCAGGGGTCTGCACGCATGAGCAGGGGGCCTGAGTCCTCTGGGTCCGGCGGTTGCCGGGGCGGCTCTGCTCACCTTGGATGGGACCAGCTTCGACCGTGCATGAGACTCAGGGCTCCTGACCTGTGCAAGCGCACGGCGGGATGCTAGAGGTGTCCCCGCAGCAGCAGGTGCTGAGATGGGGCACTCGGCTCGTGATGGCCCCATCGAGCCCTTCCCGGCAGCTCAGGCACCCTTGCTGTCCCAGGGACTTGGTTATGAGTCATGCTTGGTTCTTCCTAACTTTGTGTTTTTAATTGTAAGTTGTTATTAATTCATCGTTATTGTTGTTTATTGGAATGTTTGCTTAACTCCATGGCGGGGGTTGGATGATGCATACATTTTGTGAGTATTTCCAACTTAGAATGTTCTAATAATTTCGCTTAGGATACACAGAATGGTGCAAATATGAGTAATCTGTTCACCAGTTTATGAACAGATATATAAACACTGTTCCCAGATTTGCCTCAGAAATAGCCAGCATTATCCTCGAGTCCTATTCTGTTGGAAAAGGTCACGTATGTGGAGTGAAGGCCCTCCTTCTTTTCTTTTTCTTTAAATTTTTTTATTATGTTACTCACCATACATTACATCATTAGTTCTTGATGTAGTGTTCCATGATTCGTTGTTTGTGCATAACACCCAGTGCTCCACGCAGAACGTGCCTCCTTAATACCCATCACCAGGCTAACCCATCCCCCCACCCCCCCCCTAGAACCTGTTTGTTTCTCAGAGTCCATCGTCTCTCATGGTTCATCTCCCCCTCTGACTTACTCCCCTTCATTCTTCCCCTCCTGCTATCTTCTTCTTTTTCTTTTTTCTTAACGTATGTTGCATTATTTGTTTCAGAGGTACAGATCTGTGATTCAACAGTCTTGCACAATTCACAGCGCTCACCATAGCACATACCCTCCCCAATGTCTATCACCCAGCCACCCCATCCCTCCCACCCCCCACCACTCCAGCAACCCTCAGTTTGTTTCCTGAGATTAAGAATTCCTCATATCAGTGAGGTCATATGATACATGTCTTTGTCTGACTGACTTATTTCACTCAGCATAACACCCTCCAGTTCCATCCACGTTGTTGCGAATGGCAAGATCTCATTCCTTTTGATGGCTGCATAATATTCCATTGTGTATATATACCACCTCTTCTTTATCCATTCATCTGTCGATGGACATCTTGGCTCTTTCCACAGTTTGGCTATTGTGGACATTGCTGCTATAAACATCGGGGTGCACGTACCCCTTCGGATCCCTACATTTGTATCTTTGCAGTAAATACCCAGTAGTGCAATTGCTGGATCATATGGTAGCTCTATTTTGAACTGTTTGAGGAACCTCCATAATATTTTCCAGAGTGGCTGCACCAGCTTGCATTCCCACCAACAGTGTAGGAGGGTTCCCCTTTCTCCGCATCCCCGCCAACATCTGTCGTTTCCTGACTTGTTAATTTTAGCCATTCTGACGAGTGTGAGGTGGTATCTCATTGAGGTTTTGATTTGGATTTCCCTGATAGAAGGCCCTCCTTCTGCCCTTTCAAGGGAGGCATGGTCCAAGCATGTGTGGGCCCTCACAAGACAGGACTCAAAGACATGTCCAGGGGTGGTCCTGGCCCCGAGACATCAGCGACAAGATCTGAGGGCACCCGACATCTTTCTGTCTGTGTCCTGTTGATTCGTTCTGACGCCCTTCACCCTCTGTCCATTCACTGACCCCAGCACTGCCCTGAGGACCGTGCAGCACAGGATTACCCCCACAAATGCTCAGGCAGATGGGCGCATCTTCACTGGGGGTTTCAGTCAACGTGTTATGTGTTGTGATCTTCTGGAAACTTCCCGAGAACAGAGGTGTATATTTTGCATCGAAACTACCATGCAGCTTGTTTTAAAAATGATAGAGCTTAATTTCAAGATGTTTAATTCAACAAAGTAGGGTCCTAAACCATCTTTGAAAAGGGTGAAGATTTGTCACCCAAATGAGGAAAATCAGTCTGGAAGACAGAAGTTGTCGAAGTCTGTTGAATGGTGAGTGTTTGGGCATGATGTGTAAGGATAGCAAGGCAGAGTGGCTCAGGTGTTTGGGGAGAGCCCCCCCAGGTGTTCAGGGAAGACCCTCCCAGGGTTTCAGGGAAGAACCCCCCTCCAGGTGTTCAGGGAAGACCCTCCCCCAGGTGTTCAGGTAAGGCCCCCCCCCCCCCCGCTGCAAGGTGCTTGGGAAGGATTCCTTCTGAAGGTCAGGAGATCTCTGTGACGAGTGGACAGGTGCTTCTACATCAGGTTGGTTACTGTGTTTTAAGTTTCCCACATGATTCGTAATTTAAGAGAAAAATGGACTCCACACAAGAGACCTCTAGGAAACCGTGGCTTCGGGGCTCCAGAGTGATGTGGCAGCTGGGAGACTTGCCGTCACAGTTGCCCAGATAACTGCCCCATCCCCGTCCCAGAGAAGCAGAGCCAACCGCTGCTGGACGAGAAGCCAGGAGACGGCCGCTCAGCCGCCTGCACTGGGAGGCGGTGAAGTCCGTGGGGACCCTCCTGCTGCACCCGCAGCTGCTTGTCGTCCGACCTGCTGTGCCCCAGCAGGTGCAGAAAAAGAAACACAAAAACAAGTAAAATCATATTGGGTAGGATTACAGTAAGAAAGGTAAAGTGCATGCTTCCTCTAGACTCCAGAGTGAATCCAAGATGATTAACGGAGGTTATGTAAATAAAGAAATCAGGGGTAAAAACTGTAGATACAACCAGGGTGGTGGGCTGTGTTAAGAATGAGATCGATGCAGAGGCGGAGCAAGATGGCGGAGGAGTAGGAGACCTAGATTTCGTCTGGTCTCAGGAATTCAGCTGAATAGGGATCAAACCATTCTGAACACCTACGAACTCAACAGGAGATCAAAGAGGAGAGTAGCAACAACTCTCTGAACAGAGAAGCGACCACTTACTGGAAGGTAGGACGTGCGGAGAAGTGAATCCGAGGCGATATTCGGGAGGATAGACGGCAGGGGAGGGGGCCTCCGCCGGCCGCTTCTGGCAAGTGATAGAGCCGCGGAGCACAAAGTCGGAACTTTTAGAAGTTGGCTCCGCTGAGGGACGTCGCTGCAGTGGCTAAGCGGGGGGAGGAATCCTCCCGGGACAGTGTGGTCTCAGGACCCTCGGGGTCACAGAAAGACCGGGGGTGCCTGAGTGCGGCAGAGCTCCCAGGTATCAGAGCAGGGAAGCCGGCTGCAGAGACGGAGCCGAGGCGCGGGCTCTCAGCTCAGGGTTGCCATAAACTGTGATCCGCGGCCCAGTCGGGGCACGGCTCCCCCAGCAGGGACCCAACAAGCAGCAGATCCGGGGAGACTCCCCTTCCTTCCCGGGGAGGAGCGGCACGGGAACGCACTGCAGGGATCTGCTGGGTTTGGAGACTCCGCGCGGGGTCGGGTGCCAGAGATAGCAACGCTCGGTCACAGGCCGGGTGAGCACGGAGTGCGGCCGGAGACCGGGGACACGGAAGTGACTGCTTTTCTCTGGGGGCACACTGAGGAGCGGGGCCCCGAGTTCTCAGCTCCTCCGAGTGGAGATTGGGAGGCCACCATTTCTGCCCTGGTCCTCCAAAGCTGTACCGAGAGCTTGCAGGGAACAAAAGCTCCTGAGAGCAAACCGGAGCAGCTTCCTTAGCCCAGACCGACAAGGGCGGGGCAATTCCGCCTCCGGCAAAGACATTTGGAAACCACAGCAACAGGCCCCTCCCCCAGAAGATCAACACAAACAGCCAGCAAGCCAAGACCAAGTTGATCGATCAAGGAGAACGGGAGAACTCCAGCGCTAGGGGAATACTGCACATAGATTCATGGCTTTTTTTTTTTTTTTTTTTTTACCATGATTCATTATTTCATCAAAGTTAATTTTTGTTGACTGTTTTTTTTTTATTTTTCTTTTCCCTTTTTCAACCAACATCTTATAAATCCCTTTTTTAAAAAAAAAAAAACCATTTTTTATTTTTCATTTTTAGAGTCATATTTTATCCCTTCATAGTAGTTACCCTTATTTTTGGCATATATATATAAGTTGTTCTCTCTTTAAAATTTTGAGGTACAGTTTCTTCTAACAGATCAAAATATACCCTAAATCACTAGTGTATGGCTTTGTTCTAGTCTCCTGCCTGATCACATTCTCTCCCTTTTTCCTTTTTTTTTCTTAAATCTTCTTTCTTTTTTCAAACAACTTATCTTACCAAGTCCTTTTATAAAATCTTTTATAATTTTCATCTTTACAGTCATCTTCCATCCCTTCATTGTATCAACCTTTATTTTGTACATATACGTCTTTCTTCCTTTAAAATTTTAGGAGGCACTTTTTTCTAACAGACCAAAATACGCCCAAAATCTAGTGTGTGGCACTGATCTACGCACTAGCCTGATCATATTTGATCATATTCTGCCTTTTTTGTATTGTTTTGTTTTTGTTTTTATCTTTTTTTTTTTCTCTTTCTCTTTCTTTTTTCTTTCTTTCCCTTTCTTTTCCCCTGGCTTCAGGTCTTTTCTGATTTGTATAGAGTATATTTGCTGGGGACGTTGTAAACCTGTTAGCATTTTGTTCTCTCATTCATCTATTCTCCTCTGGACAAAATGACAAGACGAAAGAAATCACCTCAGCAAAAAGAACAAGAGGTAGTACCGTCAGCCAGGGACCTACTCAATACGGACATTAGTACGATGTCGGACCTAGAGTTCAGAATCATGACTTTAAAGATACTAGCTGGGCTTGAAAAAAGCGTGGAAGTTATTAGAGAAACTCTTTCTGGAGAAATAAAAGAACTAAAATCTAACCAAATCGAAATCAAAAAGGCTATTGATGAGGTGCAATCAAAAATGGGGGCACTAAATGCTAGGATAAATGAGGCAGAAGAGAGAATCAGCGATATAGAAGACTAAATGATGGAAAATAAAGAGGCTGAGAAAAAGAGAGAGAAACAACTACATGATCACGAGGGCAGAATTCGAGAGATAAGTGATATGATAAGACGAAACAACATTAGAATAATTGGGATCCCAGAAGAAGAAGAGAGAGAGAGGGGGGCAGAAGGTATATTGGAGCAAATTATAGCAGAGAACTTCCCTAATGTGAGGAAGGAAACAGGCATTAAAATCCAGGAGGCACAGAGAACCCCTCTCAAAATCAATAATAATAGGTCAACACCCCGACATCTAATAGTAAAACTTACGAGTCTCAGAGACAAAGAGAAAATCCTGAAAGCAGCTCGGGAGAAGAGATATGTAACCTACAATGGCAGAAACATTAGATTGGCAACAGACCTATCCACAGAGACCTGGCAGGCCAGAAAGGACTGGCAAGATTTCTTCAGAGCACTAAACGAGAAAAATATGCAGCCAAGAATACTATATCCAGCTAGGCTATCATTGAAAATAGAAGGAGAGATAAAAAGCTTCCAGAACAAACAAAAACTAAAGGAATTTGCAAACACGAAACCAGCCCTCCAAGAAATATTGAGAGGGGTCCTCTAAGCAAAGAGAGAACCTAAAAGCAGCAAAGAGCAGAAACGAACACAGACAACAGACAGTTAACAGTCACCTTACAGGCAATACAGTGGCACTAAATTCATACCTTTCAATAGTTACCCTGAATGTAAATGGGCTCAATGCCCCAATCAAAAGACACAGGCTCTCAGATTGGATTAAAAAACAAGACCCATCGATATGCTGTCTGCAAGAGACTCATTTTAGACCCAAAGACACCCCCACATTGAAAGTGAGGGGGTGGAAAACCATTTACCATGCTAATGGACACCAAAAGAAAGCTGGGGTGGCAATCCTTATATCAGACAAACTAGATTTTAAAACAAAGACTGTAATAAGAGATGAGGAAGGGCACTATATCCTACTTAAAGGGTCTATCCAACAAGAAGATCTAACAATTGTAAATATCTATGCCCCGAACATGGGAGCAGCCAATTATATAAGGCAATTAATAACAAAAGCAAAGAAACACATTGACAGCAATACAATAGTAGTGGGGGACTTTAACACCCCCCTGACTGAAATGGACAGATCCTCTAAGCAAAAGATCAACAAGGAAATAAATACTTTAAATGACACACTGGACCAAATGGACTTCACAGACATATTCAGAACATTCCATTCCAAAGCAAAGGAATACACATTCTTCTCTAGTGCCCATGGAACATTCTCCAGAATTGATCACATCCTAGGTCACACATCAGGTCTCAATCGGTACCAAAAGATTGGGATCATTCCCTGCATATTTTCAGACCACAATGCTTTGAAACTAGAACTCAACCACAAGAGGAAAGTCGGAAAGAATTCAAATACATGGAGGCTAAAGAGCATCCTACTAAAAAATGAATGGGTCAACCAAGAAATTAAAGAAGAATTAAAAAAATTCATGGAAACCAACGAAAATGAAAACACAACTGTTCAAAATCTTTGGGATACAGCAAAGGCAGTCCTGAGAGGAAAGTATATAGCAATACAAGCCTTTCTCAAGAAACAAGAAAGGTCTCAAATACACAACCTAACCCTACACCTAAAGGAGCTGGAGAAAGAACAGCAAATAAAGCCTAAACCCAGCAGGAGAAGAGAAATCATAAAGATCAGAGCAGAAATCAATGAACTAGAAACCAAAAGAACAGTAGAACAGATCAACGAAACTAGGAGATGGTTCTTTGAAAGAATTAACAAGATTGATAAACCCCTGGCCAGACTGATCAAAAAGAAAAGAGAAATGACCCAAATCAACAAAATCATGAATGAAAGAGGAGAGATCACAAGCAACACCAAAGAAATACAAACAATTATAAGAACATATTATGAGCAACTCTATGCCAGCAAATTAGATAACCTGGAAGAAATGGGTGCATTCCTAGAGATGTATCAACTACCAAAACTGAACCAGGAAGAAATAGAAAACCTGAACAGACCTAGAACCACTAAGGAAATTGAAGCAGTCATCAAAAATCTCCCAAGAAACAAAAGCCCAGGGCCAGACGGCTTCCCAGGGGAATTCTATCAGACATTTCAAGAAGAATTAATACCTATTCTCCTGAAACTGTTCCAAAAAATAGAAATGGAAGGGAAACTTCCAAACTCATTTTATGAGGCCAGCATTACCTTGATCCCCAAACCAGACAAAGACCCCATCAAAAAAGAGAATTACAGACCAATATCCTTGATGAACATGGATGCAAAAATTCTCACCAAAATACTAGCCAATAGGATCCAACAGTACATTAAAAGGATTATTCACCACGACCAAGTGGGATTTATCCCTGGGCTGCAAGGATGGTTCAACATCCGCAAATCAATCAATGTGATACAATACATTAACAAAAGAAAGAACAAGAATCATATGATCCTCTCAATAGATGCAGAAAAAGCATTTGAAAAAGTACAGCATCCTTTCTTGATCAAAACTCTTCAGAGTATAGGGATAGAGGGTACATACCTCAATATCATAAAAGCCATCTATGAAAAACCTACAGCCAATATCATTCTCAATGGGGAAAGGCTGAGAGCTTTTCCCCTAAGGTCAGGAACGCGGCAGGGATGTCCACTCTCACCACTGCTATTCAACATAGTATTAGAAGTCCTAGCCACAGCAATTAGACAACAAAAAGAAATCAAAGGCATCCAAATCGGCAAAGAGGAAGTCAAACTCTCACTCTTTGCAGATGATATGATACTGTGTGTGGAAAACCCAAAAGACTCCACCCCAAAACTGCTAGAACTCATACAGGAATTCAGTAAAGTAGCAGGATATAAAATCAATGCACAGAAATCAGTGGCATTCCTATACACCAACAACAAGACAGAAGAGAGACAAATCAAGGAGTCGATCCCATTTACAATTGCACCCAAAACCATTAGATACCTAGGAATAAATCTAACCAAAGAGGCAAAGGATCTGTACTCAGAAAACTATAAAATACTCATGAAAGAAATTGAAGAAGACACAAAGAAATGGAAAAATGTTCCATGCTCATGGATTGGGAGAATCAACATTGTGAAGATGTCAATGCTACCTAGAGCAATCTACACGTTCAATGCAATCCCCATCAAAATACCATCCACTTTTTTCAAAGAAATGGAACAAATAATCCTAAAATTTGTATGGAACCAGAAGAGACCCAGAATAGCCAGAGGAATACTGAAAAAGAAAAGCAAAGCTGGAGGCATCACAATGCCGGACTTCCAGCTCTATTACAAAGCTGTCATCATCAAGACAGTATGGTACTGGCACAAAAACTGACACATAGATCAATGGAACAGAATCGAGAGCCCAGAAATGGACCCTCAACTCTATGGTCAACTTATCTTTGACAAAGCAGGAAAGAATGTCCAATGAAAAAGAGACAGTCTCTTCAACAAATTGTGTTGGGAAAATTGGACAGCCACATGCAGAAGAATGAAACTGGACCATTTCCTTACACCACACACA
Source organism: Eumetopias jubatus (assembly GCF_037043125.1). Lineage (NCBI taxonomy): Eukaryota > Metazoa > Chordata > Mammalia > Carnivora > Otariidae > Eumetopias > Eumetopias jubatus. Next base: position 141,241,953 of record NW_028274814.1, on the reverse strand, counting down.
AAAATAGACTCCAAATGGTTGAAAGACCTAAACGTGAGACAGGAGTCCATCAAAATCCTAAAGGAGAACACAGGTAGCAACCTTTTCGACCTTAGCCGCAGCAACTTCTTCCTAGAAACATCGCCAAAGGCACGGGAAGCCAGGGCAAAAATGAACTATTGGGATTTCATCAAGATAAAAAGCTTTTGCACAGCAAAAGAAACAGTCCACAAAACCAAAAGACAACCGACAGAATGGGAGAAGATATTTGCAAATGACATATCAGATAAAGGGCTAGTATCCAAAATCTATAAAGAAGTTATCAAACTTAACACCCAAAGAACAAATAATCCAATCAAGAAATGGGCAGAAGACATGAACAGACATTTCTCCAAAGAAGACATCCAAATGGCCAACAGGCACATGAAAAAGTGCTCAACATCGCTCGGCATCAGGGAAATCCAAATCAAAACCTCAATGAGATACCACCTCACACCCATCAGAATGGCTAAAATTAACAAGTCGGGGATCGACAGATGTTGGCGGGGATGCGGAGAAAGGGGAACCCTCCTACACTGTTGGTGGGAATGCAAGCTGGTGCAAACCCTCTGGAAAACAGTATGGAGGTTCCTCAAACAGTTGAAATTAGAGCTACCGTTCGATCCAGCAATTGCACTACTGGGTATTTACCACAAAGATACAAATGTAGGGACCCGAAGGGGTACGTGTACCCCAATGTTTATAGCAGCCATGTCCACCATAGCCAAACTGTGGAAAGAGCCAAGATGCCCATCGACAGATGAATGGATAAAGAAGATGTGGTGTATATACACAATGGAATATTATGCAGCCATCAAAAGGAATGAGATCTTGCCATTTGCAACGACGTGGATGGAACTGGAGGGTGTTATGCTGAGTGAAATAAGTCCATCAGAGAAAGACATGTATCATATGACCTCACTGATATGAGGAATTCTTAATCTCAGGAAACAAACTGAGTGTTACTGGAGTGGTGGGGGGTGGGAGGGATGGGGTGGCTGGGTGATAGACATTGGGGAGGGTATGTGCTATGGTGAGCGCTGTGAATTGTGCAAGACTGTTGAATCACAGTTCTGTACTTCTGAAACAAATAACGCAACATATTTTAAGAAAAAAGAAAAAGAAGAAGATAACAGGAGAGGAAGAAAAGGGGAGTATGTCAGAGGGGGAGACGAACCATGAGAGATGATGGACTCTGAAAAACAAACTGAGGGTTCTAGAGGGGAGGGGGTAGGGGGATGGGTTAGCCTGGTGATGGGTATTGAGGAGGGCACATTCTGCATGGAGCACTGGGTGCTATGAACAAACAATGAATCATGGAACACTGCACCAAAAACTAATGATGTAATATATGGTGATTAACATAACAATAAAAAAATTAAAAAAAAAAAAGAATGAGATCAAAGGCGGAGAACAGTGAATCTTTCTGGCAAATTTGACCCTGGCGTAGCAAATAAATACAAAATAAAAATCCCTCAGATAACTTGTCTGGTAAATAACAAAGAAGCCACACGACCTGAGAAGGTTTATTACTGAAAAACCTGGAGGCTCTTAAGAATCAAAAGGGGAAAGCACTTGGATGCTCTAACGGGAAAATGAGTAAAGAGCCCTTCATCATTCTTTCCCTCCTTCACTCATCTTTCATTCACTGCACGAGCCCCCGCGGGACATGGTGCCGGCCGCGTGGCCACCGGTCCCCCCCAGGTGCACAGCACCGGGTGCTCGGCCGTGAAGCACCCCCTGCCCAGGGCATGGTGCCGGGTGCACAGCACACCCGTTGCCCCTCCACGGAGAGTATTCCGTGGGGAGAGGGGAGTGGCTGAGGCAGGGGACATGCAAATAACCAAATGTAAAACATCCAACTATGATGGGCGCCAAGGACAAAATCCACGGGAATACTGGGCTGGAGAGTGAGGGAGACCCTTTGAGCCATGCGAGGATGGGGCAGGTCTCCCTTTGGCATGCAGGCCTCACGTTTGTGCAGGTGACTGGAGGGAGAACAGAAGGCAGGGGACGCGGGGGTCCCAGCATGGGTGCGGGAGGGCTCAGTGCAAAGACCCCAGGAGGGGGCAGCGTGGGAGGAGAGGCCCCAGGAGGGGGGTTTGCTCTCGCTCGGTGATGACTCAGGAACAGTAGAAAAGGCCATGATTTGACCAGTCCCAGGAGCAATGGACAATCCCACCCACCGTTTTTCTTCCATTTTGTTTTTAAACTCAGTAATGGCATGGCTTTTAGAAAAGTGAGCAAACTCACACAGCGCTATTTAGATTTACACTTTTTTCAGGGAAGGGGTTTGGAAATATGCAACAAAAGCCCTGGAAAGGGACAAGCCATTAGCAGTTTCACTTATATTATGCTTGAGAAGTTTTATTCTAAGGAAATATTGATGGACCCACTAATGGATCGTGCAGAGATGCAGCTCTAAGAATGTTCATCACAGCGTTGTTTATAATAATGGAAATTAGAAACAACCTAAGTATTATATCAGACTCATTCATAAACCCCCCATTCGTAAAGTGGAATAGTATGCCTCTATAAAGATGATGCGGAGGAAGGGTGTCTCATAAAATGGAAAATATGGCTGCTTATAAAGACAGAAAACAATTTAAGAAACAATATATAATAAATAGAGCTAATGAGGTTGGTAAATATCCCTGCTAGAAATTACAACAATGTTTTATGTTGTTTCAGGGCAAATGGGAAAAGGAGGATGCCCGACCACACCCACCTGTCAGCCCAGAACGGTCAGAACTGGCCAGCGAGGGCCAGCTGCCCCAGGCTGTGTCCCTGCTCCCAGCTCAGGACCCACCCCAGGAAGCTAACTGTGCATTTGTCTTAGAGGACACCTGCTTCCTGTGAGGGGCCTGCCCAGCCTGAAGGCTCATCAGGGTGGACTGAGCTGTCCCATGCACCCCAGCCCTCCCCATGCACCCCCAGCTGTCCCCGTGTGCCCCCAGCCCTCCCCTTGTGCCCCCAGCCATCCCCATGCACCCCCAGCTGTCCCCGTGTGCCCCCAGCCCTCCCCTTGTGCCCACAGCCATCCCCGTGCCCTCAGCTGTCCCTGTGCATCCCCCAGCCATCCCCGTGCCCCCCAGCTGTCCCTGTACCCACCAGCTGTCCCCGTACGCCCCCCAAGCCATCTCCGTGCTCCCAACCATCCCTATGAGCTGCCCTATGTGCCACCATGAAGCTCCCTCAGTCTCAATTTGCAGTGATGGAGGCCGACGCCCTCTCCACCATGAGCCTGAGTGAACGGTCTGTTTGTTCTCACCTGGGTGGTCATGGTTTCCTTCCATGAGGCCCTTCTGAGATGCGGTTGGCTCCGTGCCCACGTGACCAGTCGGTATGGGCTTCCAACCCCATCTTCGTGCCGAGTTCTCGGACTACTTATTTTCAGTTTGTTGTTTATTCCCCAGGATTTGCTGCTGGGCCGCGTGCTGCTGAGTGCCTAACACTGTGCTGGGCGTCCTGCTCACAGACGGCAGATGGACGGAGCGCTCAGCCTCCAAGATGGAGCAGGTCAGTCCTTCATAACCAACAAAAACCTTTACCTGTCCAGCTGTCTGTCTGTCTGTCTGTCTACTGAATCCCCTACTAGTCTGCTGGCTGTGTTTCTCGGAAGGATCCTGACCCGTTCAACAGCTATGATTAAGAATTTCCCTAAACCCAGACAGATCGGCAACTGTTCAGAGAACAGCAGGACTATTTTGAGGTGCCCTGACCTCCATCAGCTGGTGCCCAGATCGGCCGAGCCTCAGATGCCAACCCCTGGATGGGAGGAGCCTGTTGGGCTGACCCAGAAAAGGATGAACAGGATCTTCTTTCCATGATAAATCTGATGCCCCAAACATGAGACAAAGTCTCCTGAAAGCTGTGCCCCAAACGCTTCAAGTGCTGACAGAAGTCAGTAGGAGATGGACGGGCAGCCTCTCCTGGGCTTTGGGAAGGGGCTGACGTAGCCACGCCCTCTGCCTCACAGCTACTTCAAGAACAAGGCTTGGAATGGGAAGTAGAGTCTTCACCTGGGCAGTGGCGCTGGACTGGAATGAGGAGGGGCTCTCAGGGACAGAGGGAGAGCATCCTGCAGATAGACCAGGCGGGCGGCCCACGTCCCAGGTCACCACCTATCGACAAAGACACCTGTAGACACTGTCGACAGAGGGCACAAAAAGAAAAAGAAAAAACAAGACAATGAAAAATATCTCATCAGATCAATGAGGCAATTAGCTGTAAATATGGAGAGTAAACCTCATCTGGCCCCCGTAGTTATGGGGGCCACTGCATTAAGTCCTTCCACCTTGGAAGGAGGGCAGCCTCCTCCGGGCAGGAAATGTCCTGTGTGGGTGGTGTTTGAAATCAGCGGTGGGTAGTCTCCCGTTTCCCAGACCCCACAAAACAGTCCTGGACAGTCATGCGCTGGGGGGTCACTAAACTCTGCCCTGTTCCCCGGCCCCCATCACGTGTGACATGGAGAATGGGTCCGTGGTCCCAGGGGTTCAGGTAGGACAGCAGTGTGTGTGGACATGAAAGGACACCAGGAGGGGCCGTGGGGCGGGGGCTCTGTGCCACTGTGCTGCCCCACCCCGGTCGTGGCCTCACACTGGGTCTGCGGGATGTCACTCCTGGGGCACTGGGTAAGGAGTACATGGGGTTTCTCCGTACTGTTTATGTGACTGTAGAGGAATCGACAGTTATCCCCAAATAAAACAGTTTAAAAAGAAAATGAGCAGCCGTGGTGACCAAGCCACGGTGCTGTGTGGGCCACGTGGGTGGGGGGCTGCTGGTAGAACACCGGCTTTGGGGACCCGGAAGAGCTCTGCAAAGGGAGAGGCTGTGGCAACGGTCTGGAATGTTCTGGAATAGTCTGGAATGTTCCAGAATGGTCCAGTTTTATTCCTGTTCTTGCCCCACATTGCTTTCTTCCTTTAAGTCAGTGGCAACACCAGCTGGGACTTCAGTTATCTCACCTGTCACATAGAGGGGACTCTGTGGGATGACTGACAAAGGCCAGACAAGGAGAGGATAGGAGCATCTATCAGGCAGGGGGCATCTTGGACAGACTCCGGTCCTTGTCACCCTGGAGGTGATGAAGGAGACGGGGAGAGGTGTCCCCCAAGATGGCCCATGGCGCAGAGGAATAATTCCACATGGTGCTCTCAAGACACAAGCGTGGGAGCTTGAGGTCACCTTGCCGGCGGTTCCCACCCGGGCCCACGGCCGCCCGTGGCTCCAGAGGAAGGATGAGATGAAGGAAGGTGAGTCTCTGGGCTGGAGGCCACATGGTTGCCAGGTCTTCACTGTCCCTTTTACTCTTTTCTGTGTCTTCAGGGTCGAGGTTCCTCTAGGGGGACGGGAAAGAGATAAAGCACTGAATGCCGATTTCGGTTAAATGCATATAGTGGGTTTTCCAGCCTGAGCGCAGGACACAAGGAAAGCTGATGGCTGGGAGGAGCTTCATCACCAGCCCGCGAGGCTCAGATACCCACGTCCTGTCAAGGCGGGCAACGAAAAGTCAACCTTTAAATCAAAACAATAAAAATAACCTAATTTTCCTGCTATTTAACCCGAATGTGTTTATAATTGCATTATGAGCTAATTCCTCAAATAAGCCCAGGCCGAACCGAGTGTAGACTGTTGGGCTTAATCCCATCTGGTCAACGGGCTGAAGCCCATGAGGTGACTTACGTTTCAGGGGAAAGCCACAGAGCGGTTCCTGAACAAAATCCTGAGGGCCTCAGGGTCTTCACGTGCCCTTCTACTCCTGTGATGCCCACGTGGCTGGCCAGCGCTCTGACCTTTCCCTCGTGGCGCCGGGAGAGCTGGAGACTCTGCAAGGGGACTGGTCATCCCCGTTCCCCAGACGGGGTGATGGGAGCTCGGTGGGGGCGCGAGAGAGCTGGAGCTCCCGTGAGCTCTGTCTCCAGCCCCCGGCCGTGGACCCTCTTGCAGGATCTGTCAACATCTGGAGAGTGACTGTTCCCTGCAAGTCATAAGCCCAGGGGGCCTTCTTGTCTCCCCTTTTCCAGAGCTCATGTTCGACTGGTCAGGAATGCGGGAGGTTCCACCCCAAATGTTCCTGGACCCCAAGCCTTCGCAAGAACACCACCTCCCACTGGACTTCCAATCCTGCAGCTGCACCTGGCTGGCCTCCCCCTGCTCCCCCCACGCACCTGTGTTCTGCACCTATTCTTGACATAGCGGCCAGGGGCCCTTCGTGCACAGGCCAGGCCACGCCTTCGTACGGTCCTCTGAGGGCATCTCTCTGGGGGGGGTCCCTCCCCAGCCATCACCCCAGCCTGCCCCTCCGCTCCCTCTGGGAGGCCTTCCTGGGCCACCTGATGGGAAGCTGGATCCTCCGTGTGGTCACCACATGCTGCTCTCCTTCAGTGTCCGCATCCTTCTGGCACATTCTATATGATTTAAAATCTGCTCCGTGTCTGTATGTCCCCGGCAAAAGGGCAAGTCAGTGAAGGCAGGATGTTGTTTCTGGTTGTTTGCTGAGGGCTCTGCACTCGGAAGCGTGTCTGGACACACAGTAGTCCTGTGCGTGCTGAAGGAATGGTGAATGAATGAATGACCATCGCAGCCAGGCTGATTGCAGAGCAGGTGAGGTGGGGAGGCCCGACTGCGGAGCCCCCGGGCCTGGCTTTGTCCCGTGGCTGGTGATGGAACGTGGGTGTTTCTGAGGTCTGTCATCAATTCTCATCAGTGTCACTTTGCGCTGCGCTTTTCCTGGACCCACTGCTGTTTTCCCTGAGCCACATTTGGGGATTCAGAGAGGTTTCCTATGCATCTGATTTAACACCCCACCTCCTCACTCCTGATTAAGCCTGACATGGTCTTTATAGAGTGAGTTGTTAATAGAGGTGGAAAACTGTTTTCACGGCAATTCTGCTCTGCGCCCGTGGGATGTCTGGGAAGCTGTGTCCTTGCTGAGATGAGTTCGCAGCTGCAGCAGCCTAAAGCACTAGTGAAGGCCTGTGGGGCTGGGGGGCCGATTGTTGGTACCTAACATGCCTACGAGAGATGTGGAAGTATGCGTGATCGACAGGTAGAATCTACTTAAGACTGTTACAGATTTTTTACTGACATGTGCAATAGCCATCGGCTGCTGGCTTTGGGTGAGAGAGCAGAAACCATGCCTGTCCTGTCTCCGCGTGTCCACAGCACCTTCTGCAGTGCCCAGTGCGTGGCAAACACTCAATTAATATTCCCTGAATGCGAGAAATAAGGATCGTTTCACACAGACTGGAGAATCGAGCCACAGGGCCGCGTTGTGTTACCGAGTCGGGACTGGAAATCAGGACCTCAAGCTCTGCCATGGCTCCACCGGCTGGGAAGGAATCCCAGGGCGTGATGATGGCGTCGCAACCACCCTCTGGGCCCCGAGTGCTCCGTGATCTGTCTCCCAGCTCTTGGAGGGTAGCTGGCTGCGCCCCAAGTCTCTCCAAGCTGACCCTGGCTCTGGGGCCTCATCCCGAGGGGGTTGACACTGGCTCTCCGTGGGCCGGTCGCTCACACGATCATGCCCAGGAACGGTCGTAGATTTACCCTTGGCACTGTGATCAAGTCCCGGCTAGTTTTATCCCCCCGTGTGCCAGGATACTTGGTATTTTTCATGACAAAGTAATGACTTCTAGGAATGAAATAAACCCTACACACACTTTCATGGAGAACGGATCATTTCTGGACAATAATTAAAATGAATCAGATGAAGTCTTTTCTATGGCGGCCAGAAGATGGAGGTGCGTCTTCTGTAACCTCGGGGAGATGGGCTTGGGGCTGAGTCACGGCCCCACACATGCTGTTCACAGAGCCTTCCGGGCAGAAATTTATGATTGCCCTGTTGTCTTAGCTGCCTGAACCTCACCTGTTTTGAAGCCCTGGGCGACCCTACCCAGAAAGGTGAAACCCTTAACGGGTCTGGAAAGAGAGGCGGCTCAGCAAAAAGAACAGCTCTTTCCTCAAAGCTTGTTGGAAATCCTCGAAAATGTGTGAATCCTTTTCAAGCAATGACGCGGGGCTCCTGCTGCAGGAGGCAGGTCTGGGGATGGGCTCGGGGTGCGCGGGAAGAGCAGGAAGAGCGGTGCGCCTGCCGTCCCCGCAGAGGAAGCAGAACATGGGGACAGAGTGACGCTCCAGCACGGCTTTCGGCTTAAAAGTAGTTAGTGTCTGGCCAAGGGCTCCCACGGCCGAGGGACTAGCGGCAGAGCACTGTGACATGCCCAGCACGGTGATAGGGCGGTGGTGTCAGGCCCCCGAGAGCCGCTGGGAACGCTCACTGGTGTGGGTCCTCCCCAAGCGCTCCAAGAACACGCCCCTCTGTTCCCGATGTGCCATAAACACGGAGACGGTGTTGACTCTTGTCAACGGCATTTCAGCCTGAACTGAGATGCCCTGTGGCTCTTCCCAATGTAGGGAATTCCATTAGCGGGTTTTATTAATGGGAGTCATCTGTGAATCTGCCCCGAGGGTGCCTGCCAAGAGGTTTTTGGTAAGACTGTCAAGAAGGGAGCTGTTGCAGGGGGGTGATGCCAGGCCTCAGTGAGATGGGGGAGAGCCAAGGGGACCCCTCCACACCCAGGGGTGGCCAGATGGTTCCCCAGCCAGGTGTGTTAGCTCCGAGCTCTGTGACCTCCGGAATGCAGCTCTGTCCCCCGGCGTGGGGTCAGTGCCCAGCACGAGGACATGAATAAAAATGGTCTCCTGCTTTAGCTCCAATTCCTCGTAGGACTCGCTGTCATTTTGTCCCCGGGATAAGGCTGCAGACCACTGATCTCAGGCCCTTTCTAAAACGTGCCTCTGTCCTGAGACCATGGGCTTCATAAGCAGTGACATCCACCCCAGAGCGCAAGCCCTGGACCTGAGGCCCCAGAGCCTCTTCCTGATCGCACGTTGCATATCACTAATGTTCCCAATGGAACCTTAGTTCCCAACACGGTGGTTGGTGCAGGGGTGTGAGGAGAAAGGGGATTTTAATCCACTCAAACAGAACTAGTCTGTTCTGGTCGTTGGAGACACGGCAAGTCCTTGTGTTTTCCTGTCCTCCGTGCGTGTCTAAGCCGGGTTGGGACTGCCCTGCGGGGGCGCAGCCAGCAGCAGAGGCCTGAGGGGGTTGGGCCTAGGGCTTCCCAGAACACACGCTCTCTGTCCCTCCCTCCGTCTTTATTATGGAATATCGCAAACAGGCACCCAAATGGAGGGAATATCTCCTGGACTCCACATGTCCCCCCCAGCTCCTGAGCTCACAGACGCTCTGGTGTCACCGCGTGACTAAAGGCACTTTCATCCACAGCGTGCTGTGTGGGGGCCGCCCACCTCTGACAGGTGTTGGCTGGTCCCATCAGAGTCATTCCTGTTCCCCGGCTCACACGGTCATTTGATAGAAATTCTGCCTTTGTCAGCCGCGGGTGACATGGGAGGAGTCTGGAAGCTTGGGACACACGTGTGGACTCAGAGCCAGAAACACGGTAGAGAGTAGCGAAGAGGAAGGAATTTAAAGAACAGGACAAGTAGAGACGTAGCTTCAAATATGCTGACATATTAATGTCAAATTAATGGTTCCTTGTTTCTGCGGACTCACCTCTACACGTATTTCCGGCAGGGCAGGGATGAACCGTGATGTGATTAGGCACAGTGGTGTTTACTGTTTATATTTATTTTTCCCAGAACACACTCATAAATCTGCGGGAATTTCATCTTCACCGAGCCACAGATAAAACCCTGCTGCGCTCGGATGTTCCCGCCCACTATCAGGTGACAGCGCAGGCCGTGGCCACTGTCAGTCCAGCCGACGGTCTTTAGTCAGAGAAGGGAGACCACCATGCCCTGGAATTTGGTTTATGTCAGGTTCCCTCCTGCCCTCAGCTCACCTGCTTTGGGCTGGAAGTCTACAGAGAGAAAGAAAGATATGACTGGAACATTCTGCCTCTCCATCATATGCCCCCTCTGCCCAGCTCACATCCTCTGCTCTCTGGCCAGTGCCTGACCTGCCGGGGCTGGAGCAGGGAGACAGAGCTCCACATGCTCCTGATAGAACAGAGTTTGTGTCCTGTGCTTCTTGTGGGTGGGTCTGTGCTCCTTCCTCTCTCCCCAAGTGACAGAACCATGGCCCCAGGGCCGGACGGCAGAGAAATCAGGTGGTCTCTCCATATGGACCCACAGCAGGTTTCCCGCCTCATGTGCACATCTGGAGTGGAGGAACCGCACCCACAACCCTGCCCTGAAGAACCTGGGAGTGAGGGCCGACCTCGAGGCTGGCCCCTGATCTGCTTCCAGAGGCCCTTGGCTTGGCCAAGCGTGTGTCAGGTGTCCATGGTGAACATTCATCAACCTCCCTGAGAGGTGCCCTGGGAGACACCCTCTCTGGGGCTTACACAGAACTCATTAGCTACAGGACTCCTCAGACTTTCTGTTTCTTCTTAAGCCAATTTGCTCAGTTGGATTTTCAAGCAATTGCCCATTTCAATTAGGTTGTGACTTTAAATTAACGTGTTGGCATAAAGTAAGCAATATTACTTTTGTCTGTTTATAACATACAGAAAGATAAATGTTATGACCGTGGCGTGAAGAACATGTGGGGATGACAGCACATCTCTTGTGCTGCGTGAGCAATGGTGTGGCGTCCCTGGAAGGCACACGGTGAGTCCAAGCGAAGGCCGGTGTGGACAGTGACAATAGCAAAGACACACAATAAACCAGCAAAGGAGATAACATGGGATCATAGAGACAATCAGTCAATCCAAAAGAAGTCAGAAAAGAACTAAGAATGAGAAAAAATGTACACAGGACTAATAGACAATGATTTGCAAGATGATAGACATGAGCATTAGCAAAATTCACATTCACACTAAATCCAAAAGGTTTAAATGCTTCAGTTGAGATTCAGGGTAGTCAGGTTAGTTTAAAAAGCTAGACTCTACTATACACTATCCCTAAGAACTTCACTTTAAATAAATAGGCACAAACGTTCAAATGAAAGTAGTAAACAAATACCTCCCATGGTCACGCAAATACATTAATGACCATATCAATACCAAGGTACATCTTACTTTATTTTTAAAATTCATTTTTAAATTTTATAATAATGGATAATTCTATCCAAGAAAATGCAGTTGTCACCTTAGTCTTTCTTTGGCTTGTGGGCCAGCTTTAGAATTTCTTGCTCAGAGGACCTGCTCAAAGCTGCTCACACTGAAATTGGTGCACATAATCAACTCTGCTTCTACACATTTCAGAGCAATGCACATCCCAGGGGCAAAGCCTGTCACAGCATAAAGATGAAGGGGTGAGTTCACTGAGATCACACAGCAGTCCTCGATGCTCACACACCTAATTTTGAGGCTCAAAACACAGAAACCAAATATACCCATCTGGGAGAGATGAGTTTTTTATTTTTATTTTTATTTTTAAAGATTTTATGTATTTATTTGAGAGAGAGAATGAGAGAGAGAGCACATGAGAAGGGGGAGGGTCAGAGGGAGAAGCAGACTTCCTGCTGATCAGGGAGCACAATGCAGGACTCAATCCCGGATCTCCAGGATTATGACCTGAGCCGAAGGCAGTCGCTTAACCAACTGAGCCACCCAAGTGCCCCTGGGAGAGATGAGTTAAACAAAACTATATTTACAGTCTGAGATTTCAAAACAACCCTCTCGGTAATGGATAGAATTAGTAGACAGAAAACCAGTAATCATATATGACTAAAATTCTACTGAGAAACCTGACATAATTGGCATTTACAAAACACTCCAGCCAACAACAAAATTTACTTTCTTTCCAAGTGCACGTGGAGCATTTGGAAAGACAGACCATATTATGGGTCATAAACATGTCACAACATGCTTAAAAGCATTTAAGTCATACGAAGGCTGTTTCTGAATACAATCAATTAAATTATAAATCAGGAAAATAAAGATTTTTGAGCTCCTTCCCCCAGTATTGGAAACTAAACAACACATTATTTTTTTTCAAAGAAAAAATAAAAAAGGGAAATTTAGGAAATATTTTGACAGAAAGAAAATTAAAATACAGCAGACTGAAATTTGCTAAGGTAGTTCTTACAACAGTGAGTGCCTATCTTAGAAAAACTAGAGCCTTCCACACCACTGGTTCTAGGAAACCAAAATAAGGTCAAATTAAAGCTAAATTAAGTAGAAGATAAATTGTAAGCTAAGAGCAGAAGCCGATGAAAGATGAAACGGACAATAGAGAGAATCAACAAAACCTAAATCTACTTTTTTGGAAAGACTTTAAAAATTGGTAAATCTCCCACAAGAAACTCCAGGTCCAGAGGATCTCACAGGTGGGCTCAACCAGGTGTTCACTCTCACACTCCCTCTTCCCCCCAGAGGGGAGACATGGGGGTACTTCTCACCTCGTTTTATGGGGCCAGCATCACTGTGATACAAAACCAAAAACAAACACACAGAGACATTCCAAGGAGAGGAAACCACAGACCAATATAAATGCAAAAATTGTTAGCAAAATTTTAGCACATAGAGTTCAACAACACATAAAAAAGAAAATTTATCATTACCAAGTAGGTTTTACCTCAGAAAAGTATCTTTTAACATCTGAGACTCCATTAATGTAATTGACCATATTAGCAATCTAAAAAGGGCAAAAACGTACAATTTTCTCAATAGATGCCAAAAACAAGACCTTGATGAAGTCAAATACGACCCCATGATAAAAATTCTCAAAAAAACAGAAGACAAGGGAATGTCCTCACCTGATAAAGGGGCATCCATGCAAACTTTAATTTAACGTTGTATTTAGTGGTGACAGACTGAATGATCCCCCAAGGACAAGGCGAGATGTCTACACTCAGCACTTCCATCCAGCGCTGTGCTAGAGGCTCTAACCCACAATGAGGCAAAAACGCATCCATAAATACGCACTCTCCAGATCTGAAAGAGAGAAGCTACCTTTGGTCAGAGTTGGCATGACAGTCTACTCAAATATCCAGTGACATCTACCCAAAAGCTCCTGGAAATTGGGAGTTCAGCATGACTGCAGGGTACGAGATTCACACGCAAAAGTCCATTGTATGGGGGCGGAGCAAGATGGCGGAGGAGTAGGAGACCTGGATTTCTTCTGGTCTCAGGAATTCAGCTGAATAGGGATCAAACCATTCTGAACACCTACGAACTCAACAGGAGATCAAAGAGGAGAGTAGCAACAACACTCTGAACAGAGAAGCGACCACTTACTGGAAGGTAGGACGTGCGGAGAAGTGAATCGGAGGCGATATTCGGGAAGATAGATGGCGGGGGAGGGGGCCTCCGTCGGCCGCTTCTGGCAAGTGCTAGAGCCGCGGAGCACAAAATCGGACCTTTTAGAAGTCGGCTCCGCGGAGGGACGTCGCTGCAGTGGCTAAGCGGGGGGTGGAACCCTCGCGGGACAGTGTGGTCTCAGGACCCTTGGGGTCACAGAAAGACCGGGGGTGCCTGAGTGCGGCAGAGCTCCCAGGGATCGGAGCGGGCAAGCCGGCTGCAGAGACGGAGCCGAGGCGCGGGCTCTCAGCTCGGGGTGGCCATAAACTGTGATCCGCGGCCCAGTCGGGCCACTGCTCCTCCAGCAGGGACCCAACACGCGGCAGATCCGGGGAGACTCCCCTTCCTCCCCCGGGAGGAGCGGCGCGGGAACGCACCGCAGGGATCTGCTGGGTTTGGAGACTCCACACGGGGTCGGGGGCCAGAGACAGAAACGCTCGGTCACAGGCCGGGTGAGCACGGAGTGCGGCCGGAGACCGGGGACACGGGAGTGACTGCTTTTCTCTGGGGGCGCACTGAGGAGCGGTGCCCCGAGTTCTCAGCTCCTCCAGGTGGAGATTGGGAGGCTGCCATTTTCACCCTGGTCCTCCAAAGCTGTACCGAGAGCTTGCAGGGAACAAAAGCTCCTGAGAGCAAACCCGAGCAGCTTGCTTAGCTCGGACCGACAAGGGCGGGGCAATTCCGCCTCCGGCAAAGACATTTGGGAAACACGGCAACAGGCCCCTCCCCCAGAAGATCAGCACGAACAGCCAGCAAGACAAGACCAAGTTTACCGATCAAGGAGAACGGGAGAACTCCAGTGCTAGGGGAATACTGCACATAGAATTCATGGCTTTTTTTTTTTTTTACCATGATTCATTAGTTTTTCAAAGTTAATTTTTTAACTGTTTTTTTTAAATTTTTCTTTTTCCCTTTTTCAACCAACATCTTATCAATCCCTTTTTAAAAAAAACATTTTTTATTTTTCATTTTTAGAGTCATATTTTATCCCTTCATAGTAGTTACCCTTATTTTTGGCATATATATATATGTTGTTCTCTCTTTAAAATTTTGAGATACAGAAAAAAAAATTTTGAGATACGGTTTCTTCTAACAGATCAAAATATACCCTAAATCACTAGTGTATGGCTTTGTTCTAGTCTCCTGCCTGATCATATTCTCTCCCTTTCTTATCTTTTTTTTAAATCTTCTTTCTTTTTTCAAACAACTTCTTATCTTACCAATTCCTTTTATAAAATCTTTTATAATTTTCAAATTTACAGTCATCTTCCATCCCTTCATTGTAACAACCCTTATTCTGTACATATATAAGTCTTTCTTCCTTTAAAATTTTAGGAGGCACTTTTTTCTAACAGACCAAAATACGCCCAAATTTTAGTGTGTGGCACTGATCTATGCACTAGCCTGATCATATTTGATCATATCTGTTTTTTTGTATTGTTCTGTTTTTGTTTTTATCTTTTTGTTTTTTTTTTTCTTTTCTCTTTCTTTCCCTTTCTTTTCCCCTGGTTTCATGTCTTCTCTGATTTGTATACAGTATATTTGCTGGGGACGTTGTTAACCTGTTAGCATTTTGTTCTTTCATTCATCTATTCTCCTCTGGACAAAATGGCAAGACGAAAAAAATCACCTCAGCAAAAAGAACAAGAGGTAGTACCGTCAGCCAGGGACCTACTCAATACGGACATTAGTACGACGTTGGACCTAGAGTTCAGAATCATGACTTTAAAGATACTAGCTGGGCTTGAAAAAAGCGTGGAAGTTATTAGAGAAAACCTTTCTGGAGAAATAAAAGAACTAAAATCTAACCAAGTCGAAATCAAAAAGGCTATTAATGAGGTCCAATCAAAAATGGGAGCACTAACTGGTAGGATAAATGAGGCAGAAGAGAGAATCAGCGATATAGAAGACCAAATGATGGAAAATAAAGAGGCTGAGAAAAAGAGAGAGAAACAACTACAGGATCACGAGGGCAGAATTCGAGAGAGAAGCGATATGATGAGATGAAACATTAGAATAACTGGGATCCCAGAACAAGAAGAAAGAGAGAGGGGCAGAAGGTATACTGGAGCAAATAATAGCAGAAAACTTCCCTAATGTGAGGAAGGAAACAGGCATCAAAATCCAGGAGGCACAGAGAACCCCTCTCAAAATCAATAAAAATAGGTCAACACCTTGACATCTAATAGTAAAACTTACGAGTCTCAGAGACGAAGAGAAAATCCTGAAAGCAGCTCAGGAGAAGAGATATGTAACCTACAGTGGTAGAAACATTAGATTGGCAACAGACCTATCCACAGAGACCTGGCAGGCCAGAAAGGACTGGCATGATATCTTCAGGGCACTAAACAAGAAAAATATGCAGCCAAGAATACTATATCCAGCTAGGTTGTCATTCAAAATTGAAGGAGAGATAAAAAGCTTCCAGGACAAACAAAAACTAAAGGAATCTGCAAACATGAAACCAGCCCTCCAAGAAATATTGAAAGGGGTCCTCTAAGCAAAGAGAGAGCATAAAAACAGCATAGATCAGAAAGGAACACAACAATATACAGTAACAGTCACCTTACAGGCAATACAATGGCACTAAATTCATATCTTTCAATAGTTACCCTGAATGTAAATGGGCTAAATGCCCCAATCAAAAGACACAGACTATCAGATTGGTTTAAAAACAAGACCCATCGATATGCTGTCTGCAAGAGACTCATTTTAGACCCAAAGACACCCCCACATTGAAAGTGAGGGGGTGGAAAACCATTTACCATGCTAATGGACACCAAAAGAAAGCTGGGGTGGCAATCCTTATATCAGACATTAGATTTTAAAACAAAGACTGTAATAAGAGATGAAGAAGGACACTATATCCTACTTAAAGGGTCTATCCAACAAGAAGCTCTAACAATTGTAAATATCTATGCCCCTAACATGGGAGCAGCCAATTATATAAGGCAATTAATAACAAAAGCGAAGAAACACATTGACAACAATACAATAATAGTGGGGGACTTTAACACCCCCCTGACTGAAATGGACAGATCCTCTAAGCAAAAGATCAACAAGGAAATAAAGACTTTAAATGACACACTGGACCAAATGGACTTCACAGACATATTCAGAACATTCCATCCCAAAGCAACAAAATACACATTCTTCTCTAGTGCCCATGGAACATTCTCCAGAATTGATTACATCCTAGGTCACAAATCAGGTCTCAGCCAGTACCAAAAGATTGGGATTATTCCTTGCATATTTTCAGACCACAATGCTTTGAAACTAGAACTCAATCACAAGAGGAAAGTCGGAAAGAACTCAACTACATGGAGGCTAAAGAGCATCCTACTAAAGAATGAATGGGTCAACCAGGGAATTAAAGAAGAATTAAAAAAATTCATGGAAACCAATGAAAATGAAAACAAAACTGTTCAAAATCTTTGGGATACAGCAAAGGCAGTCCTGAGAGGAAAGTATATAGCAACACAAGCCTTTCTCAAGAAACAAGAAAGGTCTCAAATACACAACATAACCTTACACCTAAAGGAGCTGGAGAAAGAACAGCAAATGAAGCCTAAACCCAGCAGGAGAAGAGAAATAATAAAGATGAGAGCAGAAAGAAATGAAATAGAAACCAAAAGAACAGTAGAACAGATCAACGAAACTAGGAGCTGGTTCTTTGAAAGAATTAACAAGATTGATAATCCCCTGGCCAGACTTAACAAAAAGAAAAGAGAAATGACCCAAATCAACAAAATCATGAATAAAGGGGAGAGATCACAACCAACACCAAAGAAATACAAACAATTATAAGAACATATTATGAGCAACTCTATGCCAGCAAATTAGATAACCTGGAAGAAATGGGTGCATTCCTAGAGATGTATGAACTACCAAAACTGAACCAGGAAGAAATAGAAAACCTGAAGAGACCTAGAACCACTAAGGAAATTGAAGCAGTCATCACAAATCTCCCAACAAACAAAAGCCCAGGGCCAGATGGCTTCCCAGGGGAATTCTATCAGGCATTTAAAGAAGAATTAATACCTATTCTCCTGAAACTGTTCCAAAAAATAGAAATGGAAGGAAAACTTCCAAACTCATTTTATGAGGCCAGCATTACCTTGATCCCCACACCAGACAAAGACCCCATCAAAAAGGAGAATTACAGACCAATATCCTTGATGAACATGGATGCAAAAGTTTTCACCAAAATACTAGCCAACAGGATCCAACAGACATTAAAAGGATTATTTACCACGACCAAGTGGGATTTATCACTGGGCGGCAAGGTTGGTTCAACATCTGCCAGTCAATCAACGTGATACAATACATTAACAAAAGAAAGAACAAGATTCATATGATCCTCTCAATAGATGCAGAAAAAGCATTTGACAAAGTATAGCATCCTTTCTTGATCAAAACTCTTCAGAGTATAGGGATAGAGGGTACATACCTCAATATCATAAAAGCCATCTATGGAAAACCTACAGCGAATATCATTCCCAATGGGGAAAAGCTGAGAGCTTTTCTCCTAAGGTCAGGAACGCGGCAGCGATGTCCACTATCACCACTGCTCTTCAACATAGTATTAGAAATCCTAGCCACAGCAATCAGACAACAAGAAGAAATCAAACACATCCAAATGGGCAAAGAGGAAGTCAAACTCTCACTCTTTGCAGATGATATGATACTGTGTGTGGAAAATCCAAAAGACTCCACCCCAAAACTGCTAGAACTCATACAAGAATTCAGTAAAGTAGCAGGATATAAAATCAATGCACAGAAATCAGTGGCAATCCTATACACCAACAACAAGACAGAAGAGAGACAAATCAGGGAGTCGATCCCATTTACAATTGCACCCAAAACCATAAGATACCTAGGAATAAGTTTAACCAAAGAGGCAAAGGATCTGTATGCAGAAAACTATAAAATACTTATGAAAGAAATTGAAGAAGACACAAAGAAATGGAAAAACGTTCCATGCTCATGGATTGGAAGAACAAACATTGTGAAGATGTCAGTGCTACCTAGAGCAATCTACACATTCAATGCAATCCCCATCAAAATACCATCCACTTTTTTCAAAGAAATGGAACAAATAATCCTAAAATTTGTATGGAACCAGAAGAGACTCCGAATAGCCAGAGGAATATTGAAAAAGAAAAGCAAAGCTGGCGGCATCACAATTCCAGACTTCCAGCTCTATTACAAAGCTGTCATCATCAAGACAGTATGGTACTGGCACAAACACAGACACATAGATCAATGGAACAGAACAGAGAGCCCAGAAATGGACCCTCAACTCTATGGTCAATTAATCTTTGACAAAGCAGGAAAGAATGTCCAATGGAAAAAAGACAGTCTCTTCAACAAATGGTGTTGGGAAAATTGGACAACCACATGCAGAAGAAGGAAACTGGACCATTTCCTTACACCACACACAAAAATAGACTCCAAATGGTTGAAAGACCTAAACGTGAGACAGGAGTCCATCAAAATCCTAAAGGAGAACACAGGCAGCAACCTCTTCGACCTCAGCCGCAGCAACTTTTTCCTAGAAACATCGCCAAAGGCAAGGGAAGCAAGGGCAACAATGAACTATTGGGATTTCATCAAGATAAAAAGCTTTTGCACAGCCAAAGAAACAGTGCACAAAACCAAAAGACAACCGACAGAATGGGAGAAAATATTTGCAAATGACATATCAGATAAAGGGCTAGTATCCAAAATTTATAAAGAACTTTTCAAACTCAACACCCAAAGAACAAAGAATCCAATCAAGAAATGGGCAGAAGACATGAACAGACATTTTTCCAAAGAAGACATCCAAATGGCCAACAGACACATGTAAAAGTGCTCAACATCGCTCAGCATCAGGGAACTCCGAATGAAAACCTCAATGAGATACCACCTCACACCCGTCAGAATGGCTAGAATTAACAAGTCAGGGAACGACAGATGTTGGCGGGGATGTGGAGAAAGGGGAACCCTCCTACACTGTTGGTGGGAATGCAAGCTGGTGCAACCACTCTGGAAAACAGTATGGAGGTTCCTCAAACAGTTGAAAATAGAGCTACCATACGATCCAGCAATTGCACTACTGGGTATTTACTGCAAAGATACAAATGTAGGGATCCGAAGGGGTACGTGCACCCCAATGTTTATAGCAGCAATGTCCACAATAGCCAAACTGTGGAAAGAGCTAAGATGTCCATCGACAGATGAATGGATAAAGAAAAAGTGGTATATATACACAATGGAATATTATGCAGCCATCAAAAGGAATGAGATCTTGCCATTTGCAACGACGTGGATGGAACTGGAGGGTGTTATGCTGAGTGAAATAAGTCAATCAGAGAAAGACATGTATCATATGACCTCATTGATATGAGGAATTCTTAATCTTAGGAAACAAACTGAGTGTTGCTGGAGTGGTGGGGGGTGAGAGGGTTGGGGTGGCTGGGTGATAGGCGTTGGGGAGGTTTTGTGCTATGGTGAGCGCTGTGAATTGAATCACAGATCTTGTCTTCTGAAACAAATAATGCAACATATATTAAGAAAAAAGAAAAAGAAGAAGATAGCAGGAGGGGAAGAATGAAGGGGAGTAAGTCGGAGGGGGAGACGAACCATGGGAGACGATGGACTCTGAGAAACAAACTGAGGGTTCTAGAGGGGAGGGCGTGGGGGGATGGGTTAGCCTGGTGATGGGTATTAAAGAGGGCACATTTTGCATGGAGTACTGGGTGTTATGCACAAACAATGAATCATGGAACACTACATCAAAAACTAATGATGTAATGTATGGTGATTAACATAACAATAAAAAATAAAAAAAAAGTCCATTGTATGTTTACATGCATGTAACAAACAACTGGAAAACAAAATACAAAGACCTAACACTCTTGGTGGTAGTACGGAATCATGGAATGCTCAGAGAGAACTGTAACTGCAGACACGCAAGACCTATACTCTGACACCTGGAAGACACTGCTTGGGGAAACTGAGGAAAAGTTAAATGAACAGAGGTGAAGAGTTCCTGGGTCAGGACACTCAATACTGCCATGATGCCTCTTCTCCCCAGTTCAATCTACAGATTCAGCACAACCCAATCAAAACCTCGTCTGTCATTTTGTACAAACTAGTAGACTTTAAAATTCCCACGAGAATGCAGAGTCTAGGAAAACCCAAGCAACTTTGAACAAACAAAGTTGGAGGAGTCCCACTGATTTTATGACTTAGGGAGCCACATCTTGAGACAGCACAGGTTGGTGTTGAAATGGGAAGAGAGATGAGTGGAACAGGAAGGACAGCAGGTCCAGAAATAATCCACATGTCACGAACAACCAATTCTGATGAAGTTTTAACTGCAATTCAGTGAAGGAAGGGTATTGTTTTCTCCACATGGGCTGAAACAGCTGCACGTACATACACGAAAAACAAGCTTTATTCTGGACCTCTCACTGAATGCAGAAATTAACTCACAATGGGTCATAACCCTAGATGTAAAATTTAAGCTCTAAAACTTCTGGAAGTTTACATAGAAAAAAAATCTTTGTGTACTTGGTTCAGGCCAGTCGTTCATAGTAATGCTTCCAATAGGAAAATCCATGAAGCAAAACCATTGATAGATGACACTTTCATCAAAATTAAAAACTTCTGGTCTTCAGAAGACTATGAATAGAGCAAAAAGACAAGTTACGGTCTGGGAGAAATATTTATAAAGCATAAATTTGATAAAGGATTTGTGTCCAGAATTCATGAAGAATTCTGACAACTTGACAAGAAAATCAACAACCCAGTAAAACACAGACAAAATATTCAAACAGATCGTTTGCCAAAGAAGCTACATGTGAGCATATGAGGGCAGGATGGAATGCTCGGCGCCACTGGCCATCAGGGACTCGCGGAGTAAACTGCATGAGGTGCCACCATGCACCTATGGCTGTAATTAAAGCCTAATGCTACCTTTTGAGGAATTGGACAATCCGGGACCCTTGCAGACTGCTGGCAGAAAACCACCATATCTTAGAGTAGAATAAGAGTGTCTTTAATCCCCAAATGCCCACTTTGTAATAGGAGGAGATCTTTCTTCCTTGGGTCTCCATGAGGAACAAAGACTGTTAACAAAGTACAGTTGCTTTCTCAGGCATCCCTGAGAAGATATTTGCAAAAGCAACCAGAGGAAGCACAGGAGGGGTCTGTGTCCCCCAGCCTGGCCTCCTGGGGCCTTCTGGTCAACCCCCATGCTCCATCTGCTTGGATGCAGCTGGGACCGAATGATATCCCCCAGGTCCTGACCTTAGTGCCCAACCTGGTGGGGCCCTTGGGGTGCAGAGACAATTCTTACAGCCTCTACGATCGCATGAATCAGAAGGTCTAGAGAAACCCTCCAGGGCATTGAGCCCTGTGGCCTGGTCCTGAGTCCAGACCAGCTCACACTCTGTTCCCTTGGCACCCTCCTTTTCAGACCCATGAGTCCCCAGGGTTTGCCTTCAATGCCCTAGATGCTCTCTTGAGCGGAGCTGTTCCCCTCTGTGTGCACCTGAATCACCTGTCACCATAAAGTGCAGACTCCCCCTCGTCCCCTCTTCTTCACGTGGTGTTCTAGCCTCCTCACGGATGATGAAATGACGGATTAATCAGAATTTTTTTGACTCAGAAAAATGTTGCACTTACTGAGCATCCATTTCCTGAGTTCGTCTCTTCAAGTCCCTAATTAGCATGAGAGTTTTTTGCAGTCCAGTAAAGATAATCAGAACGATGTCTATTCAAACCAAGAACACTTTCATTTTCTCAGTCAACCATAATTTGATCAGATTTCAGAGAGGTTTTTTTTGGTCCATACTTGTGGAAATGTGAAATAACTAAGCAGTTAAAATTCATGACCTACACTTTTGTGTCATTATTATTGCATTAGCATGAAATTATACTTCTAGTTAGTCATAATTATGCTCATAATTATTCAATTTATCACCATAGGTCCTCCTGGAAGTTTTATTGGAGGATTTATTAACATTAATAAATTGTTTTTCTTCATCTCCATATTATGAATTCTTCTCATGTATGATATGATCTATTATCCATAAAATTAGAACAAACCCCAAGCATTGGTGACTTCTCAGCAACACGAGGGAGACCTTTGTCACTTGATCCAGTATGAGACTCAACTCGAGAAGGCTCAGGGGCATAGCTTTGTGCCACCAAATCTTGCAGCCGCCTGAAGACTTTGCACAGAGCAGCTCAAGGCGATGCATTGGACTGGGTTTTTCCTTGCCGTTCCTATCCAGCTAATCTTATTGATCGTGACATGGGCAGGATGAGCTGTCGGGCCCAGGAGCCTGCTCCATCTGCAGACACTGGCGTGGTGCCGTTTCCAGGTCTGGGCTCAGCTCAGTGCTGCCATTTCCCGTCCTCCTACCCGTCCACACTTTGCCTCTCTCCGAACTCACGCGGTCCCTCCCTGCCTTTCTAGTCCACAGGCCTTGGTCACAAAGCTTTAGAATGTTTGATGACCCTTGGTGAGTGCTACGGACTGATTATTCATGTCCCCCAAGGCCCTGACCCCCAGTGCGACTGTATTTGGAGATGGGATGTCTAAGGAAGTAATTAAGGTTCAGTGAAGTCCTGAGGGTGGGTCCCAATCGGCTGGGACTGGGGTCCTTCTAAGAAGACTGTCCAGAGAGCTCACTCCTTCTCATGCATGCACGATGAGAGACCGTGGGAACACATGGAGGCGGCCGTCTCCAACCCAGGGGGAGGGTTCTCATCAGAAACAGACCCTTCTGTTGCCTTGGTTGGAGACTCCCAGCCTCTGGAACTATCAGAAAGTAAATCCCTATTGTTTCAGCTGCCCTGTCTGTGGTATTTTGTTATGGTGGCCCCAGCCAACTGGCACAGAGAGGAGCTGGCCGGTGTCCCTCCTGATTAGGAACACTCTGTTCTGAGTGCTGCACTGATGATCCACATGTGTGTTTTCTGTTAAGAGTCTCCATGGAATATTTCATTAATCTTCCTAGCACTGCTGTGGAGTAAGTTCCGTTGTTGTCCCCTTCTTGCCAATGAGACAGCTGAGGCTGGGAGGAGGTGGCCCGGCAGCAGGTGACAGGCAGGTCAGAGCCCACGCTGCCTGTGTTCCCAGCGGCCATATGCAGGTTTCCAGGGCACACCCCCACAAGGGCCCTGACCCCCGAGATCTGGGCTGGGTCGGTCTCATGTGTCTGGTTGACTGCCACCTACGCACATCAGAGACACACACGCCGACTTTTGAATCTGCTCGGGGTCTTGCTGGCAATCCCTTCCTGTGGAATGGGTCACTGTATCTGGGCCCGCTCCCCGGTGTGGGGTTGAGGGGACCTTGGGGGCCTCTCTCCATAGGACAGAATGTGCCCCACCCACCCTGCGGTAAGTGCCACACATGACTGAATTCAATGTGAAGTCCAGAGTCCAGCACTCCTGGGCACCTAGGTTGTGTCAAATCCTGTGTTGGATGTGGATCTACACGTGACACAGAGCAGCTTCTGGTCATGGAAAATGGTGCAGCCTAGAGCAGGGCATGGGCAGCAAATCTGGTCTGACTCGATCAGAAGGCAAAGATAAAGCAATTTGTAGGCAGACGTGAGGGTGAAGAGCTGAGGGATCACGTGTGGCTGGTGCCTCATGAAGCTGTGGAGTTCTCACCGATGCTGCCCACCTGCTGAGGGTCTCCCTCTCTGAGGAGGGGAGGTGGACCCCGGCGGGGCCCCAGGGGATGTGGTGCTGATGGATGCTCTGGCCTCTCGGACATTCCGGGCCTGCAGCGATGGGAACGGGGAGAGAGAGCTTCCAGCTCCTGGGGCCCTGACAGAGAAGTAGGTGGCTCAGGCTCAATCAGCCCGGCCCAGCCCTGACCCGGGAAGCACCCCCCTTGGTGGTCATCTCAGATGCCACATTCGTTGCTCGGGGAATTCATAATTCATCTTGCTGTAGGACGAGTGTCAACACTGCATTCTTCTGCATAGCTGTGGGATGAGGAAATAGTAATAGTGCTCTTCCTTGAGCCTGGGCTCCCATGTGCAGAAAGTCTTCATGTTGCTTCCCTTGGCAGCAAACACCCAATGGGTGCACTATGGTGGGCTCTGAAGTGCTGGTGTGAGGCAGGCCCTGAGACCCTTGATAGGAGCTATCTGCATGGTCCTGCTCAGGGCACCTCTAGGCTCAGGTTAGCTCTGCTAGTGGGATGTGTCCCTGTCTTGCCCCTGCCCAGGGCGAGCCATCTTTGTGGATGGGGATAGTTGGGTATTCACAGTTGAGCCCACAGTTTGCCCTCTGAACACAGGAGCCCATCGTGAGGCGGGGTCTGGGGAGTGGGGACCTGGGCCTTTGTCCCTCCAGCCCTGCTGTCCTCCTGTGTCCTCTGGGTGCATCTGCACAACTCAGGGCTCAGATGGGACTCCTGGGTGTGTGCTAGGACAGAGGGCAGAGCAACTGGCAGGCCTGCATCCACCTCTGGTCTGGACACAGACACCAAGAATGAGAGGGGTCTGGTGAAGGGAGAGCTGCTCTCGAGCACAGCTGGCTCTCTTCACCCATGGTGGTTACGCTCTGTGAAGTCGCTGTGGACACCGAGTTAGTGAAGTGAGCAGGGCTCCGTTCCCACCAGGCTCTTGCTCATCACATTTTCCTCAATCAATCCATGTGTAACCTTTTGCATGTGTGTTTCTGTTTAAAGACAACTTCCTTAATATATACTGTTGACTTATTACTGTAGAACTCACAGTGCCATGTAGAGTGTGGGTCTGCAGAGGCACTGTGTATTCATACATCCACCCATCCATCTGTCCATCCACCCATTCATCCATCTGTCTATCCATCGATCAGTCCATCATCCACCCATCCATCCATCCATCTGTCCATTATCCATCTGTCCATCCATTCATCCATCCATCCATCCATCCATCCATCCATCCATCCATCCATCTATCCATCCATCCATCCATCCATCCATCCATCCATCCATCTATCCACCCACCCATCTGTGCATCCATCCATCCTTCCATCCATTTTTCCATCATCTACCCATCCATCCATCCATCCATCCATCCATCCATCATCCATCCATCATCCATCCATCCATCCATCCATCCATCTATCCATCCATCCATCCATATGTCCATCATCCATCCATCATCCACCCATCCATCAACCACCCATCCCTCCATCTATCTGTCCATTATCCATCTGTCCATCCATCCATCCATCTATCCACCCACCCATCTGTGCATCCATCCATCCTTCCATCCATTTTTCCATCATCTACCCATCCATCCATCCATCCATCCATCCATCATCCATCCATCACCCATCCATCCATCCATCCATCTATCCACCCACCCATCTGTGCATCCATCCATCCTTCCATCCATTTTTCCATCATCTACCCATCCACCCATCCATCCATCCATCTGTCCATTATCCATCTGTCCATCCATCCATCCATCTATCCACCCACCCATCTGTGCATCCATCCATCCTTCCATCCATTTTTCCATCATCTACCCATCCATCCATCCATCCATCCATCCATCCATATGTCCATCATCCATCCATCATCCACCCATCCATCCATCTATCCATCCATCCATCCATCCATCATCCATCCATCATCCATCCATCCATCAATCCATCCATCCATCCATCCATCCATCTATCCATCCATCCATCCATCCCTATGTCCATCATCCATCCATCATCCACCCATCCATCAGCCACCCATCCCTCCATCTATCTGTCCATCCATCCATCCATATGTCCATCATCCGTCCATCATCCACCCATCCATCAACCACCCATCCCTCCATCTATCTGTCCAACCATCCATCCATATGTCCATCATCCATCCATCATCCATCCATCCATCCATCCATCCATCCATCATCCATCCATCATCCATCCATCCATCCATCCATCTATCCATCCATCCATCCATCCATATGTCCATCATCCATCCATCATCCACCCATCCATCAGCCACCCATCCCTCCATCTATCTGTCCATCCATCCATCCATATGTCCATCATCCATCCATCATCCATCCATCCATCCATCCATCCATCCATCCATCATCCATCCATCATCCATCCATCCATCCATCCATCTATCCATCCATCCATCCATCCATATGTCCATCATCCATCCATCATCCACCCATCCATCAGCCACCCATCCCTCCATCTATCTGTCCATCCATCCATCCATATGTCCATCATCCATCCATCATCCACCCATCCATCAGCCACCCATCCCTCCATCTATCTGTCCATCCACACATCTATCCATCCCTCCTTCCCTCCCTCCCTCCTTCCCTCCCTCCCTCCCTTCCTTCCCTCAATGCTGCTGGGTCCTGCTGCATGCCAGGGTAAGAGCTGCATGTTAGGATGATGGTGTACAGTGAGGACAGAGAGAATCCCTCCTCCTGGAGGCCCACAGCTCAGGGGAGACGGACCATGAAGAGCACATTGCAGTGGAGACACAGCTTTGTATAAAAGAGATCTTCATGGGATGCACCTTGACACGGGCTGGCGGGCTGGGGAGGACGGCTATGAGGAAAGCAGCCCTGGAAGGCATCTCCGGCAGAGAGGGGCCACCACTTGGAAGTGGGCGTGGGCAGGTGGAGGCTTCCGAGGAAAAGAAAGATGATCTGCAGGCTCCAGCCCTGGAGGGGGACCAGTGTGGCTGGCGTCAGGGCTGGGGACTGGCAAAGGTGGCCACGGCAGGCTTCCCGGGCCCCACAGGGCCTCATCATGAATGAGCGTTCCAGCGCCCATCCCATGACCCACGCAGCCAGCCAAGATCTCCGAACAGGAGACGGGAGGCAGGTGATCAGATCTGTACTTGGAAGGACGGCCCTGGCCCAGAGGGAGGTACACACCGAAGCAGGTGCGGGACCGAGGGAGGGAAGGCTGCAGGCCCTGAGACCATCAGTCCTGACCTGCTCTGTTGCTGGGGATGGGCCGGGGTCCTTCCCTGGCTTCCCAAAGACCCAGCTCCTGCCTCTGTGCTGGGACGTGTGGGCTGGTGTCAGCACAGGCAGCAGCCAGGGCCTTCTCTTAGGAATGCCAGGGGACGGGCATCCCGAGTGTCCCCTGAAACGCTGCTGCTGTGGCCATGGGGACCTCTTCTGGCTGCTCTGGGCCCCAGTCCCACCCTCCCTGAGGTGGTCTGCGCCTGGGGTCCACGGGGGTGCTCTGGGAGCTCCGGGGGCTGCCTTTGGCTCCCACGGCAGGGGTGAATAGACAGGGGGAGTAGCCCTGACTCACCTCAGGCCGGGCAGCCCCACAGTCCCTGACATGCAGAGAAGTGGACACAGGCTCGGAGCAAGGAGAGGACCCACCCTGGGGGGGAGCTGAGTCTGGCACTGATGTCCCGGGCTGTGCTCCTGTGGAGTCCCCAGGACCCGCAGGCCACAAGGTCAGGGGTCCTGGGCACCCGCCCCGGGGGCAGGAAGCGAGAGAAGGCACGCACGCCCGCTTGGCCCGTGCCTGGGAGGTGCTCCCGCTCAGGTCCAGGTGGCCGACCTTTTATCATGGAAACATAACAAACACCACGGTTTCCGACAGCTGGGGCCCCGGGAAGACACAACCAGGTTTACAGGAAGAAGACGTTTGTGCAGAATGTGGACCTTCCCAGTGGGAAACATGACATGTATGACTGGTTTTATTCAGATTGGTATCTTTCCACTGAAAGTGACTCGTTCTCCTCTGAAGCTGTGAATTGGGTTTCACAGGAGCTTTTTGCTGGGAGCCCGTGCTGCCCTTAGGACCCCTCATCTCAGAAATTCAAGACACCCAG
This sequence comes from Eumetopias jubatus, assembly GCF_037043125.1. Classification (NCBI taxonomy): domain Eukaryota; kingdom Metazoa; phylum Chordata; class Mammalia; order Carnivora; family Otariidae; genus Eumetopias; species Eumetopias jubatus. The sequence goes on along the minus strand of NW_028274814.1, from coordinate 141,213,831 downwards.
GGCCATCGTGTCCAGCCCCTTGTCCGGGGGTCTACACTGCCCACCAGGCCACCTGGAGGCATGTCAGCGGCTCTCACCGTCTCCCCACGTGGACCCTCCATGCCCTCTGCCCCTCGCCCTCTGCCTGGCAAAGGCCTTGCTCTGAGGACGCGTGCCCTCATGGGGCTGTGTCTGCTGCCCCCACCGTTGATGGACCCCTCAACCCAGAACGACGGTCTGAACAGGTGCCTAACTGAGGCCGGGGTCAGCACCGCTGTGTGCCGCGGGAAGACAGTGCGGAGGTGAGCTGCAGGTGGACAGGCCACTGAGTCTAACTTGGACCTTTTACTTATTTCAAAAGTGCAGGGTCCACTGACCACATAAAAATAAAGGAAAATAAACCCAACGGCATTACAAAAAACGGCTTTACCATATTCATTACATGATTCATTTAATACTGATTTACAGTTGTCTGCAGATTGGGAGTCCTTTAAGACACATCCCAAATTGAAAGTGCATTTAAAATATTGATGTATTATCACAGATCAGGGCAAAATAACCCACTGCACTTAACAAGCAGACGGTGCCTCTGGACGGCGGGTTTCTGTGAATAATTTGAACGCAGGCCTGTTAATGGAGCTCCACAGCAGTCCTGTCCCTGGGGCCTCATCTCCTGTCCCTGATGAAGAATGAAGGGCCATGTCTTTACGTGTGCTTGCAGGGAGATGGGTGGCATTCATTACTTCTTACTTAATTTTTTCCTAAGTATAGGATGTGAGGTGCAGCTCACTTTTAAATTATGCTCTCACATGATAAACCAGCGGCCCAGAAATCTGCGGCGATGTAATTGAATCCAGACAGAGCGCTGGTGCAGAAGTGATGGTCAGCGGGCAGCTATTTCGGGACCCTCGCAGATGTGGACTGGAACAGAGGATGCCATTTCACGTGGACGACCGCCATGCCCATTAGCATCTTGGTAAAAAATGGGCTAATTTGGGGACGGAGCCCATGACCATTCCAATCTGGACATAAATGTGACTGTCAGAGCCTCTGTCCAGACGAGGCTGCCCTATGTTTACCTTCCTCCACCTCCTGCTTGGGGCGGGATGGGCCTCAGTCTGTCCCCAGGGTGGGGACACATCCGAGACCACAGGCTGGGGGAGCATCGGGAGGGGGCAGACAGGCCACTGGGCGTCACGAAGGCAGAATCCGGGGAAAGCCTGCATTTTGCATGGAATCAAGTCACTCTGGGAGTGCATCGCCTCCGGAAAACATGAAGATTGCAGCGGTTACTGGGAAGTTCTCGAGCAATCAAAGCACGTTCCCTTTCATATTTGCAGAAACAAAAAATATGTATGTGTGTGTGTGCACACGTGTGTGTGTGTGTGTGTGTGTGTGTGTGTTCTTGGCTACAATTACCTGGATTTTTACTATAGTTCTCATTGAGATTTCTCCTGGATGAGGTAGCACTTCCTCGTTTGAGGTAAAATCATAATAATTCTCGTTTTGTGAAACACTGAAGGATGCATATTGGGAAGAAGGTTTTACAAAATCAAATAACGTGAAAGAAATATAGACGCTTAATGAAATTTGTCTTTGAGAAACAGCATTATCAGTCCATCTGCCTGGTCTTTACAAATCTGAAGGCAGAGTTGTAACCGGAGCTTGGGAAGGGCCTGGGGGCCGGTGCAAGGTGTCCCTTGTGCCCGGGGCTCTGCGGGAACATGCCTGGGGCTCGCAGCGCGGGAGCCAGACGCACCCAGCAGTCCCGGTGAGTGCAGAGCTGGTTTCCCTGTGGAGCCTCTGGGCGAGCACTCAGCCTGCATTTCTGCTTCCTGAGGCCCTGAGTGGAGAGCCCTCCATGCCCACCCGGACTCCCGGCCCGCGGACGGCGGGACAGGTGAGCGTGGCTTCGGGTGCTGGGTTTCTGGTGTTTATTCCGTGGTGGGAGAAACCAGTGTGACCAGAGAGGACCCCTGGGTGGCGGACGGCCAAGCAGGAAGGCTCCAGAAGCTTCCCGAAGCCCTTGCTGGAGTTCCCGTCCGGGCGTGGCTGCGGGTGGACACAGGGGACCGCGGCTGCAGGTGCAGTTCTCGATTCTGTCCTCCCTCCTCCCCGGACAGGAGGTTGTTGGGGCATGCTGCCCCTCATAGCACGCCACCTCCAGGATCGCTGTGGGGGGGTCGCAGAAGAGCGTCATGCTAGACTGAGGGACGTGGGACTTTCATGAGGTTGGCCCCTGTATTCTGGCCCCCGTGCCCCCCAGGCAAAATGAAGGTGATAGGCAGGCCGGCTGGCCACACCTGCAGCCGCCATGACCGGGGGGAGGGCCGGCCGCAGAGATCCCCGGTAGAGAGCCTGACATGAGCCGGTCCTCGTCTCCCCCTGCACGTCTGCGGTGTGGAGACCGGGTGGGCTTGGCAGGTCTGGGACACAGGGGGCGCCCCAGGAGTGGGGACAGCCTGGGCAAGGCCCAGAGGAACTGCACGGGGGCCCGGAGTGCAGGCGGTTCCCACCTGACAGTGGGCCAGGGCGTCGACACAGACCACACGCTGCACGTTCCTGAGAGCCTCTGGGCAGCACGGCGGCCGACAGGCCCCAGGGCGCTCTGCTGGAGTGTCTGTTTGGGGGCCTGGACAGTGTCCTTCAGCCAGGAAGTGCCTGGCCAGGGTCTGTGTGTGGGGGAGCAAGGCAGCGAAGGGCACCCGGGTGGGGGAAAGGGAGGTGTCTTCCCAGGGCCTCCCGTCAGCCATTCGAGGAGCAGTGTGTGGGTCAGAGAGCTGGTGATCCATCACAGGCCCTGGGAGCCGAGAGGTTTGTGGGATGGCCAGGGCGGACGGCCCGGCCCTCGGGTGTGGGTCACAGAGATGCCGGCACCTGACAGCCCTCATTTCCGTGATTTATGGCGGGACGCTGCCCTCCCGACGACTCCAGCCAATGGGCCAGAGTGCCAGGTCCTGCTGCTCTGTGGGGGCCCTGCCTGTTCTGGGAGAGACACCTTGTTTCAGACAGGGACCTGGTGAGGATGGAGACCCTAAGACAAGAGATTTCCTGCCAACTGTGCTTAGGACGCAGGGAAGCCACATCCTCCCGATGCTGTGAGTTCTGTCAGGGCTGAAGTGCATCCCCTAAAACTCACCCCAGACACCTCAGAATGTGACTGTTTGGAGATGGGTCTTTATAAAGGTGATTTGGGTGAGATGTGGTCATTGGGGTGGCCCTGATCCAATGTGCCCCGTGTCCCTATAAGAAAAGGTGGTGAGGACACAGACACATGAGGGGATGCCGCGTGAGGACGCGGGGAGGGGCGGTGTCCACACGCCCAGGAGAGCGGCCTGGGGAGGAACCAGCCGCGCCCGCGCCTGGGTCTCCGACTCCCGCCTCCAGGACCGGGAACAGTGAATGTCTATTGTTTAAAAACAGTACATCTGATTGTACAAAATCAGGGTCTCAGTGGATTTCATCTCGGTCAACAAGAAGGACATTTCCAAAGAGTTGCTCCGCTCTCCCCACGGAGGCCCTGCACACCTGCCTTGCCCCTAAGGGGCTGGGGTCCACTTTCTTCAGTCCTGAAGCCTGTGATTGGAAGATCCCGGTGCTAAACAGCTGTCCCCTCCCCCGGGGGACACACAGGGGCCGTCACCCGCAGACAGAACGGGGACATCACAGGATGCTGCCCCGAATTCCAGTGTCCTCTGGTCCGTCTGGGCTGAGAGGACAAGTTTCCCTCGTCTGCACGGTTGGAACGACCTATGGAGCAGGGAGCGGGGTGCAGGAAGGGAGGGGCAGCGAGGGATGTCCAGCCTGCTCCTGGCAGGCTTGGAGAGGGGGCTGCACGTTCCCGGCTTCACAGGGAAGAGGCAGGAGGAGGAGGGGGAAGCAGGCTCGCGTTCCCCGCCGTTGGTCCAGGCAGTCCCCACTGAGTCCTCCCAAGTCCAGCCAGTATCTCTCGGCAGGAGCAGAAGTGACCGACTGGCTGTCAGCCACTTTCCTTCAGAGGGACCTGGCGTGACCTGTGTTTGGTGGGGAGCCAGGGGGTCTGACTCCGCAGTAAGACAGACGTAGAACAGGGCTCCGCGAGACACCGCTCCCCGAGGCCGGGAGAGGCTGGAGGGCATGGGGAAAATACGAAGCTGGAAAGGCAAAGACAGTGAGCAAACGGGCAGGTGAGCAGAAGCGTGTGCATTGATACACCACCCAGTCCTATTGAAGCTGTCCCTGTGGGCTGCACACACGGGAGGTGGGGGTACACATGCGGGGAGGTGGGGGTGCACACGTAGGGAGGTGGGGATGCACACGTAGGGAGGTGGGGGTGCACATGCGGGAGATGGGGCTGCACACGTGGGAGGTGGTGGTGCACATGCAGGGAGGTGGGGCTGCACACGTGGGATGTGGGGCTGCACACGCAGGAAGGTGGGGGTGCACACACAGGGAGGTGGGAGTGCACACGCGGGAGGTGGGGGTGCACACGTGGGATGTGGGGCTGCACACGCAGGGAGGTGGGGGTGCACACATGGGGAGGTGAGGCTGCACACACGGGAGGTGGGGCTGCACACGCAGGGAGGTGGGCTGTGCACACGGGAGGTGGGCTGCGCACACGGGGAGGTGAGGCTGCACACACAGGAGGTGGGGCTGCACACGCAGGGAGGTGGGGCTGCACATGCAGGGAGGTGGGGGTGCACATGCGGGAGGTGGGGCTGCACACACGGGAGGTGGGGCTGCACACGCAGGAAGGTGGGGCTGCACACGCAGGGAGGTGGGCTGCACACGCCGGAGGTGGGGTTGCACACGCGGGGAGGTGGGGGTGCTGTGTGCCGGCACGAGTTTCATGACGACCAGACACCATCCACCCCTGAGCCTGGGGTTTCCCTTCATCTGTGCTCCTGCACGTCCACACAGATGGCGAGACCCCTGCCTCGTGGCCTCACTCACACCTCGCCCCTCGTCAAAATCAGCGGTGAATCACATCTGCAGAGATATAGTAAGAACAGAGCCTTCGCTGAACAGTTCGTGAGCGACATGTCCATGCTCTTCTCTCGGACGCAAACTGGACATTTGATCAGAGAACCATAGGCATGGCTTCACCCTACTTACAGCCACAAGAATGTTCACAGCCAAATCGTTCACAGGTTTTAAAATTCATACAAGTAATCTGAATTTGCAGTCACTTTGCGTGCTAATCAGCTGGACGTGGAAGAGTCTGGAGGGGCTATTACAGCAAGTTTTAGACTTGCCAGGGCCTCCCCACCCACAGAGCCCAGGGCCAAGAGCTCGCCTCAGTTGGCCGGCCTATGGGCGACACTTGTTCCTAGAGGTGAGCCATGGAGGGGGGGACCTCTGGGGTTCTGGGAGGCCCCCGCATCCATCAGCGGTCCCCAGGGAACAGGGCCAATAGGATGTAGGTGTGGACAGATGTCAGCCAATGTGGATACGTCAGCCCCATACGAAGACCCCGAGCTTCCTCATCATCTGTGAGCATCCTCTAGCAGGCACACCCCCGCCTGCAGGTCCCTCTGCCCCTCCTAAGGGAACAGATCTCCACCCGTCCCCACGTTCCCCATGTCTGACTCTGCTTGCAGTGGGGAGTCTGCTGGAGCTTCTCCCTCTCCTTCCGCTCCTCCCCATGTCATGAGCTCACATGCGCTCTCTCTAAAATAATTGAATGCAATCTTAGAAAACTATACTATATAAAAAAAGAAGACAAACACTTTTAATCCACCATCCAACTGACAATTCCCAGCATAGATGCAGCCACCTGCCCACCTGCCCCTCCTGCCCACCCGCCCCTCCTGCGCACCTGCCCCTCCTGCCCACCTGCCCCTCCTGCCCACCTGCCCCTCCTGCCCCTCCTGCCCACCTGCCCCTCCTGCTCACCTGCCCCTCCTGCGCACCTGCCCCTCCTGCGCACCTGCACACCTGCCCCTCCTGCTCACCTGCCCCTCCTGCCCACCTGCCCCTCCTGCCCCTCCTGCCCACCTGCCCCTCCTGCCCCTCCTGCTCACCTGCCCCTCCTGCCCACCTGCCCTTCCTGCCCACCTGCCCCTCCTGCGCACCTGCCCCTCCTGCGCACCTGCACACCGACCCATCTGCCCATCCGCCCCTCCTACCCATCTGCCTTCCTGCCCACTTGCCCATCTCCCCAGCTGCCCCACCTTCCCTCCTGCCCACCTGCCCTCCTGCCCCTCAGCAGAAGCATTTGCCAAATCTTTGCTCCTTTCTGGTGGTGTCGGCAGCGAGCACACCTTAAACAGGGTTTGGGGCTCTGGGAAGAGGCTCCTCCCAGTCCTTCGCCATTCCCCTGAGAGTCCCAGCCAACAGCTCAGGGCTCACCTCCTGCTCAGCAGCCGCCACTCCATTGCCTATGTCCACTTGCTGCTCACGGGAGCGCCGTGGCCCTGCTCACGGCTGTGCTGCCCCAGGACTGCCTGGCATGCAGTAAGTGCTCAGTAGTTGTGTGCTGACTAAGGGAGAAAGGTCTTGCTAACACTGGTCAGGACATCTGGTGCTCCGGGTGTGTGCCCAGCTCTGCTGTCTTCCCACACATTCCCCCCTCCCATGGCCTTCTGGAGTCAGGGGTGTTCTCCGAGGAAGGGGCAAGCTTCCTCCTTGTCTCTCCCAGGGCACCTCCCCTCTGGGCATCTTCACGGTCATTCTTCTAAAGGGAGAAATCTGGGTTCCAGACCAGCCAGGTCTCTGCACCTGGAAATAGAGACTGATTATGAAATTCTCAGTGTTTTGAGTGTGTCAGACTCCCCTGGGGAGCGAGTCGGAAACACAGGGCCCTGGGGTGTGTGTCCGAGGACGTCTGGTGAGTACAGCTGGGTGTGGCCCCGAACCTTCCTTGTTTGCAGGCCCCCGGAGACCCTGCGGTCCCTCCCCTGGAGAAGCGCAATGCGGATTCTTGTCAGCGTCCCCAGGGCCCACTTGGGCCCCCCACGCCAGGAAAGTCTGTGTACCTACTGAAGCCGCCTTTTATTGTGTGATAAGACCCCGGAGCTTCCTCATCATGAGGGACTTTGGGCTCTTTGTCTTTTCTGACCGGAATAGCTGACAGATCAATGTGCGGCTGGGATTTGTGGCGGCCCAGGCTTTGTTCCTGAATCAATTCCTGTCCCCCAATGACTACAGAGCTCTGGAATCTTCTGAGCAAATGAAAGCACTCACTTTCATTCCCTCTTTGTCTCTTGGTCCTAAAACAACCATCCATTGCCCATCTCTCCCACGCCCCCTGCTTCGTACCGATTGCGTTTTATTGTCATGAATTCTTACCCTCCTTTCTGTCGATAGTCATGGTTTTGTTTTAAGCGTTTGCTCATCTGGTTCTTCAAAATGTGGGTGAGGCCCCGTGTTAGAGCCGCCAGTCCCATCGGGCCCCCACGGTGCTGCTCCAGGTTGGGGAGGAAGGCAGGGGCCAGGGTCTCCACCTGCCCCCACCTGGGGGCATCACGTGCGTCCGTCCCTGCCCTGTACGGCCTCAGGAAGCTTGAAAGAAGCAGGCTGGGAAGGAGCCGGGTTGAAGAGGGCCACGGGACAAATCAAGGCGGGGTTCTGTTTGGAGTCACGATGGTCACGCTGAGCTGGGGGTAGATCATCCCTGTCTCAGGGATGACTTCCAACGTCAAACACTTTGGCCAAGGCCACCTTCCCTGCACCCCTGCAGCATCCCCCCCAGCCCCGAGCCACATGCAAAGAAGCCCCAGTGCCAGGACTCATCCTGGCCACTTGCCTCGGTGCTTCCCTCCCTCCCTCTCTCCGGGAACCCCGCAACGCTGCCTTCCTCCCTCCAGGGAGCCCAAAGAATTTGCTGGAACTAAGCTTCTGCTAATGGCTCCACAGCCCCCACGGCCCTGGGTCTCAGGGGCTCCCGAGGCCCCTGGTCAGCATGGAACCGGGAACCATGGTACTAGGGGGGCCGCCGTGCCAGCCTCGTGGATACGAGCGCCTGAGCGCAGTGATGCTTAATGAGAGGCGTGCTCTTCACCGATGGCGCCGTAACACTGTTTTATTCCACTTGGGTTCATATGAATAAGTGATGAGCAGTAGCAGTGTGCGGGGAAAATGTGGATCTAACGGTCTTAGGGGGTGCTGGTGGGGCGCAGCCCCATGCCGATTCGCATTTCATAAATTGGATGATAGGGAAGCGGTGAAGGGGTCCCTTCCTCCCTCCCTGCTTGTATTTGTGTAAACGATTAGGAAGGAGGGGGACGCTGACACCCCCCCCCCCCGAGGCCGACCTCAGGACAGCCGGGGCATGACGCCTGCAGGACTCGACGCCGCTTCGACACCCTCTCCAGCTGCCTGGACAAGGATGCCCCCAAACTGGGCGTCTCCGTGTCCAGCAAATGTGCGCTGGTCTGGTCGCTTGGAAGAGCATTTGCGTTCTCTGTGCGGCCCTGCCCAACACAGCCTGAGTTCTGGGGGCACCAGGGGCGGCCATGGGGACCGGTCTCCACACCCCCAAGTGCTTGCAGTGGATGAGGGAAACCAGCCTCCCCCAGGGCTGCAGCTTGCTCTGACGCCGTCCGTGGGGGGCTTGGGCCCACCCGCCTCTCCCGAGGGCACCTCCTGCCTCCCTCTCTCTGGGCCCTTTCCCCATGCTGTCTGGGGGGGCCCCTCCTGCGACAGCCTTTAGGAAGCCCCGCCCTGCATGCTGACGGCTCTTGAGCCTCCCTGAGTATCCAGGGCCCTTTCTCGGCAACAGGGCAGGACACTGGGGGGACGGGGGGACCCAAACCGCCATCAGGGTGCTCGGTCTGTCTCCCCCGTCTCCGTTTCTCTCTCTCCCGGATAGATGGCCCTGCTGGGCTTTTGGAAGTCCCCCTGCGTGAGCTCCAGCTGACCGCGGCCTGCCTGGAGCCTGGACGGCTCCCACGGGCGGTTGGCCCCTGGCTCACAAGCCCCATCAGAGCTACATTCCGGCTTCTGCGAGTCGCGAAGGGTGACGTCTTCAAGCATGCGTACTGTGGGTCCGTTTTTGAGGGAGGAACACCGGCTTCCAGCCCTCACCCAGGCCGGCTGTGTGAGCGGGGCCAGCTGACCCCCGAGCCCACCAGCGGGCTGGATGTGGGTGTCTACGTGCCAGCCACATGTGAGCTCCGCATCCCGAGCCCTGTTGACTCTGGCTGTCAGAACAAGGTGAGAGTATCAGACAGATTTTTGGCACAAAGTAGCAGCCCCCAGAGTGCTTTTTCCCAACAGGGTCAGCCAGCCAAAGCCACTGGGGATTTTCTCTCCCAATTCACACACCCTCCGGTCTCTCCACCCCTGCCCAGCCTGTGCCCGAAACATGGCTTCTGTGCAGTGGGGAGTTGGGTGCAGCCACACCGGAGGAGGAGGGGCGGGACACCCTGGCTGGGCTCATGGCCTGGAAGATGCCCTCCCCATACCCACCCCCTAGTGCTAAACGGTGGCTGGTAGCAGGTGTCTGGGCAGCCCAGCCCGGCAGGTCAGCTGCTCGTTAGAAAGAGGCAATTAACAGCCCTCTGCCTCAAACCTTGTTTCACCTTCAATTTAACGTGATTTTGAAGGAATGACTTGTGCTCACATTAGCAGACCATGTGCCGAGACGAGAAGGTATTAAATGCTGAGGTTTTTCCCGAATAAGCAAAACGGGAGGCACAGCCGGACGATCCTGGGTCCTGGGCAGGGCGTCCCTCCCGGGCCACTGGTCAGCAGCAGGGGGAGATAATGAGGCAGGGGAGACAGGGCGTCCACGGCTAGGGAAGCCAGCTGCTGAATTAGGGCACGGTTCAGATGCCATCAAATGTGACTTTGGGAAGGCCTGTCAGAAGTGGGAGCTGAGTCACCTCCACGTTTTCCAAGTACAGAAACAAGGGATGGGCCCTCATGCTGTGGCGTGGCTCCGTCCCAGCCACCTGCCTGTGGGCAGTGTGGCTTGGAGGAGACACACAAGGTTTTCCAGGGGTCTGGGCCCTCCCAGCCCTTCCACGGCTGCGTGCACCACGTGGTCTCAGAGACCCCGGCGGTGGGACTGGGAGGGTCTGCGGTGTCTTGGCCTGGGGCCCCTGGAGTCCGAGGATCGAAGCCTGGTTCTGGTTCCCTCGCCAGATGGAGGCACCCCCACCTGTCCACCGGACCCCAGCGGGGCCCGACCCTCGTGTTCAGTGGATTGCTCATGCTTTGGTGATGGATTTGCAAAGTGTTCGGTGGGACAAAGTGATGGCCAGACTGTGTGTTTGGATGAGAATAAAGCCCATGTTATCTTGGTTCTTCACAAAACAAATCATCATTCACGTAATCAGATTTCTCCATGTAAAATCTGGGGGTGAAGTTTGGAGCTGTGTGAGGACCGAGTGGGGCTCCCTGTGGCCCGTGCTCCCGGAGACAGGAGGACGGACAGAGTTATTCGTCCTTTCTGACGCTCCTGGTGGCAGAACAGTCTGGCTGTCCCTGAGGACAGAGACCCTCTCTGTGTGCCCCAGATGGGGGTGAGCCCGGGGGGGCTCTGGGCCTGACCTGCCCCTGGGTGGTCTCAGCCCCGTGCTGGACACGCCGACCAGCAGGTGTGGGACGGAAGTCAGCTCCCACATGGCCGTGCTCCTGGGCAGCCCCCGAACCAGGGCACCCTGCAGTGCGTGGGCGTGGGGCTGGGAAGGCTGGGTCTCTACCTCCCAGTCAGGGGCTCACGGTGCAAAGGCGAGAGAGGAAGGCGACCAAGGGGTGGACGTGAGCCCAGGGATGATGGTGAGGATGCAGGGAGGGCCGACAAAAATTACTATGGCTCCTCTGGAGACCACAGTGTCCCCAGACCGTGCCCGATGCTTTTTATTTATAAATATAATTGCATGTGCTTAAATTTTATATAATTCATTAAAGTGAGGGTGGTAAGTGCTTTCCGATAATTAAAATGCGAAGAAGCCCATTCTCGGATTTGAGGCCATGAATAAAAGTGACACTTCGCCAATTGCACCTTGCCCGGTCACCATTTGCCTGCAGCCATGAACACCTCTCAGGTAATTGATTGCTTTTGCTGGGCAAAAACAAATGCAGAATGAGCTGGGTCTATTGCTGCTTATTACGCTTTGGATGAAACAAGGTAGCCCCTGGGCGGGGGAAGCACACAGTATTTTTTAGAGACTCGGAGGCCAGGACTCAGCCCACGTTTGCTGGGAGCAGCTCTTGACCTCAGCCCACGTTTGCTGGGAGCAGCTCTTGCCGGCAGACTCTCCCCAGCCGGCCTTCCTCCCCTCCTGGGCGAGGGAGCTGAGGGGGTTCTTTTTAGGCCGTCCTGGGAGCTGTTCCACCCAGAGCTGCTGAAATGATGGCCCGTTGGGCAGGTGGGCCTTCCACCCGGAGACAGGGATGTCGCTTCTCTGCTTCAGCTGCCCGCACTCCCATTGGACGCCCTGACCCTGCCACCTTGGCCCGTGTGGCCAGAAGTGTCCTCCTTGGGGATGCTGAAGCTGAGACCTGAGTGGGCAGCCGGATGCACCTGGTTCTGGGAAAGGTGGCCACGTCCCTGTCTGTGGTCTCCTCCTCGACATCTCGATGGCTGGTGCCCTTCTCAGCATTGGTGATGGAATAGCTGGGCATGGAGGAGACCGTCCACCTTTCTGAGGGGCCTCACAGGGAGGAGGGACCCACCTTCCCTTCAGGCAAGAAGGCCCCATGACCCTTGTTCTTGATGCTGCGGGGTTTCGCGCCTGCATTCGGTCCTCCTTGCTCAGGAATGGTGCCCACGCCCCTTCTCCAAGCCTGCTGCTGCACTGGGCTCCCTTATGAAGCAACGAAGCACAAGATCATCACAAGGTGATAAGACAGGGTGCTCTTTTTCAGAACCGGTGGCCATGGACGGGCTTGCAGGGAAATGGGCCCTGAGCAGAGACCTGGTGGACACAGGGAAGGTGGGGCAGGCCATCCAGGCAGAGGGAAGAGCAAGGGCAGAGCTTGCCTGGACCGATGGGAATGGCAGAGACGTGAGCTAGGCTGGTGGAAGACTGAATATGGTGCAGAGTGGAGGGTAAAGATCAAGGGGCTGGGTGAGGACAGGTCCTGGGTTCTGGGGGTCCTGGAGGGTCCTGGGGACTTTTGGGGGTCCTGAGGACCCTAGAGTGTCCTGGGAGTTCCTGGAGGGTCCCAGGGGGGCCCTAGAGGGTCCCGGGGGGGGGTCCTGGAGAGTCCTGGGTGGTCCTGAGCCAAGGACTCGGCGTACATGGATCATGTTGTGTGCTGTGTCGAGGACAGGCTGCAGGTACTGGGAGTGGAGGTGGGAACAGAACAGGGGGAGGTCCATTGTTCCAGAAAAAGGTGATGGCCTGACCGGAGGGGTGACTGAGTTGGGCTTGATTCCACACGTGTGTCTGAGGCAGAGCAGAGCAGGCTGGCGGAGCAAATGTGCAGGCTGAGAGAAAGGTGGGTGTCACAGAAGCTCCTGGAAGGTTGGGGTTGCCCAGAGCATGACGAATTAGCCTCTGGATGGGTAGCTCCATGGAGGAGAGGGTGGGTGGGGCTGCAGACGCTGCCGTCTATGTTCCAACATGATAACGTGAAGGAAAAAACCTGGCAGAGATGCTCAGACACCATTTAGAGACCGGAGTGGCCAGAGCTGGACATGCACACTGAGGGGTCATCAGTACAGAGCTGGTGTCTGAGGCTGTGAGGGGGTCAGGTCCTGAGGCAGTGGCTGGGGTGGGCAGTGCAGACCCTGGCTGAGGACCACACCACCAGCAGACCTATGATGGTCCAGGACTGGAGTGAGCCTCTCTGACTCCCAGTCCTGACAGCGTCTGGTTTACAGTTCGGCTGTGGCACTGCTCCCCAGACCACCTGCTCCTGAGACCTGGGGCTCCTTACTGACACTCAGATACCTGAGCCAAGTGAACCAGAACTTTGCAGATGGAGCCTGGGAATCTGAATTTTAAAGAAAGCCTGCTCCCCTGCCCCTTCTCCAACAGCATGTGAGGGTCGCAGCTCTGCACAACCACCCTTTTGGTTCCAGCCATGATGGCGGGTGGGAAGCAGCCCCTCACTGTGCGTTGATGCCAACGCGGTATTGAGCATCTTCTCATGCACTCGTTGGCCCTTCGTGCATCTTTTATGGAGAAAAGTCTGTTCAAATTCTTGCTCATTTTTAATTTATGTTGTCTTTTTTTTCTTGAGTCAGGAGGGTCCTTTTGTATTGTAGACAACATCTCTCATTAGGTACGTAATTCAGAGTTTTTCTTCCATTCTGTGGATTCTTTCTCACTTTCTTGATGTGTCATTTAAAGCACAAAAGATTTTACCTTTGATCTTTTTTTGGGGGGAGGGGTTGTTACTTGTGCTTTGGGTGTCATATCTATGGAATTGTGCCTAAACCAACATCATGACATTTATGCTTTTGTTTTCTTCTAAGAACTTTATAGTTTTGGCTCTGTACTTGATTATTCATTCCATTTTAATTTAATATTTTTTAAAATTTTTACTTAAATTCAATTGACCAACATATAGAACATCATTAGTTTTAGATGTAGAGTTCAATAATTCATCAGTTGTGTAGAACACCCCGTGCTCATCACATCACGTGCTCTCCTTCATGCCCATCCCCCAATGACCCCATCCCCCCACCCACCTCCCCTCCAGCAACCCTCAGTTTGTTTCCCAGGGTCCAGAGTCTCTCATGTTTGTCTCCCTCTCTGATTTCTTCCCATCCAGTTTTCCCTCCCTTCCCCTGTAGTCCTCTGTGCTGTTTCCTATATTCCACATACGGGTGAAACCACATCATAATTGTCTTTCTCTGATTGACTTATTTCACTCAGCATAATCCCCTCCAGTTCCCTCCACATCTATGTAAATGGTATATGAGTTAATTTTTTATGTGGTATGAAGTAGGGGTCCAAATTAAGTTTTTTGCCTCATTTGTTGGAAAGAAATGATTGCCAAATTTCCCCCATTGAATGTCTTCGCACCCATGTCAAAAGTCAATTAACCCAAAAATGTGGGTTTATTTATGATTCCACTCTATTCTAGTCTCTATCCCAGGAATCTATCCGTCTGTCCTTATGTCAGTGCCACACCGACCAGATTCCTCTAGCTTTGTAGTAAGTTTGAAATCTAGAAATCCTCCAACTTTATTCTTCTTTTTCAAAATTATTTTGCCTGTCCCAGAGCCTCTCAATTTCCATATGAATTTTAAAATCAGCTTATAAATTCCTACAAATAAGTCAGCTGGGAGTTTTCTTTTTTAATTTTTTTTTTTTTTTTTTTTTTTTTAGGTATCATGTTGAATCTGTAGTTCCATTTGGGGAATATTACCATCTGAACAACGTAGAGTCTTCTGATCTATGATCATGGGAAATCTTTCTACTTATTTGGGTCTTCCTGAATTTTTTCAGCAACAACCTGAGTATAAATTTTGAGCTTCTTTTGTTAAATTTATTCCTGTACATTTTATTCTTTCTGGTCTATTATAAAGAGTTATTTTTTAATTTTAATTTTGGATTGTTCATTGCAAGTACTTGGAAATTCAATTTATTTTTTATATTGATCTTGTATCCTAAAACCTTGTTGAATTTGTCTATTAGTTCAAAAGGTGGGCTCTTTCAGATTTTTTTTTTTTTTTTTTTTACGTCTGGCATCATGTCATCTGCAAATGGAAATAGTTTATTCTTCCTCTCCAATCTGGAGGCCTTTTATTTATTTTTCTATCCAGGCTGCCCTGAGTGGAGCCCCCCAGCACATAAATAAATAGCAGGTTGAGAGTGGACGTCCTTGTCTTGTGTCTGCTCCTGGGGGGCAGTGCGGGGGTGGGGGAAGGTCCAATCTTCTACCATCAGGTGTGACTTCAGCTGGGAGGTTTCTGGGAGACAACCTGTATCAGCTTGATGAAGTTCTCTTGTGCTCCTGCTTTGCTGTGATTTTCTTTTGTCATGAAGCAGTATTAAATTTTTTATATGCTTTTTCTGCATATATTGAAATGATCATGTGGTTTTGTTATCTATTTTATAGATAGGGTGCATTACAGTGATTGATATTTTTTAAAGTAACTGTGCATTCTTGGGGAAACTTTTTTTATGTTGCTGGATTCAGTTTGCTGGTATTTTTGCTGAAGATTTTTTCCATGTATGGTCGAAAGGATGTTGGTCTGTACTTTTCTTGTGATGTCTTTATGGTTTTGGTGCTAAAGTAAATCAGGCCTCTTGGGATGGCTTGGGAACTATCCCCTCTTCTAGTTTTTGAAGGAATCTGTGAAGAATCTGTACTAATTCTTCTTTAAGTACTTGGTAGAATTTACCAGTGAAGCCATCTGGTCATGGGTGTTTTTATTCTTGCGAGTACCCCCCAAAAAAAAAACCCTTTTAATTGAGGTAAAATGTAAATAACAAAATTTACCATTTTAGTTATTTTTAAGTGCACAGTTCAGTCTTGTTATATATATTCACATTGTTGTGCACCAAAACCCCAGAACTATTTTTCACCTTACAAAACTGGAAACTCTGTACTGGCTGAGCACTAACTCTCCATTCCCCCCTCCATGTAGCTTTCAGAAGCAACCATTCCACTTTCTGTCTCAATGAGCTTGGCTGTTCTAGGTCCCTCATACCAGTTACAGTGCACAGCATTTGTCTGTCCACGACTGGCTTATTTAACTTAGCGCCATGTCTTCAAGTTTCATCCATGTGGTAGCCGGTGTCATAACTTCCTCTGTTTCTAGGCTGAATCACATTCCAGTGTCTGTGTGGACCATATTTTACTTATCGGTTTATCCATTGATGGTCACTTGGTTGTTTCCACCTTTGGGATATGGTGAATAATGCTGCCGTGAATATGGGTATGCAAATATCTTTTTGCGATCCTTTCAATTTTGGGGGGTGTATACTCAGAAGAGCAATTGCTGGATCCCTGGGTAATTCTATTTAAAAATTTTTTTTTTAATTTTTGAGGAAATGCCATGCTGTTTTCTGTGGTGGATGCACCATTTGCCATTCATATCCACGGTGCACAGGGTTCCGATTTCTGTACACTCTGACCAACACTTGTTATTTTCTGTGTATGTGTGTGTGTGTGTGTGTGTGTGTGTGTGTGTGTGGTTTTAATAGCTACCATCCTAGTTAGTGTAAGGTGGTATTTCACTGCGGTTTCTATTTGCATTCCCCTAATAATTAGTGACCTTTTATGTGCTTGTTGGCCATTTGTGTATCTTCTTTGGAGAAATGCCTGTTCAAATCCTTTGTCTACTTTTCAACTGAGTTGATTGTTTTTTGTTGTTCAGTTGTAGGGGTGCTTTATATATTCTAGATGGTAACCCCTTATCTGGTATATGATTAACATATTTTTTCTCTCCTTCTGTAGATTGCTCTTTCACTCTTGTTTTCTGTGTCCTTTTGATACATGGAAGTTTAAAATTTTAAGGTAGTTCAATATACCTATTTTTACTTTTTTGCTTGTTCTTCTGGGGTCCTGATCAAGAAATGATTGCCAAATCATTTGGAGATCTCCCCCATGGTTTCTTCTGGGAGAATGAAAATTTTAGATCTTATGTGTATATCTTTGATCCGTTTTAGTTAGTTTTTGTATATAAAGTATAAGGAGAAGGTACAACTTCATTCTTCTGCACGTGGTTATTCAGTTTTCTCAACAGCATTTGTTGCAAAGTTTGTTTTTTCTCATTGCAGGATCTTGGTACCTTGGTCAAAACTCATTTGAAGTCCACATGCTTCATTTCTGGGCTCTTGGATCTGTTCTATCTGTCTTCACGTCTGTCTTTATGACAGGACCACATTTTGGGCCACTTTTGATTCTTATAGCTTTGTAACAACTTCTGGAGTCAGAAAGTGTGAGCCCTCCACTTTTCCTCTTATTTCCTCTTATTTTTAAAAAATTTAAAAAATATTTTGGGTTCCTTGAGATACTGTATAAATTTTAGGATTGATGTATGTATTTTTTAATTTCTGCAGAACACACCATGGAATTTTGCTTGAATTGTGCTAAATCTGTAGATTGCTTTGAATGGTAATCTTTGGTTATTACTCCAATCTTTTTTTTGTTTCAGGTTGCATATTTCTTCTTAAATAATTGTTTCTATCTTCTAGAACTTGTCCATTTTATCTACGATTCCTAAAGTGCTTTGCTTACAGTGATTCATAATATTCCTTTAAAAATCCTATTTGTTTCTGTAAGGTTGGTGGCAACATCCACTCTTTCATTTCTGAGTTTTGTAAATGAGTCTCCTCTTATTTTCTCTTGGTCAGTAAGAGCTGAACCTTTGTCAATTTTGTTGGTTTTTCCTCAGTTTTCTATTCTCTACGGCATTGCTCTTCACTCTTATTTTTATTGTTTTTTTCCTCCATGCTTTGGATTTAGTTTGCTTCTCTTTCCAATCTGCACTGTGAATGGGGCGGGTGTGGGGGGAGCCCCAAGCTCTTGTTCTCGCCCATGGGGGAGCTAGTAGGGTTGAGGAGACCCCCAGCTGCCCTTCCTCACCCAGCACCCCTGGAATGAAGATTCTGTCCAGCTGAGCAGAGGAAAGCAAGAAGGGAGCAGGTCATGGCTCAGGTGCCACCAGCTTTCACTGTTCTTACCAAGATTTGGCAGATATCGTGAATAAATGCACCTTTACTTACTTAATTCCCTGAGGGAAATTTCCAGAGGCTTTAAATTTGCTTTTAACTGTTTTCACCAGTTTTGGTTGTTTTATGGACACAGATCTTCGGAGCACCTTCCTTAGGCCACCATTTTGAAAGCTTGTCAATAGTCTTTTATTAGTCTTTCTATCATCAGTAAGTAAGTTCAAATATCCCTGATGAGGAGGGGCAGAGAGCAAAAGTGAGGTCGCCAAAAAGTCCCAGAGCATGAGAGGAGCCCCAAGGACACCGAGTGTTTGGGGGAAGGTGCTGGAAGGCTGGACGCTCTGCTTGGCATGACAAGACTCCCTACTCCCTATGACACTGAGCTGCCAGGGAGGTTAGCAGGCCGGGATGCAGAGGCTCAGGGTTTTAAGACCTAAAATGGGAATATATTATTGAGGCCTGATGGAGAAGTGGCCAAGGTATTCTAACTCCTGTCCTTGAGAATTACATGTAAAAATACTGAGAAGCTTTTCACGCCTGGATGGGGGCCATCCTCACATCAATAAAAGCCAGACAAGACTTCATCGAGAGCCAGATAAACTGCTCTGTTCTCTGCAGGGTTATAAAGCCAGGCTCCAATGTCAGAATCATAGAATCATGAAAGAGAAAAAGGAAGGGAGAAAAGGAAAAAGACGGAGGGAGGGAGGGAGGGAGGGAGGGAGGGAGGGAGGGAGGAACCCGGACGCTCAGGGTCTCGGCACCCTCAACTCGTGATGGACTCAGGAGGGTCAGGTGGTGGCACCAGCAGCAACAGGGACATGGTCCCCAGGGGTGTCTCCTCTGCCCAGACGGCTATTTTATACACAGTATAGAAAGTGAAAGATGGATCTGGTTCCATCACTGGTAGCCAAACACTCTCCTCCCTAATCTGCCTTAACAGACTGTTGGCCTCTTGAAGGAAGAGGTTCTGTCTTATGGGACCCCATGTGCCATAAACCAAAAATGGCCTAATTTGCAGGTGGGAGGACCACAGAGGGAGGACAGATACCATCCTGAGCACGTGCTCAGGACATCTGCGAGCTTGCTGTAGGCACACTGTTCACAGTGGCTAACACGCGCCCTGTAATCTGGGGGCGAGGAGATTGTGTCTGAGTCATCCCCGAAGGTAAGGGTGAATGTCTGGTTGATGTACCCCCAATACTGTGTGCTTTCGGTGGACTGGATGGGGCTGCCTCCAAAGGGAATTGCCTGGGGTTGTCTTGGGTCCCCTACAGCAGCAGGAGGGTACTCCACAGAAGGACCTCCAGGCGCCCGAGGGCATGGAAAGAGTCAAACAGAGTCATCCAGAATGGGAAAGGCTTTGGACATGTCAAGGGGACTACGGGGAGCGATCCCCAGCTGTGGGAAAAGTCACCTTGAGGCATTCGTCCCATCCTGACGGGAAGCACAGCCAGGCTGCCACCATGGTGCTGGCCAAACAGGCTTGAGTTTAAATGGGAGCAGCCTTATCTCATGTTTGAGAAACACACATTTGCCTTGTTTCACTTCATTTGAAAGTTTCAAGGGAAGGAACATATCCTTTCCATTGGTCTGTTGAGATGTATTATGATTTCCTCCCAAGATCCATGTTAAACTAAAAATTAAACATGGATATCGACTGACATAAATTAAAGGCCATGTCAAATATTCTACACGGGCTTTACTCTTGTTCTTTACTAAATCTACCCAAGCATTGGTCTGACGGAGCTGTAGGCACCATGCAGGGGCTTGAAGATCATGCTGGCTAAGAGCCAGCACCCATCTCGAGGTCACAGATCCTCAGGGAAGCAAAACTCTCATCCCTGGGGCAAGAGTTCAGTGTGAGAAACACAGTGCCATGGACACCCGTGGACTTTGTGGTGAGTCTCCTGGGAAAATAGATTGTCTGAGTGTTTAAAAAAGGCAGACAATACCCTACTAATATATAAATATATATATTATACTATATGCATACACTTTGCATCTATCTTGCATTTGTCAAGATTTAATTGTCCTACAGGGAAATGTCTTGAATATTCTCACTTCTTTGTTTGTTCTCGGAAAATGTGAGGGGGAGCACATAAGATTCGGGATGAAAGTAACGAAGCAGAAGGCAGCATATGACTTTCCCAATGAGGGAGCAAGGACCCCCGTCTGCAGCCACCCCTCTCCCCCACACACATGCTCCAGGGGCCACCAGACGGCGGTCACTGGCATCCAGCCCAGAAAAGCTCAGCTCCTTTTAAATGGCTTGGAGCAGATGAGCATTTAAGATGCTGCAATATTCTAGTAATTTATTAATGATATTGCATAGCAGGTGTTGGCAGCATTTCTGTTGGTGTGCCTTTTTTTTTTTTTACAAGAGTGGAACTTGTTTCCTTCCAAAGTTTATAAGTTAAAGTAAAAATAAGAGAGTTAATTATTCCTAAGAAGAAGCTAACTTGCTTTCCCAAACAAGTGAAATTTCTAGAAATATATGTATAGTGTAAGAGAAGGGGCACTTCTCTCCAGAAAGGTCAACCTTGGGCCAGGAAGCATGGGAAACGTGAGGGGCAGAGTGGATGATCCATCCCACACCTGTGCGCTGAGTGCCCGCTCTGCGTGGGATGCTGTGCTGGGCGCTAGGAGTCCATGGTGAAACAACCAAGGCCCCAGGCTGGTGGGGTCTGCATTTCAACTGGGGAGTGAATAAGTCATCTTAGGATCACAAATGGAGTCAAGTACCACAGATGAGAGAGTGGGGCTGCCGAGAAAAAACCACAGAGGACCTCACACAGACCAAGAACAGTGGAGGTAGATACGGGGGATTAGCAGGTGATTGAGCATAGGGACCTCTCACCACTTACTGGATATGATGGGAATAAGGGCAAATGAGTATACATGGCACTAAACATGTGGCAGGCACGGTTTTCCAATGGTTTGTGCCTATCATTTGTTTATTCTTTTAATCATCTTATGGGGCCACAACAAGTCACCGAAGAGGAAACTGAGTCACAGACTGTCCATGTGACTACCCCAAGGTCTCACCACTGGATGTAGAGGAGCCTAGGTTGTAACTCAAATGTAAAGCTCCAAAGTTCATATTCTATGCAGGTAAAACTCAGAAAATCAAGACCTTTGAACAATTTCTGTTAGTGCTATATGGATAGCCCAGTGGAGATGGGTATGCCAGCTCTCTTGGCCACCCAGGGGGTGAGGTCATAGCAAGGCTTGGAAGGATGGAGAGAATGGAATTGATGGCTAAGGCAGAGCACCTGGAAGAAAGGAAGGAAGGATGGATGGATGGATGGATGGTGGATGGGTGGATGGATGGGTGGATGGATGGGTGGATGGATGGGTGGATGGATGGGTGGATGGCTGGATGGATGGTGGATGATGGATAGATGAATGGATGGATGGATGGATGGATGGGTAGGTGGATGGATGGATGGATGGATGGATAGATGGAAGGATGGATGGATGGATGGATGGATAGATGAATGGATGGATGGATGGATGGATGGATGGGTAAGTGGATGGGTGGATGGATGGATGGATGGGTAGGTGGATGGATGGGTGGATAGATGGATGGATGAAGTGTGAATCAAGGCAAGTCTACCAAATGGGTCAATGAGGATGCCTATGCCCAAGCATCTGCACTCTGGCCTCTGTCTACAATTCTGTACACCTACCACCATACACCACTGTATCTTCAGCACCTGGGTCAGTTCCTGGCCCTGTGAGGGCTCTGGATGCTGGTTCATGGACCATAAATGAAGGAAACTTAAGACCTCATGCTGTTCCTCTTCACAACAACCTCTCTCATGACCCTTCATTCATTCAATTCTGACAACAACCCTGGGAGGGAATGGCACCCCCACTGGACATACAATTATGCATGTAATTTTACTAACACAACTTTATTTTATAAATCTATTTGAGTCATTTCTTGTAAAGCCAACAGAGGAGAATGCAAGCAGGAAAAATTTAATAGACAAAAGTTTGGGGCATGCCTATTGTTTTATAACAATTTTGGAAAAGTTAAAACAGGGTTTAAAACAAAATCTGCATCCACAACTTTTCGCTTTCTTGTCTGAGGTTGATGTAACCCTGGGGGCTCCAAGGGCCACACATGTGGAGGCCCCCTGCCCGGGCCATGGCCCTGTCAGCAAGCTGGAATCTGCTGTCTGCTTGTGGTATGGAAAAAAGGAATCTGAGGGAGAACCCCAATCCTGGGGGATGGAAATGGGGGCAGCAGGATTGATCACAGGGACAGAGCACAGCCTCGTTCTTTACAAACACAGTTTCAGAATTAGGGCTTGTCCAATGGGACAGGCCCTTTGGGGTGGGCGAGGGTGGGCACAGGTTCCCCAAGTGCTGGGATGGGTAGTGCCTGTCATTCATGGGTGTCTGGTCCCTCCCTTGTGGGGTTGCTCATGCCATGATAAGCCTGAAATAGCTTCCTCTCCTCTTCTGTCCCCAAATTGTGCACCACAAGCCACAGGCACAGATTATCTGATGCTTTTTCTAAGTGGGACAACTTCGAACAAGGGCAGGTACGCTTCTGTCCCCTAAATTCCTGGTACTCCCAGGTTTGCACAACGTTGTCCGGAAGCCTCAGTGACAGCCCCAAGAAGCCAGCAAGTCAGACTCTGCAGCCTTGGACGTTTGGGAGCTGACAGACAATTTTGGTTTCCAGGCAACCGCTGATTTTTCATAACCAACAAGTACAATACCACACATGATAAATTTATCAGATAATAATGCAGCTTTCCCACATCACCACATGCTGATTAAGCCCAAAGAGCTGCTTTGCAAAGGACGTGGGACCTGACACCAAGCAAGACCCACGGGACACAACTCGAGAGGCCAGGAGAACAGGCAGGGTGGAGACTCTCAGGCCAGCGTCCAGCCGCTGCCAGCCATGTCCGGAGGGTGAGCGTCCATGGGTGGGGCTGCCGTTCAGTTGGGCATCTGTGGACAGACAGGTTGAGAGAGCTGGGTGTCCTAACAGATGCTGGTTTGGCCTCTGACCATGGCTCTGCTTTTGTACGTGGCCTTCTGTGCATTTAACCTCCTCCCTCCCCTCCACTTCTGTGGCTCTCCTGGGGAGGAGGAAGGGTTGCCTAATTGCAAGGTTATATTGTCTCTGCAAGGTGAGGGGAAGCCACAGTTCACATGCATGCAGCTGTAATTGTGTGGGGGAATGGACCATGCCCCCTGACCCAGTGTCCACACCAACGGCTCCTCCACAGGGGCGAGGGAATTGGCCTTTGAACAAAATCGGATCGTCTGAGCCGGCGCTCACCTGGGAGCAGGAGGCCCGGCGTGGGCAGCATCGTGAACGCAGCGTCCACCTCCACGCACGGCCTTCAAGCACCTGCATTTCCTTCTGGAACCTTCCCCAGGAGGGGACTGGGACTTCTGCCTGAGAATGATGGCCATTCTCAGGCTGTGCCAGGTCCTTTCCCACCTACATCACGGCATGAGTTCTAGGTGTTTCCAGATGGCTTAGACAATGCCAGGAGACCTTTGGCTATTTATAGCCTCTGTTGGCATGTGTACACTGTCAGCCCTGGGGAATTCCACCAACACTCGTGGTAAATTCCTCCCGGAGAGAAGATAAAGCCATGGGGGGAGGTGAAAACTAGCCAGTTATTGTAAACACTCAAAAGGATTATCAATATTAAAAAAATATTTGAAGGTGTTTTTAATAAGATGCTCGGTGTTGCTCCTCTAGAAGCTCTCCCTGATCTGCTAGCCCAGCAACGGTACACATTCCAGGCAGAGCAAATGTGTGGACCCCGAGTCACGGCTGCAGGGGTCCGAGCAGGCCCTTCGCGGAGGGTAGGGGAGGGGCTCAGGCGCTCGCTTAGGATGCAGCCCCTAATGCCCCCAGGTGACCAGAAGCCCGGGGAGTGAGATGTGGGATAGGAGGGAACGTCTTCGTGGCAAAGGGGGGGACATAGGACATCACACGGGGGAATAATGGACTTAGTTCAGTGGCATTTAGGGAGCACCTACTGTGAGCAGGTGCCACGGGAGGCGGTGAGGGGCTCAAAGGGAAATTGGATGCTGGTCCTCCCTGGCCTCTCAGTCAGCTCTGGCCGGATAACACCACAGCTGGTGGTGAAAAGGCAGAGATTTATTTCCTCAGTCTCAGAGGCTGGAGGTCCGGGATCCAGGTGTGGGCGGGGCTGGCTTCTCCTGAAGCTTCTCTCCTTGCTGTGTAGACGCTGTCCCTCTCCGTGTCCTTGCAAGGTTGTCCTTCTGTGTGTCTGTGTCCCTATCTCCTCTTCCTAGAAGGCCCCCCGCCATACTGGGTTGGGCCCACCCCAAAGGACAACATTTTACTTCAATCAGCTCCTTGAAGGCCTGTGTCTAAACAGAGTCACTGTATTCTGAGGTCCCGGGGGCGAGGACTTGTACGTACGGAGGTGGGGACACGCTCAGCCCCGGCATGGGGCCACAGACACCTCCCTCTGCCCTGCCATGCTTGGGGGTAGGTCCGTCAGCTGCAGGGGTGAGCTGTCTCACCTGGTGGCTCCGCTCCTGACCTCTCTTCCTCTCTTACTTGATGACAGTCGGTCCATTTGGCCTCAGCCCCTGGACCCCAGGAATAGGTCAGAACCTCCTCGATGCAGGAATGGCATCATTTCTAAACCTCGATTCCCAGTCCTGCTGACTTGGCATCTGCCACCTGCACGGGGACCGACCCCCAACCTGCTGCCCAGCTTCCTCGCGTTCTCTGTGCTACGGACTGAACTGTGTCTCCCAAATTCATGTGTTGAGGCTCTGCCCCCCAGGGTGACTGCACTGGGAGATGGGCTTTTGGGAGTCTTGTGTTCATGGACACATCTGAGAAAAATGCCCAGCAAAGCACGTGGTGTTATGTTATGGGTGGGGGGTGGGGCAGAGCACGTGCCTGTCCGCTCACGTGGCCCTGACCTTCACGGAGTGTGACGGGAACTCGGGAGGGCAGGCGGCCCAGCCGTTGCCAGGGTACTGGGCGGGGGCTTCGAGGCGGCCCCCCACGCCTTGTAAGGTTATCATTTCATCACAGAGGTAAGTACAGAGTTTCAGAACTTCGCACAACCCTGCGTGGCTTGTTTTAGGCCAAACAAAAGTCACTTTGGGAAGTTTGCTTTGACAGCTTGTGAAGTAATGCTGAGATCAATACGCAAAGCCAGCTCACGAGCCGCGCCGGGTGACCGGCCTCAGCGACAGTCAATACCACACAATTAAGATAATAAAATGCGAGCGCTGGCGGTAGCCTCTGAGGTCACCTAGCCCACCCCTTCATTGAGCGGGCGAGGAAATTGAGTCCCACAGAGGGGCAGTGGCCTGGCCAAGGTCACCCGGCAGCCTGCACACTGCGAAGAGCAGCCCTTTCCTGGCCGCCGCGGGATTGGCCGTTGTCCGCATTAGCGCCGGCTCCTATCCGCCGGGGAGTCCTTGAGGCCCTGTTGTCATTGTATGTTCTCGTCGCGAGCCTGACTCATGGCTTCATGCAGTTCTCGCTGCACCCGGTTTACAGCCCCGGACAGACCTGTGCAGAGGCGGCTCCCTCTCCATGCCATGGGGTGCCGAGACCCCCAACGCTGATCCGAGGGAGGGACCCCGAGCTGCTGGGTGAAGCATTGCACGTGAGCAAGTGGGAATCTTCCTTCCCCGTCTGCCCTGGGCATCTACATTGTTAGGATCATTGTGGTGCCATAGAGAATTCAGGCTCTTCACGTCCACTTTCTGAGGCAATGGACTTTGAACAGAGTGGGTGTGTCTGAGTGAGACGTAACACAGGTGTGTGCATTTAATCCATAATAAGCGAGGCCCCAGAGCTTCACCAGAGGCATCTCCCTTTGACACGGAGGGGGTTGGAGTGAATATTGTTGCTTTTGTTCGGGGAGATAGCAGGGGCTGAAGCCACTGTCAGGAGCTGATAATGATTCAAATTGTGCTCTTGTGAAATAAAAGGGTTAGGAAAATAAAGCAGGCAGAGGGACAGGGCAGGCAGGAGCGGAGGTGGGCCTCTCCCGCCCCTGGCTCTGGAGGGAGTATCACCCGGTGTAAACAAGGGGCTCACAGAGGAGGCATCCCCTTGGAGTCTAAACTGAGCTGATTTCCGGGCTGAAATGTGCAGCCTACGGTCGGCTCCAGCCTCCCCCAGCCCCCCCGGGACTGCCGGTTCCTTTCCCCACTGGATGACACTGTTTGATCACATTTTATCACAGTGACAACCAACAGAGGCTTGTAAAACCCCACAGCACACGATGATTTATTATCTTAGATTAAAACCACCCTGCGTTCCTCTGCATTTTGAGACGCATCCTTGCCTGGAGACCTGTGGCTGGGCTCTCCAGCTTCCCTGCGGCGACGAAAGCATCTGGGGTTCTGGAAAGAACCAGAGCAGTCAGCAGGGAAGTGGCCCTGGGGGCCCAGCGGTGTGCCTGCAGGTTCCCCAGGGGCTGGGGCCCCACCCAGGGCAGTCATATCTGACCCCTCCGCTGGGGCTTGCGCATATTCGTGATTTTTAATGCTCTCCAGAAAATTCTGATGGAGATTATGCAGATCACATGAAGAGCAGGTGATGGAGGGAAATAGGAAAACATAAAGGACGAGGAAGGCAGCGAGGGGAGGGTGTTCCCTGGTGCCTGTGGTCAGGAGAGAGGCGGGGGCGTCTGCCCCCCCGGAACCTGCAGACCTGGGCTCACCCTTCCGTTTATTACTTTTCCATCTGAGTCTGAGGTCAGGCACTCACACACACGGACACTGCCCTGCAGAGACACAGCCTCGGGCCAGCGGAGGGGACTGTGTGCGGCCCCGTGCCAGGGCAGAGGCACCAAGGGCCGGGCAAGAGATGCACGTCGGGAGCCCGGAACCTGTGTGCCTCACCCGCGCCGAGCCCAGGAAAGCAGGCCGCATGAGCCCGTGTGAGCCACAGAGGCAAACCTTGAGATGGTGCAGAATTTGGAGGGAACCCGGCTTCTCGGCACAGGGTCGGGATGCCCAGAGCCACGATGCAGCTGGAGGCTTAGGTTCTATGCACACTCAGTGCGCGTGGTCTTCCTATGGGGACCCAGGGCACGGGGCACGCGGGAAACAGCCGTCTCTGGTGCCTGACTCAGGAGGCACGCTGGGCCCTGGTGTCCTCCGAAGCCCACTGGGGTGTTTTCGGGGGGGTGCTAGCGCCCCCATGCACGTGTGTTTGGGGGGTTCCCGCCGGTACTCAGCTCTGCTCACATAAACACATGTCTGAATGCACATTTGGAAATAAAAAGAAAGGAAATTTCTGGAGTTGGTGAAGCTGGGAGGACCATGGGGTGCAATCCAGCTGCGTTGGGTGGATTTCAGGTTCCTGGACCCAAAGAAACGTGCCCACTCGTGGACCGGGCATGTGGAGAAGGAGCTGTGCGTAGAGCCATGGACGAGGGCCACGGACGGGGGCTTACAAACAGCAGAAGTTTACTTCCCACCACTCTGGAGGCTGAATGTCAGATTGGGGCGCCGGCTGGGTCCTTTTGTAAGGACCCAATTCTGCCCAGGAGGGCCCCATGGCCGGACACCATCATGTGGGGGATCAGGGTTCCAGCACAGGAGCTCGGGGTCCCTCACAGGGACGCAGGGTGCAGCCGGGTAACCTGGAGGAGCCCCGGAGGCTGCTGGGCCACCCGTGGGGGACGGACTCAGGGACCGGGGTAGGGAACGTGCAATGCGGCCGTTGTGCTACTTATATTTGGAGGTTGTTTGCGATACATCCCGTGTCCTATTATTAGTATAAGACAAAGGGGCTCTCCAGCAAAGCTGTGGGAAGGAGCACAACTTCACACCAATGGGGACAGAATCTACATTTTAGTGGAATAAAAACATTTACACGGCATATCATAAGCTATCAGAACACATGGCGCATGTGTGAGAACAACTTGGAAAAGCAAAGTACTAGTGACACGGTAGTGAAACTCTGGGGCGTCCGGCGCAGCCCCTGCCGTGGGAGGGCAGGTCCGTGGCATCTCAGATGGAAAGTCTGCACACGCAGTGCACACGCAGTCTCCTGCCACATAGGCCCCCACGGAGGTTACACCAGGCCTCAGAGACCACAGACGTTACCAAACGCAAATCAAATCGTTGCACCAAAAAACAGTAACATAAAACATAAACCCGGGTCTGGCGACAACCCCCCCGCCCCACCATGACACGCTCGCGGATCTCTGGCCTCTGGACGCTCAAATACCTGGTTGCTGTCACTTTTTTTCCTTAAGATTTTATTTACTTATTTTAGAGAGACCGAGAGAGAGAGCACAAATGGAGGGGAGGGGCAGAGGGAGAGGGAGAAGCAGACTCCCCGCTGAGCAGGGAGCCCCATTTGGGGCTCGATCCCAGGACCCCGGGATCATGAACTGAGCTGAAGGCAGATGCTTAATGGACTGAGCCACCCAGGCGCCCCAGCTGCTGTCGGGCACTTCTGATCATTGACCCCAACGACACACGAGACGTTTTACGTGACCAAAGTGATGCTTGGAGGTACTGTCATGGCATTAAAATATAATGTTAATATCCCCCTGGCTGAGGAATTTAGGAAAATAGGGGAAATCCTGAAGAAAGCAGGAGAGAGGAAGCGATTTGCAAATGCTGAAATGTTTGTGCCACTGGGGACTCTGACGGGAAGGTGAGCTGAAGCATGGGTACAGAGTAGAAGCAGGTGGGGTGTGTGTGTTCACGCTGAGTCCTATTGTAGGTGTAGATGGATAGGTTGGAAAAAAACTGAATGGATGTGGTTTCACAAAAGCGTCGTTATCCAACTGAGTCCGGGCGGTGGAATCACAGTGACGCCGTGGCTGAGACGTCTGTGGGGCACCAGCAGGCCATCGAAGAGAACGGGAAGGGCTGCTTCCGCAAGGACAGGCTTGAGGACGGCGGGAGGGCTGGGGCGCGGTGTCCCCACCCAGTCCCACTCCCCAAGGCAACCCGTCTGCCCTCTTCGACCTCCCCTGCTTCTGGTTTTACTGGGGAAAAGCCTGTGGCCCGGACTTCGTCCCCCTGTTGCACCTGCCCACGTGCCCAGGCTGAGCTCCTCCTTACAGAGGGGATTCTTTCTGGATCTTTCCATCACCAACGTCCAAGCTCTTAAGGGGCTTCTGTCTCTTTGGGTCCCCTCTGAGTGTGCATTGTTCATGATGCTATATTTGCCCCTGGACACCCAGTGCTCTTTTCTATAATTGCTAATTATTACCCCCCCCAAAAAATCCACGAAGGCAAATGACGCTGAATTTTCAGGGCTTCATCCCCAGGGTCCCCCCTGTGCAAGCGAGTGTCCGTGCATCGCTGGGGGAACTGACACCTGCCTCTCCTTCTGCCGGGCCCTGGCCCACGGTCGGCCCCAGTGAGGCCCCACTATCAGGTCATGAGAGTCTCTGACCTCAGCCCCACCGGGTCCCGAGCCCCCACTCCCAGGAGGGGTTTGGGGTGCCCAGAGCGGACGCCCCACGTGTGCCTCTCCATCCAGCTCTGCCAGGAAGTGTGTCCGGGTGGGTAGAAAGTCACGCTCAGGAGCGTCAGGCACCACTGAGGAAACCCTCACCTCATCGATATTGAGCGAGTTACTGTTGGCGGTAGAACTGTCTTGGAGAAGCCACCAGGCTTGTGACGGATGTCTGATGCCGGCCGTGTGCTCAGTGGCCACTCTGGAGGCCAGCAGCCTTGCCCGAAGGGGGCGGTGGTCACTCTGTCCAGTGTCCTCTGAATTCGCCTGCTGGTCCACGGAGGCCGACGTCTTCTGGCTCCCAATTCTGCGGTGTCTGTTCTAGGCCTCCAGGACTGGGGGCCTGAGACCTTCCTCCCGGGTCCCCCATTCCAATCACACGGAATGAAGACGCCCCCCCTAAAATTCAGCAGCCGTGAAACAGAGCCGCGGAGGCCGCATGTCTGCTCCGCCCTGGCTGGGAATGCTGCTTCCGCGGGAGCACGGACGCCCAGCCCCATCCCGCCCAGCGACACGCCCGGGGCTGCCGTGGGAGGCGCCTCCGCACACGCCTGTCTGGAGCGTAATCAGCTGTCTGTGCTCCAGCTCCGTGGGGAGCACCCACTGGGTGGGGGCTGCACAAGGAGGCTGCGTCTGGGTGATAAATGAGAACCCACCTTCCCTCCTTTGTCTCTGTGTTGTGTTTTATTTAATGTTCTCCGTCCTGGTCTGACTCAGGATGGAAAAGAAAGCAGCAGGCAAGCACGCAAGTCCCCGTCCACGCGTGGCTCCCTCCGGCTCAGCGGCTGGAGTAGAGAGTGCTCCTTCTGTGGCAACACAGGCCATGCTGGAGGCGCTCCCAGCGATGTCCCCTGGGCCCCGCTGCAAGAGGACCCTCCCCATCGTCCCCAGCATTGTTGCCACGGCCCGTGGCCGGCACCCCGTGTCACCACCCACCCAGAGTCCCAGCCACATCTGTGTCCACACGAGGGTTCATACGCTGCCTGCAGAAGCTTCTGGAAGATTGTGAAGGACAGGGGCAGAGTTTTCGGACAATGAGGGAAACCTTGTCCGCCTGCCCAATGCCCAGTCCGTCTGCACGTCCATGTCCCCACTGAGCTCTGGCGGCCGCACACCACCAGCTCTTTCTCTCGGGGGCTCCCCTGAGACCCTCAGCAAAGACTCTTCCTGCCGCCCAGATGTACCCACATTTGGCTCGTCGCCCTGTCCTGCGTTTTGGGACAAAGCTCCACTTTCTCTAGGCTGCACTTTATCACCTCTGAAATGGTGTGGGTAACGTGCCCGGAAGGACAGGTGGGGTGGCATTTCTCACGTCCGGCTTGTCGCCACCCTGGTCTGTCTCGGCTTCCCTGGTGCCTCCCGCTCTGGGACCCTTCGCAGAACCGGAGGGTTTCCCAGCGAGGCTCTCATCACCACCCTGGTTCCCCAGACCCCCACCCAGCCTGCAGAGCCTCCTCCCCACGTGGCTGCTTGTGGTCCATGGCACCTTCCCGGGCTCCAACCATAGCACTCCCGTCCTGCAGGGCGTCCTCTGCCCAGGCTGCGTGTCCTTACGCACGCCCGTCGCTCTGTCTCTCCAGGAGGTGGGTTCGCTCGCACCCTGGAGCCCCGTGGCCACGCCGTTCCTGACCATGTCTGAGCCATGTGTAGCAGCAGATCTTCCCCTGTGACACTTGCTGGCCGGGCGTGGCCCACCCCACGGACAGAGAATTGGGGGAAGGATGGTGAGGATGCGCTTAGAACATGTTTCACAAACACAAAACAGACATGAAGCCCAAGCCAAGGGCCAGTTTGGTGGATGGAGGGTAGGAGCTGAGGGGTGTCCGTGGCCGGCCGCATGGACGGCGGGCCGTCCCTTCTCCCTGACTCCCACAGCAGAGCATCTGTGTCATGAAGGCAGGGAGGTCCATCCACGTGCGCCCCTCCCCGGCGCAGGCCCAGGACCATGACTTCAGCCCCTGCAGGTACCTCCTCGCTCCCTCTCCAAAGTCAAACGTCCACTGGGACCTGAAGTCAGCACGTCTCAGAGAGAGGCAAGGGCGCGAGGGACCCTCACGGCTCAGAGGTTGCCCGCCGGCCGGGAGGCACCTGACTCTCCCCTGCCTGCCGCGCCCCCTCGGGGCACGTCCCCCCCTCGCTGTCTGGGTCCCCACATGCGCCTGCCCCCGTGTGCTCTTGGGTGGGCACAGGCCACGGGTGGGCACCTCAGCCGCTCACCGGGAGCGGAACTCCCGTGTTAGGAACATGACAGCGCCATTGGTCTCCACCAGCCGCGAGCATTCCTCAGAGCACTGCCCTGACAGTCGGGGCACCGAGGGGGTGGCTCCAACCTCTGCAGGGGCCGTGACACCACAGAACCGGGGCCAAGGTCAGTGAGGAGCGGCGGGCTCTGGAAGAAGGCCGACACTGAGGGCCAGTCCCCAGACATGGAGAAGGCTGGGGCGCTCTGCATGGTGTCGGGTCAGCCACGCTGACTGTCCTCCCCTCACCTCCAGGGACTCTGGGGCAGGGTGGGGTCTGCCGTCCCTCCGGCCCCCGCCCCGGTGAGAGACCCCTGAATGTGGAGGTCACCCTCGGGCACAAAGGACGGCCTCCCCCTTCCAGCTTCTTACTTCGCAGAGTGTGCATCCAGACTTCTCTCCGAGGGAGAGTGCGGGACCAGCACCGCCAGGAAGGGCGCTCGGCTGGAGGCAAACGGCAGGGAGGCCCTGGCAGCCTCCCAGGTGCTGTGTCAGACACAGGCCACGGGGCTCTGGGGATGGACGTGTTAACAAGGGGAAGTGGCCGCAGCCTCCTGGCTCGGAAGGGCCATTGGCACAGGTGCTGGGCCCCTGCAACAAGCCAGATGGCCTCTGCGCAGGACTCTGCCATGTCACCCCTGTGTGTCCACAGCTGCAGGACGCCCTGACCTCTGGCTAACGAGCCGGAGCTGCTATTCATAATGCCGATGATCGCCGAGCAGGGCGCCAGGGACGTGCGGACCAAATGCAAGCAGATGAGTGGGGACGCGGCCGGGGAGAGCTACGTGGCAGCCCGCCTGCCCCTCCGTTTCTCTCTGTCTGGTGAGTGCCCCGTTATTAAGTGGCCCTCCGTTCTATCAGCAGGACAAATCGGGGTGGCCAGCCTCCCAGCCCTGACAGATGGTTTTGATTTATTCCTTCTTTGACCAAAGAAAGGGAAGGTGTATCCATGTTCCGGATAAACCATGTTTATTGTCTGGACCCACAGATGGCGTTACCGCTCCCCACATGCTTCCCGGGGTTCAGCCAGTGCACCTGCGAGTATGCTGTCCCTTGAAGCCTCACATCTCCCCAGGAGGGTGGGTCGTGGTGTCACCCTCAGCACCGTCACTGAGGGCCCAGCTGTGTAAGGTGGGGCTGACCCTGCGCCCCTCTTGGCGTGCTCAGCTGTGTCCCGGTGGGCGCCTCTCTGATGGGTATGAAGAAAGATAATTCCAAGGGTCAGGCTCAGCATCGGATAGCTCCGGCTGGCGAGGGCAAGGAGCCTCCTTCACCACGCAATCATCCTGGATTTCCGCTGACCCCGGGGTCCATGCACCAGGCATCCCCATCAGCGCCAACCGCAGCCTCGGACCCCAGGTCTGTTCCTCTTCTTGGCCAGCTCAAGGGCCTCCGGGGACGGAAGCCCCCAGAGACCAGCGCACACCTGTGTTCCTGCCCAGTGGCGGGCACGTGGACGGTCAGAGGGGGGACTGTGTCTCCTCCACCCCACGAAGAGCTGTGCTCTGTGGCAGGTGAGTGCATCAGCTGAACATGAGAGGCTCCAGATGCCACACGGCATGTCCACAGGGTGCCTGGGCGCCCGACGGGAAAGACGCAGTCAATGCCTCAGGATTGTACTGGACGGCTGGGAGTCTCTCGACGTCCGGGTCTGACCAGGGTCCGTGGCCCGCGTGCAGCTCTCGGCGCACAGGCTCTTCATGAGCATGTCGTGTAGGACGAGCCCGTGGTCACATGCAGGCGACAAAGACAAGTGAGGTGCCCCCGCGGGTGGGCAGCGCGGGGGGGGTGCCGCAGTGAGTAACGGGTCCAGGAGAGACCCCGTGCTACTCCCCAGAGACGGCGGCGCCCAGGATGGCCCTGTCCTGCACGTGCCCTTCGGCCACGTGGCTGTGGCTTTGTGTCCGCTCAGTCGCCGGCTCTCTTCCTGCCATGTCTCTTCTTCCTTCTTGTTTCGTCTTCTAATTTCTTCTTTTAAGAAAATTCTTCTTTTGGGGCGCCTGGGTGGCTCAGTCGTTAAGTGTCTGCCTTCGGCTCAGGCCATGGTCCCAGGGTCCTGGGATCGAGCCCCGCGTCGGGCTCCCTGCTCCGCGGGAAGCCTGCTTCTCCCTCTCCCACTCCCCCTGCTTGTGTTCCCTCTCTCGCTGTGTCTCTCTGTCAAATAAATAAAATCTTAAAAAAAAAAAAAAAGAAAATTCTTCTTTCTTCTACCAACCCCACACTCTCCGGAACATTTCTATTGGTAATGTACGACCCATGACCAACACCCTTTTTTGTTCACACTGCGTCCAGTTTGTCCTGCGAGCGCCCCCTGCAGGCGGGCTTCTGTGTCCTGCGCCCCCGACCCTGGGGCTCCCTGAGCTCCAACCCTGAGCTCAGCCCCAAACGCCATTCCCGTCATTCCCGGGCGCTGCTTCTGCAGGAACAGGGCTTCCCCGTCATCGAAGCTTGGGCACTGGGTGTGCTCCTGGGGCCGCCTGTGCGCTCTGTCTGCAAACACGTGGGTGGTTCCGGTTCCGGTCACTGCCGCGATCCATGCACACCCACCGCGTAGAACTCCACAGCCCGCATCCGTCACGGTCCAGGACACATCCGTCTTCAACCTGGGCTTATCCTTCTTGTTTTCTTCTAGCAAATATGTGTGTGTGGTTGTCTATGTGGTCATGTGTGTGATTGTGTGTGTGTGTGTGTGTGGTTGTGGTCACATGTGTGGACGTGTGTCCAGGGCAGGCTGGTCTAGTCCCACACTGTCAGCCCTCCTCCCCGGGATGGACAACGGGCTTCTGTCCCCTGGAGATAAAGACACAAAAGATGACAAGACGCTTGTCCCCAGGGTGGGCGATGCATCTTCTGGGGGGAGCTGCTCAGACTGAGATTTGGGGTCGGGCCCCTCCGGGGACTGTGCCAAGGGCTACCCCCTGTGCTGGTGGACACAGCCTCCCTCCCAGCTGGCCTACGGAGCATTGGGGTGTCCCCAGTCTGAAAGCTGGTGTGGTTCTCATGTCTCTCACTGCGGGCAAAGCTGGCATGGCCCGTCCTGAGGGCGTCTGGCCCCTTTTGGGGGAAGCAGACATCCCTGTTCAAGGTCAGCACCATCAGGCTGCCGGCTCATTGCAGCGTCATGATGCTCAGCTGGCCGGGGCACCTGCCACATCCAGGTCCCGTGCAGGCGCATCGTTTGGTCCTTCTCTCCCGGCATGTCCCAGTCTCCATGCTGGACTTGGGGTCCCCCTGCCATCTGGGGTCGTCTCCTGTAAATCTGAGGCCTCTCTGGGTGTCAGCAGTTCTCTCCAGCCTTGTCCCCAGGTGAGTTCAGGGGGACTTTGACCTCTTGGGACCCAGCTTTCCTGGAAGCCGGTGGGAGACCCTTGTCCAGGGCCTGGAGCCAGCGTCCCCCCATGTTCAGGCGCAGACCCCCTTCCTCATAGCTGTCCTCAGACCCTCTCCCCCAGCACGTGTTGACCTACCTGCTCCATCCTTGGTAACGGGGGTCTGACGAGTCGGCAGGCTGAGGTCCCCGAGCCAGAGCTAGGCTTTTGGCAGGGATGGGAAACCGTGCTGTCCTGGAGGGGTCGGGGTGCCCCTGGTCCTGTTTTACATCACCCAGAGCCAGCCAGCTCTCCATTCCTCCCCCACAGGGGGCTGCCGTGCAGCAGGGACCCCTGCCCCGAAGAGGACACAGCACGTCGATGGCCTGGTCCACGACGCTGGGCTGGCCCACCGGGCTCCCAGCCCGCAGGAGGGTAGGCTGTGCCCTCCACGGGGCGCTGGGGCTCCGGTGTAGTGGGGACCTGAGTGGGGGTCTAGGCTCTGTGTTCACGGTGGGACAGGCATTGCCGGAGGAGCCCTTGGGGGGCGCTCCATGCAGACTGCCACTTGCAAACGCAAGGTTCCCGCTGAGACACCGGCCAGGGGCTGTGCTCCAGAATCAGGACACAAGTCCAGTGAGCACCATGGGGAGGGAGCTTCTGCAGCTCCGGGTCATTCGGCTATAGCAGGAGTGCTGCTTCCCCTCCCTTCATCACTCATTTATGTTGTGTTGCCGTGGGCTGTGTTAAGAGTCTCCCACGCACAGCAATCACCCCGGACATGCATCCGCCTCCCATTTTTTTTTTTTTTAATAGTTAAGAGATTTTATTCTAGTAACTATAATTACAGTGCTGGTTTGTCGAAATGAAAACTGAAAACGAGTATACAAAATAGTTGATTACTAATCGTGTATTGAAAGCAGTAAGAGGTTCCACGACACCAAATAAACCAGTTCTGAGGATTTCCCCAAGATAAAGTTTAACAGCTCCAGCTTCTTTAGTGTTTATCAAAATACAAAAGAAAACAGTAGAGGTCGTCGTTTTGATGGCAAATCCGACCCTTGCAGGCTGAGGGAGTGGAAGCCCATGTAGACAGGGGCTCCGGGGGCTGAGGCTCTAGGGTGACTGGCCTTCCCGCCCGCACTCCTGCTGGTGAGACCCCAGGCAGCCCGGAGCAGGCCAGAGCGCCCACGCGGACCCAAGGGAAGGCCGGGGTCCCTCCGAGGGGTCCGTGGGCGGTGGCCGCAGCCCCCGGCCTGTCTCCTGGGCGGCCGTGTGAGCACAAGTACAAGCACAAAGGGGATGCGGGATGACCCGCGACAGAGCGAGTCACAGGGGCCCTCTCGTGACCACGCAGAACGGACCGTGGCTGGTTCTGCCCCGTCTCACGTTCCCGACGGGAAACGGACCACTGGTGGACTAGACCCTGGCCGCCACTGCAGAACCGACACTCGGCAGGCTTCTCCCTTCTGTGTGTTCACGTGTTCTCCTTATCTTGTGTTTGCAACGATTTTAAAAATGCACTGAGTTCAGGTTAAAAAACAACCACCAAAATGGATCTCAACACAGATCTAAGGCCCAGAGGAGGTGCGCCAGGCTGGTTGGACACAGCGACTCCCGGAGGCCCCGCGTGCCTAACATCCCTTCTCAGTATTGAACAGTGGGTTGATTCTCTTTTTACAATAAGAAAAGCTGAGTAATACTGCACAGGAGTACCAGAAACTGCCCCGTTGGGAACAGAAACTATTTACATTAAATAAAAACCTGGCTGCAGGCTGCGTCTGCACATTTACAGCATGGTGAAGCACACTGTGACCGACCGTGGAGACAGCTTCTGGCACTCACACCACATGAGAGTAAAGCAGGTGGAAGGGGGGGGGCGCGGCTCACTTCTGGTTCCGCAGCTGATTGGACAGCCAGTCCAGTCCCTCATACAGCCCCTCCCCGCTGGTGGCACAGGTGGCCTGAATGTACCAGTTCCTGCGGCCCGGGGACCGCGGCCCCAGCTTGTCCGTGATCTCAGCCGCGTTCATGCCGTTGGGGAGGCCCTGCTCGTTGGCGAACACCAGCAGGACGGCATCCCGGAGCCCGTCCTCTGCCAGCGTCTCGTGAGCTCCTCACGGGCCTCCTTCAGGCGCTCTCTGTCATTGCTGTCCCCCACAAAGAGGAGACCTTGTGGTCTGGAAGCAGTGACGCCACAGAGGCCGGATCTGTCCTGGCCGCCCACGTCCCACACGGTGAAGCTGATGTTCTTGTCCTCCACGGCCTCCACGTTGAAGCCTATGGGGGGAATGGTGGTCACGATCTCACCAGCTTCAGTTTGTACAGGATGGTGCTCTTCCCCGCAGCATCCAGGCCCACCATGAGAAGGCACGTTTCTTTTTTGCCAAAAAGGCCCTTAACGAGGTTTGGGAAGGTATTTCCCATGCTGTAGACGGTGGGAGCAACACTGGCCAGCAAAGATAGGACGTGCGCCCACGTCCACCAGACAGACTCAGCAGAACCAGAGGAATGTGCACAGAATCGTCACTGGGCATGGGGGGCCGGATCCGAGCTTGGGAACCGCGGCGCGAGGCCTCGGAACCCTGAGAACTTCAGCAGCTGCCGGGCTGTGAGCACTTCCGTGTGATCCCAACCTGGGCGGAGGACCGTGGGCAGGCTGCGCTCCTGTGGCATTTGGCACGCTCTCAGGAGGCCCGGTGCTCACAGGGCTCCGGGCCCGGCTGGCGCTGGATCCAGGCAGCTCTGCAGGCCCTCGCTCACGCTTTGCACTCTCGTGAGCAACGTAACTGAGATGATCTGTCGGCCTTTCCCGGGGCCTGGAGGGCGCGGCGGCCTTTTCTGTTTCCAGTTCTCGGACTGCAGCCCGTCTAGATGGTGTGAAATCAATCGTCTTTGATTTCCAGTAAATTCCAACGGCTTGAAATTCAGATTTCCATCAAAAACCGCGTAGTTACCCCACTTCTCACGTGTGTCCCGGGCAGGGTCCCATCCAAGTCATCTCGTCAGCTCTGTCAGCGCTTGGCCTCCGTGCAGCTTCCCGTGACACAGAGCGGCCACGGGGAGTGGCCACCAGCTACGGGGATGACGGAGGCTCAGAACCCCTGGGCAGGCGCCCACCTTCCCCACGACGTCCCACGGCCCGGTCCCCGGGTCATGATTTGTGTCCCAGTGATGTGTGACCTGACTGGTGCTGTGGACGCCAGCTGCTCCGTCCCCTCTCCTGACCCTGTTGCCACGGCCCACGCCCACCCCCCCGCACCCCATGTGGCCATCTTGGTCCTTTTCTCCTTGTTTAGATTGTTTCAAGAACCTCTGTCCTTTAAGCAACATGGGACCTGTTTCTGGAGGTGACGGGGGTGTAAATAGTAAGAAAGTGCATTTTGTGATTGGGGTTACAGGTCAGCACGCGTGTGAGCGACCCAAGAAGCCTGTCTGTTTCCCTTGTGCCTCCCCTGTTTCACCTCGCAGAGACCCCACCTCCAAATACCACCACACTGGGGTGAAGCCTTCTGTGCCCCCTCGCCCCCTGCGCCCGCCTGAGCCCTGCTCCCAACCTGCCCCTGCACCGGCCTGAGACTACGCCTGCCCCCTGACACCCCTCCCCTGCACCCCCTGTGCTCCTCGCCCCCGGCCACCCTCCCCCCACCCCCGGTTCTTAGAGGAGCCAGGGAGGAGACAAGATCCTGAGCAGAAATCACCTGGAACGTAGACATTCTTCTTAAAAAGGGGACGTGCAGCATGTGGGGAGCGTGGACGGGTGGCTGGCGAGGAAACCGAAGTGACGTGGCCTCCCAGCTCTTCAGGAACGGGATGCAAAACCTCAGGGCTTCGTCGGGATGGAGCCTGCATCTGACGCCTGTGCTGGGGGTGGGGGTCCTTGTGTGCCCCTCACTGCGGTAGCGGCAACTACACTCATGGTCCCCACGTGGGCAGCTGTCTCTGAGGCCAGTGGGCAGTGATCACTTAAAAGAATGCTTCCTCACTTGTGATTTGTTTTCTAGACAGGACACTGGGGGGGCCGTGAGAGTAAGGGGTGCCCCCAAATCATAAGTAGGATGTCACGTGGGTCTATCAGGTGGCGGTGGGCACAGACACTCACCCTTAGAAGGGACCCTGGGGCCCAAGGACGTGAGGTCAGGCCTTGGCGGGGGGGTTGTTGGGTCCTGGGGGGTAGGTATGCACGTGGACCAGCTCTGCTGCTTCCCGCCCCTCGGGCTGCAGCTGACCCCGTGAGCACTGGGTCCCTCGCTCTGGCCCTCCTGCCCACCTGCCCCACGCCAGGAAGTGGCTCCGTGGGGAGTTTGCCCCTTGCGCTGCTCTGTGCACGCTGGAGCCTCCCAGGACAGGAGGCTTGTGTCCCCCAAACTCATAGGTTGAAGGCTTTACCCTCAGTTTAGTGGTATTTGGAGGTGGGGTCTCTGCGAAGTGATTTGGGTTGGGAGAGGTCAGCGGCCTTGGGAGAAGCAGAAGAGACGCCAGAGCCCCCTCCTCCCTCAGGTGAGGATGCAGCGAAGGTGGCCGTCCGCACGCGCCTACCAGGAGCCCCGTCTGCCAGCACCGGGACCTCAGAACCCCAGCATCCTGACCCTAAGAGATAAGTGTCCCTCGAGCTTGTGTTACAGCAGCCCGAGCTGGTGGACACAGGAAGTTTGTCGTCCCCCTTCCTGTCTGTTTGTCTGGGGGCCACACCCGTCGGCAGCAGCGGGGACCCCCTGGGTGTTCCTGAGACGGCGGCTGACGGCCCGTGCGCTGACCTGCAGGGGAAGAAAGCCACGGATGCAAACACACCGCCTGGGACGCCTCCTCCCGGGAAACGAGCTGGGGCTGTGGGCCCAGGACTCGTGCCGCGCCCCCTGCTGCTGACGCCACCCCCCACGTCTGCCCGGGGCTCTCTGGAGACTTGTGCAGGCAGTCTCCTCTCCTTCCTTGGAGCGGACCTGAGAGCAGCTGGAGTCTCTGACTTTGCTGCCTGGCGCCAGGAGTGAGCGCTCACCCGAGCAATTCTCAGCGAGGTCCATGGGGCAGCAGCTCCGTGAGCCTTCTCTCCGCTCTGTGGCCTCCCTGCTTGTCTGCTGCGGAAGGCAAAGCCGGGAGCGCTGGATTCGTGAGCTACCTTTGTAGATAATACAGAACTCCGTGGCTGAGGGCCTTGACCAGGAAGGATGTCCGCACATTGCTGGCGAATCCACGTGGCCGGCATGTGGTGTTGGTGCCACGCCGGGATGGTGTGGACAATGCATGCCTCTCACCATGCACCCCGTCTGCCCACACAAGGAAGGGACTCAGAATCTGCCTGCACCAGTCTCGGCCCTTTCCTGGGGCCCCGGGGCTGTGCCCGAGTGCTCAGGGCACCCCCATCCCTGGCCAGGCAGCCCCCCAACTTGAGACTACAAAGGGATCAGGAGGGAAACCAAGTGAGCCACTCCAGGAGGCAGGACACCAAGAGAGGGGAGGCAGGTGGGCCGGCGTCCCCAGGACCACGGCCGGTCGGGGGTCAGGTGGAGGGGCCCCAGCACTCCCCAAAGCCATGTCTCCATCCAGCTGGGAGCTCCCTTGGCTTTCCATGCTCCGTGGGCAGAGACCCAGCCTGCTAGGGGGATGGCAAAAGCCCTATCGCCCAGCCTTGCTGCCTCTCCCGCCTCCTCCCCTTCCTGTCACACCAGCAGTGCAGGGGTGGGACCACCACCCAGCGAGCGGGAGCTTGCATACACTCATACAGGTAGGGGGTGGGGAGGGCCCTCCCCATCCCACCAGCAGCCCCTGAGTCCAGGAGCTCCTCCGTGCCCCTTATTCCAACATCTGGGCTGAGCTCCCTCCTCCAGGAAGCCCTCCATCTCCCTCCCCTGGGTCCTGGTGCATGTTTGTGTGCCCGAGGCAGCTGCCTCCTGCTCTAGCTCCCACACTACCTGCCCAGAGAGGCTCAGTCACTGCGAGCGGGTCCCCCTCTCATGAGCAGTCAGCACCTCTCTGGCCATGATGTGGTTGACCTTCTGACCCTAGGGCAGGAAGAGAGGCCCGTGGCATGCGTGGCCCACTGGCCCTGCAGGGTGTCGCTGAGGCTGGGGTCCCCGGGGGGGGTGGTGACACCGTGGTGGGGGTGCGGCCTCGGCAGCCCACCTGCCTGGGGCGAGGCCCAGCTCTGCCACCTACCCCGCGTGGGGGGCCGTCACCACCTCCGCGCCTCAGTGTCCTTCCTGGAGAATTGGGGCTGGAGGTGGAGCCTCGCGATCTGGCTCCTGCGCGTTTGACCAGAGAGGCAGACACGGCGCAAACACACCCGTCCCGAGTGAACACGTGGTTCCCACCCCCCCGGGGACACCTGGTGGGTCTACCTTTGCTGGGGATGACGTTAGGTAAACTCAGGCATCCTTGGGCTGCGGCACAAGGACACAGAGGCAGGGTGGGCACGCACCTGTGCTCAGTGTGCCGCGGCGGCCGGGACAGACCCACAGCCCGGGGGCTTCTGCAGCAGACGTTCGTCTCCTCCTGGTCCCGGAGGCCGGAGGTCCAGGGTCAAGGTGCTGGCAGGGCTGGCCCCGCCTGAGCCTCTCTCCTGCCGTGTGGACACCGTTCCCTCGGTGTGTCTGCACCGTGGTCATCCCCCTGCATGTCTATGTGTCCCTCTTCTTACACGGGCACCAGGTACGGGGCCCACCCTGAGGACCTCCTTTTACCTGAGCCACCTGTCTGAAGACCCCGTGTCCACCTGGCCCAGGGCGTGTGGTGAGCACCAGGCAGAGCCCTTCCCCCGGGGGCAGGTGGTGCCGCCGCCTCCCACCTGGTGCTGCCGAAGGCGGTGGGCTGCGCTGTCCATTCACTGCGCTCCGCCACGTGGTGGCCAAGCCCGGGCCCCGGCTGCCTGTGTGGACGGACACGTGCCGACTTCTGTCATGGCCTCTGTGCGGCCCGCGCATGGGCATCGGCACAGAAGGCCCCTCGGGCGTGGCCTGGGGCCTTTGCGCTGGCCGGCGCTCCCCCCTGGACGGGCCCCCGTGGTGGGAGAGGCCAGGCGGGTGGGGCCAGCGCATCTGCTGCCGGTGGCCCTGGTTCTGGCTCCAGATACCCTGCCATCATGCTGCCGCCTTCCCCGAGCTCGGGGCCCCCTGCCTGGGAGATGCCGCTTGTCTGCTTTCTGTGCTCCTCCGTGGCGGGCGGGCGGGTGCGGCCGTGGGAGGAGACACGGGGTCTCGCGTTTGAGAAAGTGTGTGGGGGTGCCTGTGGGTGAGAGAGCTGCGTGAGGCGCCGGCCTCCCAGCGGGTCCTGCTCTCCCCCTGCTGCCACCGGTCGTGGCCTGGGCAAGGGGCTCTGGTGCCCGGGTCTCAGCTCAGCTTCCCGCCATCCCCGAGCAGACCCAGCCTCGCCCAGGCAGTGGCCTCCTGGTCTTGCCTCAGCCGGAGCGACGAGGACACCGCGGTGACAACATTCCTCAGAGGATGCGGGGTCTCACCCTTGGAAGCTGCTCCAAAGATGGATTTTCCAGTCACGGCATCGTAGCACCAAGCCTTACCTCCCCCTCCTGAGCTCTCAGCTTCCAGAACACCTGCCGCTCGCTTGCGGTTCCCTCAAGGCTCGGAAATTTCCTCCTGGAAAAATCCAATGCTCAGAAGCCCTGGGAACTTCCTGCCCCCGAACAATGGTGTTTTGTGCACCTAAAAATGGTCAGGATGGTAAATTCTGTCTTGTGCATATTTTGCCTCAATACAAAGACTGAAAAACTGCAATGGCGTGGCCCTTCCCAACCAAGTGCTCGGCGTGGGTTTGCCCTGTGGTCATGCAAGTGTCCTGATGGCTGTCACTGACCCCGTCTTTCCATGTCTCTTTGTTCCATGACATTGCAATCCTCTTGCTCTTGGAAATTATTCCATGCACATAAGTGCTGACAGGCTCTTCCGTCTGCAGGGGAAGGAGCTCCCTGGTGTCGGGAGCCTCATCCGCGTTGCTCGTGATCATCGTCGCAGCAGGTGCCTGGCTCAGGGGGGGCGCCTAACTGCTATTTGTTGAATGAATAAAGGAGGGAGTGAATGAGGGGACATCAAGCAGCTGGGGCGGGTGGAGCCGGACTCACACATGAAGAAGCTTGGCCGCTTGACTTGCCCGTGGGGCAGGTGTGGTCACAGATGAAGGCAGGCGACGCTGAGGGAGGTCTGTGAGCATCTGCGGTTCAAGGGGGGGTGACCGTACTATTTAGGGCAAGAACACAGGAGCAAACCAAAATGCAAACAAACAAGCAGGGAAGTCCTCACATGCACACTGGGTCCTTCCATTCCCATGGATCGAAGCCCACGCATGCAGGTGGCAGAGCCCCAGGTCCTGCTCTGGGGGGGGGCAGTACTCGGGGCATCTCCGCGGTCCCCATGGGCATAACCACAGGGCTGTCCTGTCGCCGCTGTTCGGGATGAGGTTGGCACCAGTTACGGGAATGAGACACGATTATGCTTTCTTACTCCAAACTGCCTTGAATTCCTTCCCCCTTGACGTTGTCCCTGGTGGAGACAGAGCTGGGCCGGAGCCGGTGGCCCCCGACCCTGGGGATTCGTGAGTGAATTCATCCCATGAGGGCAGGGTGCTGTGCTGGGTATGCCAAGGTGTGAAGACTCAGTGAGGACTCAGCGCAGCGCACAAATAACTTGGGACAGTTAACAACCCGGGTTAAAGCTGCCGCCGTGCTGTTGACCCGGCGTCAGGGCCCCTCTCCTTGGAAGTGGGCCCGGCCTGGGACCCAGCTGTGGGAGCCGGTGCCTCTGAGGGTGACGAGGAAGGGCCACCAAAGGAAGTTCTGCTGTTCCCTGCACACGGTCTAGCGATGAGGGCGGAACCAGCAGCTGGGGCGTCCGTCCCGTGAATGCGGGAGTCGTGTGGAGTTCTGCGCTGTGCACACCGCTCCCTGAGCTCAGGTGCCCCAGGGTGGCCTCCCGGACGGCCCCTGCATGATGACCCCTCCCTCCACC
The DNA here is from genome assembly GCF_037043125.1 of Eumetopias jubatus. Taxonomy (NCBI): domain Eukaryota; kingdom Metazoa; phylum Chordata; class Mammalia; order Carnivora; family Otariidae; genus Eumetopias; species Eumetopias jubatus. Next base: position 141,170,373 of record NW_028274814.1, on the reverse strand, counting down.
TCTGAGAAGCTCCCCGTGCCTGCAGCCTGTGGATGTGTGGGCATCCACGCCGTTCCCCTAAGCCGGTCGTCCCTGTCCCTCGGGGCCTCTGGGCGTGCCCCAGGCTCGGGGGGCTGATGCCCTTGGCATCCGGGGAGGGAGCCCCGTGTGAGCTGCTTTTAGGGGCCTCTGCCTCTTCCTCTGTGCATGGAGTCAGCATGCAGGGCCCGGCCATTGGGGCACAGAGCTGATGGTCAGGCCAGAGCGCCGCCCCTGCAGTGGGGGGACGGACCATAGGAAGATGCCCACGTGGACGTCCTGGAGGCCTGTGGCGGTTCACTCAGTGTCTAGTTGGCTGGACCACGGCCCCCACGGCCCCCGTGGCCTCCGGCAGAGGGGCGACCCGGAGCTGGTGAGGGCCTGATCCCAGTGGGCGGGGGTGTTGGCAGACTTTCCTGGAGGGTCCCCTCCACACACGGTGGGGTCTCCGGTGAGGGGATGGGGTCACAGGTCGCGGGGGCCCCCAGACTCGGCTGAATTAATGGATCGAAGCACTGAGACGGCAGACATTAAACAAACTCATAAAATCCCCAAACCACAAGCCTTGCTGAGCTTCCAGAGTGACTCAAATAGCAAATAAAAGTCTGAAATTATTGAAAACCTTTTAAGGAGATTACTCTAGAGACCCGGTCAGACCACTTGAGCTCTCTCTAAAGATATTACCACTTTTTTTTTTCTTTTTCTTTTTTCTTTTCTTTTTTTTTTTTGGCATCACGGTTTTTAATAAGAAAACATTTGGCAGCATTTCCCCCTCACTGAGCTTATCATTTTAGATCACTTTTGAAATGGAAGGCTGATTTTTTAATAATTTACAAAACAGCTGAAAAACAGACGTCCTTTTCACAACACGGCAATGCCCAGCTCCCACTGGGGAGCCCCCGCGGCGGCGGCAGAGCCCTGGAGGCCCGTCCCCATCTCTGCAATGACCGCAGGGGTGGCCACCCCACCCCCACACTGCCCCACGTCTCCGCAGAGGACACCACTCGTTCTGGGCAGAAGCTGCCCTTTGCAGCAAGAAGGGGCTGCCTCACCCCTGCTCTGTCACAGCAGAAGCGAGGAGGGAGCTGCTCGTGGACCCTGGGACCAGCGGGGCCAGGCCTGCCGCGGACCCTGACCCCAGGGGATCTGGGTATCGGGGCTCAGTCCAGCCCATCACATGGGACTTCCGTTGCCCTGCGGAGCCCAGGGGGATGGGGAGACCGGATGACGTGCTTCTGTCCCCACGGAGAGCGGGGGCCTGGGCCGCCCACCTGGCTCTGCCCACTCTCCCCTCCTCCGTCCACCACCGTGCTGTTCGGCTGCTGCTGGTGGGCGGCTCCCACCGCCCGGCCCTGAGATGGGTGAAGGCAGAGGCGGAGACACTCACGTGGAGGCCGTGCATGAGGGAAGGGGCTTCCCTCTGAGGTGCAGAGAGCCGATACCCCAGGGGCTCAGCAGATGTGGGGCCTCCTTCCCACAGGAGACTCTGCTGCTTTCCAGGGCTGGCTGTTCCACTGGCTCAGCTGGGCCTCAGTGGTCTGAACAGTCAGAGGGAAGCCAGGTGGGAGCAGAGGGTCCGGGTCAGGATTCCCGTTTCGGGCGTCTAGATGGCAGGAACGTGGCTCTGCTCAGGGGGAGTAAGGGGGCTGAGGCGCTGGAACCAGTATGGAGCCCCTAGGGGCCCGTGGGAGGCAACTGTGAGTCGGGAGAAGGCTCCCTCGGCTGCCAGACCTCGGACCGCCTTCCCCACCCGCCAGGCCCCCAGGCTCCCGTCGTCCCAGCTACCTGCAGGTTGGAGGACCTGAGGCGGGAAGCAGGGCTGGGCTGAAGGAGGTGGGGGCACCCTCGGAGGGCAGAAGCCCCTTTGCTGGCTTGGGCTGATTCAGGACGTCCACAGCCTGGACCCGGCTCGTGGGCTGGCTTCGCCTGCCCACAGCTTTGTCACGGCCCCACCAGCAAGCCCACGTCTCTGCCATGCTGTCTTTCATATCAGCAGGGTCCCCACCCCTTCAGAGGACGAGGCAGTGGTGGCCGTGCATGTGGGTGGCAGGGCTGGCCCACGGTGGCCGTGTGGTGTAGACGTCAGGGGGCTTCCCTGGAGGACGGCAGCCTGTCTCCTCACTTCAGATCAACACAACCCTGTGCTCTAGCGTGGCTGGTTAAAGTGTGTAGCCTGTGGTCGCTGTCAGGACTGCAATGCGGAAGTAGGGCCACACTCCTAGTGGACGCCTTGCTACGGCCGTGCCTGCCCCCCGCAAGGGGCTCCCTGCAGGTGGGGGGGTCTGGGGGGGCAGATGGGGATACCCACCCTGGACGTGGCAGTTCTTCAGCTCACCGACAGAATTCCAACTTCCCAAAATGTTGTGCTGGAAGCGTTCTTTCTCTTTCTGTTTGAATGACACCATTCTGGTCACATTCTCCTTTATTTATAAAGAAATGAAGTCACCATTAGAAATCGGGGAAAAGTCAGAGCCACATAAACAGCTACCTCTGGAGATGACTTATTTATGGAAGGGCTTCCTTGTGGGCCGGCCACGCCAAGGTGCAGGGGCCACGAGATGAGGTGGAATGAGACAAGGGTGCCCAGAGTCACCTCCACTGGACGTTACATGAGTGACCCGCCGGCCGAGCCGCACTAAAGGGACATGACGCGTGAGTGACAGTCAGAGAGGAACAAGCAGAACCCCTGCTAAGGGTTCCGTTCCTGTTCCCATTCCCGTGTAGGGCTGACCTCTCAGCAGAGGGTCCAGGACAAGGTGGAGGGGAGGGGAGGGGGAGGGGAGAAGGAGACGAAGACAGAAAACAGCTGGTGTTGAACAACCGTGTAACCAGCAGAGCCTCACGCACAGCTGGGGGTGCATCTGTGCTTGGGGCCACTCGAGACCCTTCCGAGTGTCTGTGAGACCAGGCGGTGGGTTCCCAGGTGTGGCCGGAAGAAGGGCACAGCTGTGTGCATGAGAAGGTGTTCCCGCCGCACAGCCCGTTATCGCCCCAGGCTGGAAGGGACCCCCCGAGACACCTGGACAGAGACATGGGGTGCGCTCTCTCATCACTTCACATCAGTGAGGGCATTCAGCTGCGGCTGCAGAGCCCACACGGGGGAGCTCATGAACATACCCCGAGTGGGAGAAGCCAGCCGTGAAAGCGTGCGTGCATCGTCACAGGAAGCTCAGGCAGGTTACCCGTGTCTGTGGGGTTTAGGGACCAGGGTGGTGTCTTCAGTGGAGCCAGAGGGGCTTGGAAGTGAGCGAGAGAAGTTCTCTGAGAGCTGGTGAGTTTTCATTTCTTGATGTGAGTAGGATGTATTCAAGTATGTTCAGTTTGTGAAAATTCAGAGCGACACATTTACGGTATTTGCATGCCCTCAAGTGTACACTATTCTTTTCTTTTAATTTATTTATTTATTTGACGGAGAGTGTGCACGTGCACGCCTGCAGAGAGGGAGGGGAAGAGTGAGAGAGAATCCCAAGCAGACTCCCTGAGTGCGGAGCCCGATGTGGGACTCGATCCCACGACTCTGAGATCAGGACCTGAGCCCAAATCAGGACTCAGATGCTTAACCGACTGAGCCACCCAGGCACCCCATGAATGTCCTCTATTCTTTAATGAAATGTGTAAAAGAGAAATAGTCATAACCCTTTCATTTGAATTTGGTCCAAAATAAGGACTGTGTGGCATGCTTTGCCGGACAGGAAGTTAGCCAGTGTCCGCCGTGGGATGTTACGGGACTGAGGCTGCACAGCGCGTGCGTGTTTCCCCTGCCATCTTGCACCTGCTGGCTCACTCTTGCAGCCCTGTCTCGCCATGAGAACATGCCTGGGCCAGCCTGATGGAGGGATATGGGCAGGAGATACGAGCAGTCAGGCCATGATAAGGCAGCCGCGGCCAGCCCATCTTACAGGTGTAAGCTGAGCTGTGCACTCAGGAGCAATCATAAATGGTTATTGTCTCAGCCACTGAGATCCGGGGTGGATGTTACCCAGCATCATCGTGGCAATAGCTTACTGATACACAGTTACGAGAGGCTTACTGTTTCTGCCGGCTTAAAGTGCAGGGTACCCTTGACCTGGGGGTGGCAGCCAAACTGTCGCCGGGCTTCCCCTCATGTCCACGGCTCCAGGGTTGCCCGAGACAGCTGCAGGCAGGCTGCCCTCCCATGCAGGGGAGCAGGCCATGGGCTTTCTGCACAATCATGGAGGGAGGGAAGCCAGGATCAAAGGCCATGCTCATTTCAGGCTGGGGAAGCCACTGGTGAGCTCTCGCTGGCTCTGAGGGTCACAGGAGTGCGGGCAGACGCATCCTGGCTGGAGATGGACGTTGCTGCTGGGAATGCAAGAACTCTGACTGGGGAGCGAGTCCTAGTGACCCTCTTAATTAAAGCCCGAGTGGCAGGAGCCAGCCTGGCGATGCAGGGTGGGGGGCCCGTTGCATCTCCTCTCGTGATGTTTCTTAAACAGGTACCCCCTGGCCGGGACACACGACCTGCGCCCCTCCCTGGTCTCTCTCACTCAAGGTTTGGCGGTGCCCTGGCTGAGGAGGACACCTCTCAGGGACCTCCCTCCTCCACGCCACGGAGAAGGGACGCCACCCCTGCTGGGGACACTGTTTGCACTCTCTCCAGAAGACAGGTGTGCTGGCCCCTGATCAGAGCCTCAGATACGGGCCGGCCTTCTACTCGTGGACGGTGTGCCCATACCTGTGTTACTCGGCTCCGGCTTCTAGAGCAACGCACCACAGCCCAGAGGCTGAAATAGCTCTGGACTGCAGTCCCCGATCCAGGCGCGGGCGGGGCTGGCGACTCCCGAGGCCTCCCTTCCAGGTGTGTAGACCGGGTCCCTCCCCAAGTCCTCGAGGGGCCGTCTCTACTCCCCTTCTCACAGGGACACCGGTTGCACTGGGTCAGCGCCACCCCACGACCTCATTTTACGTCACTTACCTCCTTAAAGGCCGTTGCCTTGTGGGCTACAGCTTTTCCCATAGGAGCCCTGGGACACGGGATCCTGTCCCCAAAGTGCCTCCGCAGGACACCCAGGTCCTGCTTGGTTTCCTCGGACTATTCCTGACCATCCTCTCCCTCTATCTGTTTACTTCTCGTTTCTCTCTGGTGAACACTGGGGCCGGCTCTCTGGAGCCGGGCAGTACAGCGGGGCTGGCGGTGAGTGGACTTGGGGACCCCCCACCCTGGCTGTTTCCATCTCTGCGCCGTGGGGATGGAGTGCGCAGGCCCCTCGGCCAGCTTCCTTGCTGGGGCCTGGCTTTGCGTGCGGGGTCGGCAGGGGCTCACACTCCGTCTGGCTCTCGCTTCCCAGCAGGGAAGTAGAGAGCCCGGTGGCTGGGAGACTCCCCCCTGCACATGCGGCACACGAGTTCTGGGAGGGGAGCGGCTCCAGCCTCCAAGGGCCACACTCAGTTTTATGTGTCAAGCTATCGGGGCCTCGGGGTGCCCCGGTATCCTGAGGAACCTTATTTCCGCATCAGTCTGTGTCTCTGGCGTGGTTAGTATTTGGATCTGTGGACTGAGCCAAGCGGGTCACCCTCACCATGGCGGGCTGGTGGCGCCGGGTCCTGGACGTCCTGAACAGAAGGACAAATTCACTCTCACTCTGCCCGGCTGCCTCGAGCCGGAACGTCATGTTTTGTCTCCTACCTTGGGACTTGAACAGAAACACAGGCTTTTGCTTGGGGTCAAGACGACAGACACTCAGGCTCTGCTGGGCCTCCAGAGGGCAGACGCTGACCCCAGACATCTCAGCTCTGCAATCACGGGAGTTAATGTGTGTCTCTTCTGTCTCGTCTGCATCTACACTGTATGTCTACATATGAATACCTACGCTTACACCACCTGTCGGTTCTGGAGAACCAGGACTAATACACAACCACAAAGTCAGGGGCCCCCAGGGGCCCCAAAGGCCCTGCGCCCCCATCTTGGCGGGACACCTTGCAGCGGCCTCAGTGCACCGGGAGGCAGAAGGAGGTGCAGAGACCCCTGCCCAGGGCAGAGTTGTCACCAGCTCACACCTTTCAGTTCTGAGCACCCCCAAGTCCTGCACCCGGACAGACGTGTGCCCCACAGAGACACAGACTGTGTGCAGGTCTGTCTGAAAGCGTGAGGGAGCAAGATGCAGCCAGAGAGGGAAGGGCCGCTCACCGCGAGCCTTCATCTTGAGGCGGAAAGGGGTCTCAGGAACCTAAACGTCACGGAGAACTTCCCAGAGCCTGAGCGCCTTGAGCTCTGGGACCCTCCCAAGGCGGCTCGCCCAGCTCATCCCAGGGATCGCGGACAGGGCTGGCTGGGGGCTGCGCTCCGACCCAATCTGCCCGTGGGTCCCACGTGGGAGCCGTGGCTGCAAGAGGCAGTTCTGAGCTCACAGCGTGGATGTGGTCCCATGTGTGGTGCAGGGACGCGTGGTGGCCCCAGCTCTGCAGCTGGCTCCTGGCAGGATGCCCTCTTGTTTCCGTCCAAGGGGTTTAACGGGGAATGGAAGTGAGGGTAGCGTGGGAGTCCCGGGGCCTAATGGAGCAAAACCCCATTATGGGGAAACCCCATGCAGGGTGCGCAGCCCATCCTGACGACGGCAGATAGATGAGGTGTCACCAAAATAGACCAATAGATAACGGGTCACATGGGATCCTCTCCCGCACTCCTATACACCCGCTGCTCCGATGAAGAGCATCCGCTACAAATAGGAAGAAAGGTGCCCCCCTCCCTCCCTGACCCCCGAGTCCGCCCAGGGGCGCGTCGCAGCTTTGGACATGAGCTCATTACAGAACCGGGGGACGAGGCCGGTGCACTCAGTGGCACGATCTCCAGAATCCAGTGGTTCAGGTGGAAATTTCTGGGTGTGCCGTCTCTGGGCCGTGTCCTCAGTGAAGGCCGCAAGGCGGCTCCACGCGGCTGGCTGACCATCCTGATGTGTGACCCCATCGGATGCCTCCCTCTGTCCCTGCAGAGTCTTCTCAAAGCTGCTTTTCAGAGCCTCGCTTGCACGCCCTCCTCAAGAGAGCTCTATGTGGGGGAGAGAAGTGGCTGAACATGGCACCTCTCCTTCTTCCTCTTTCTGTCCTCCTCCAGGAAGCCACCCTGATTGCCCAGACCACAGGCATCCGTCTCCCCCAGGGAATGCCCACGCCATCCACTCAGCGGGGCTCGGGCACTGCCCTCTGTCCTCTGGCCATGAACATAGCGGCTTCTCCCCAACTACAGATGGGCCCTTGACCCAGGGCCCAGACAGCCATGCTCCCGTCTGAACGACCATCCACGGGGGGCCAAGCCTGATAAGTGGGGACAGCGGGTGGGAACTGAGTGCCCTGTAGGAGTGTCGCAGAGTCCATTCCGAGCTCTTAGGAGGCTATTTGTCAGAAGCCTGCTGCATCATTTAGTGTCTGCTGACCATAGCCTGGCTTCCCCGTCGGGCTGACCCCCATCTCCAGCTCAGTACGGCTCAGGGACTTTCTGTGGAAACACAGATGGTGCCCATGAGGGTGGGTTCTTCCTTCTAAAGCTCTGCTCCATGCTTATCGCTGGATGGGAGGTTCGGCTTCAGGCGCACCAGGCCCAGGCGAGTCCTTCAAGGCCTCCCCAGGTCGGTGAGGCAGGGCCGCAGATCCAAACGGGACTCTGTCCATGGAAGTCAGAACCAGGCAGAGCTCCCACAGCCTCCAGCAACCAGGGCAGCGGGCGTCCTGCCACCTGCCTTCTGGATGTTTCCACACCCCCATCCCCAGCCCACCGGCACGGCACCCAGGGGACTGGAAGCCACAGCTGATGGGCATCCGTTCCCCTCCTGGAGCCGCCCCTGACCCCACTCCCCCATATACCCCTAAACACCAGGTGTCTGGTTATGGCCATCTCCACCCAGAGAGGGCAAGGGGCATGTGGAGGGGTCTCTGGAACACTTGTGAGTTGGGGAGACAGCCGGGCGGGGCGCCGGTCCCTTGCCCCAGGGTGGCGGGCGGACGTGAGCTCAGGAGGCTGCCACTGGGGAGGAGCCTGGTGCATCCTCCCAGCCAGCGGCCCACGCGGGCCCACAGGGCTCCCTTCAGAGAGAGGATATGGCACAGGAGGCGTCTGCTTTCAGCAAAGGAGGGCCCAGGAGGAGCTCGTGGCCAAGTGGACAGCCCCGGGGTTGCGGGGCAGCTCCTGCTCCCGAGGGCCAGGCTTTCAGTGTTGGGGTGAGCTCTGTGGAGGAGCAGGAGTGGGGGTGGCCGAAGTGGGGCAGGCACGCAGCCAGGTCCAGCGGGGGCTTCTGACTCTGACGGTGTGCACATACGTGACCCATGTGCGCACTTGGTAGAGGAAGCTCTGGCCTCCGTCGGGCCCTGAGACGGCTCTGGATTCTCCTCTGTAGGAGCAGCATAGTGGGGCAAGGGTTGTGCGCTCCCCGGGGAGGAAGCCGCTCCTCAGCACCTGCCCCGCTGATGCCCCCACCCATCCACCGGCCATCTGTATCTGTCCGTCGGTCCATCCTCTCTCTCTGCCATCTATCTCTCCATCTGTTTATCTACCCTCCACCCACGTGTGAACACGGGACACTGGGCTCTGGCTCGCGGGGAGTCCAAGGCATCTGACCTGACTGTCCATACTGGACGCTGGGGTCTGGACATCAGCATCAGGCCTGGACCTGCAGGCGGAGGAACCAGCTGGAAGGTGGGCTTCACCCGTCGGGGCCCGAGGCTACCACGGGGAGTTTCGGAGCAGAGCAGGGCGTTGGGAATGACCAAGGAGCACTGCAGAGCATGGACTGAAGGGGGCACTGGAGGACAGAGTGGTTGGGGTTTGCTAAGGGGCAGTTTGGTTGAGTCCCCTGAGCCACAACTTGTCTCTTTGCTGTACAGAAATGTGGTTTCTTTTGCTGGTGTCCCTCTTGGGCCTTTCTCTGAACTGACCGGCAAGCCTGCAGACTCTGCTCCTGGAGGATGACGCGTCATTCCTCTCTCTCTCTCCCTCCCTCCTGTCTGTCTGTCTCTACGTCTGTCTTCCCCACCCCGAGCACCGCCATCTCTGTCTTGAACCACCAGGGAAGAGCCCAGTGCACCTGTCACACGAGCACATGCTGTGTCCTGCTGGGGGCAGCATGACCCTTGGTCACATCAGGGGAAAGTGGAGAGGCAGGTGTTCGGTCCTTCCCGGCATCTGACCTTAGGGGCAGACGGACGGCACCCCGGCACCTGTGAGGGCGGCTCTAGAAGCCTCCGGCAGATGAGCCCACCCGGCACTGGGAGGGCTTGGGAGCCCCAGCCGTGAGGGCAGAGGGACCCAGGTGAAGAGAAACAGGAATCAGAAAAGCCCTGTGGAGTCTCCTGCCTGGGGCTGAGGGATGGTGGGAGTTCCAGGTCGGAGCAGAGTCTGCCACTGGGTCAGACCAAGCCCCTGTGACTTGGAGGCCAGGGCAGGGGTCAGGGCTCGTCCACAGCCCTGGACACACACCTGCCTGCCAACCTTCTCATCTGAAAACACACTCAGCCATCTTCATGGGGCCCCCGGCTCCTGGCTCCTGGCCTTCCTTTGCATCAGGAAAGCCTGGACTCGGCCGCCCTCTTGTAATATCTGTGTTCAAAATCCACACTGTCACCCTGTTGACCACTGCGAATGTGCAGCTTCCGAAGGTTCCCTTTCTGTGCACTCACAGCCGAGAGTGGACTGAACAGAGAGGCCCAGCACCACTGCACCTGTCACAGCCACCTGGATGCTAAGTTCACCTTCTGTGACAGTTCCCCAGACAGGAGCCTGAAGCTCAGACCTGAGGGGCCCCTGGTCCAAAGCTGCATGCTGAGCAAGTGCTGAGCAAGCAACGACATGCTCGTCCAGGATCCCACTGTTTCTGCTCCCGGGGCTGGGAGCAGACCCCGTCCCGGCTTTTCGAAGGGATGACGGCAGGCTGGCTCTTCTCATTCTTACTGACGTTCACATTGAGCAACGTCCACTCCGAGCGACTGCCCCGCCTCTGCCTGGCACTCCCTTCTCGGAGCTGATTCCTACCGAGGCTGTAACCGTGAGCACGCGCATCTCTGGGACGCGAGTGAGCAGGGAGGGCCGGGCAATTACTGTAACTGCTGTAGCATGTTATCCTATTACCACAGAGTACAAAAGTTTCTGAGCTCTCGCTTCCAAAATGTCATGTCAGACAAGACCTGGATTTACTCCCAAAATTTTTAATCTTCAGAGCAGAGAAGGCAGACGCCTCCTAATAGGATGGGCACGCGCTGGCCTATTGTTGGCCACGGTGGCTCCCGGGCTTCTCCTGCAAAACTGCAGAGAGCAGGCAGCGTCTGGAATGGTGTCAGATCCAAAGCTCATTCTCAGGGCCTGGATGTTCACGTTCGCTCTAGAGGCTCACGGTTTGCAAGGTGGTGTGTTTAGCAAAATGAGGCCGGAGGATTTACTGCATTCGATGGTGCTAGCAATAAATACAGAGTCTCTCTAGCTCAGTTCTACCACATTATGTCTGCATCCGGCTCTTGAAATAGCATGCAGCCGCAGAGGAAGCCGGGGTGCGCGACCTCGTTGGCTTGCCCGCCACGGTCTCCACCTGCTCACGTGTGCACTCATTTTTCAGCGAAATGGTGAACGGTCCCTGGACTGCGGGGCCCCCGCCTCCAGGAGAGGGCACATTGCCCACCTTGGTGCCCCTTCCCTCTCATTTTCTAGATACAGCGTAGTGCAGAATTGCCATGATCTCCCTGTGGAGTGTCCGAATTCTGCCTTTCCAGCTACAGTTAAAATCTGAGCACGTTGGGGTGTAGCTGAGCTTCTGGCTGTCCGTTTTCGTGGTCCCGTAGTAGTACATTACATGATGTCTCCTGCTGCACAGAGCCATCCCTTTGTTCTAGTGACATTTCAGTAAACATATCTGTGCATAGACATTTTTAAATTAACATTTTATTTTAAAGCACTTTAGATTTATAGAAAGCACTGTGATAACACAGAGTCCTGGTGAAGCCTCACCCTGTCCTGTTACTTACATCCTGGAATGTTATTGTGACTTTGTCACAAGTAATGATTAACATTTATACACTGTTGCTAACTAAATGAGTCTATATGTTATTTAGAATTCCTTAGCGTTTCTCTGAGTTCCTTTTCCTGCCAGGATCCATGTAAAATTTAGGCCTCACATTTCCTTAGGCTCCTCTGGGCTGGGACAGTGTCCCCGATATCCCTTGAATAGGCCGATGTCTTGGATCCACTGATCACTGGGCTCACTGCGGCCCGAGAGCTAGGACCCAAGCACTGCTCGCTGTCTCCACTGGCCACAAGCACTTCCAGGCAGAGACCCTGGTAATGTTGAAGACCTGAACACATGTCTTGCTTGAGAAGAAGCCGCTTGTCTAGAACCTGGTGCCATGCAGGGACAGCTGGAGCCTTAGGCTCCCTGGGCTTTACTGAGACCCAGATGAAGAAGGGTTGGCTCCACGGAGGGGACAGGGCCAGCCCTCTGCCAGCCTCCTTCTCATTGTCTAAGGCACATTTATTTGAAAACTACCAACAATACAAATGGGAACTTGAAGCTGGAGCCAAAACAGGTACTTGGGCTTGGTGGCGGGCCAGACTGCCAATGAACACCAGCTGCGAACCAAGGCCTGGACTGAAGTGTGGCCGTGGGGTCCCTGCGACGGGAGTGGGGCAGCTGTGGGCCGGATCCCAGAGAGAGTCTGTTGTTTACGGTCATTTAGGCTAGGGATTATTCTTTAAAAAAAACCTGCCTCATTTCACTGGGCTGTGAATAGATAGTGATGTGGCAGTGGGCAGCCTCCTGCAGGTGCGCTGAGCGGTCCCCGCTTTGGGAAGGGCTCCAAAGGGGGATGGGGATGATTAATGGTCGGCAAACACAAACTTCGTCGGGAGAGGGCTGGGACCTGCTTAGCATGGAGCTAACAGGATGGAGAAATAAATTAATGTCCTCAATTACAAAGGGGCTTGGGGTATAGAAAGCTGTTGTCAACAAACCTCCCTCTGGAGGAGGAGAGGGCTGGAACTTCACGACGCCATCCATCACTCCAAGGGCGTCCAGAGTGGAGGGAGGGTAGAGGGGTCTCAGAACCAGGGAAGGGGCCCTTGAGTGATTCCGCCCCATGGAACTGAGGCCGCGCAGGGCCCAGGGGCAGGGCTGTGAATGCAGAGGACACGGGCACCTCCGCGACCCCTGCAGGCACTGTGGCCCGGGTGCTGGGGTGCGGGCTGCAGAAATCCTGCCTGCCATGCTCAGTCCCATCGGGGCCAGAGGCTGGGTGGCACCTAGACCCCTGAAGACGCCTGGGCTCTGCTCCCGCAAGCCAAGTCCTGGCTCTCATCACCTCCTTCATTCGCTTTCTTGTTCACTTGGGTTTGAGGAACCGCAATTAGCAGATGGTTCGAGGTCTATTAGCCACTGCCTCCCCCTGCCCCCTCCAATGCCACTGGAATCAGAGATTGGATTTCTTAATGACAGAAGAATTAAGTAATAGGCCTGAGCAGGGCCACAGGCAGCCATGTGAAGCCATGTGCAAAATTGATATTTCAACAAGCCTGATAACGTATTAGGGCAATGGCCGTGCCGTGTCGCGGAGTCACGCGATAAATCTTCGGTCAAACGCCCGCAGGTGCCCGTCAACAGACACGCACAGTCCACTAGCCTTCATCCCTCATGCGTCCTGGGAACCAGAAGCTTCCCCCAAACTGTGCAACAAAGGGCTGGGAGCTGAGCGGACCTGAAGGGCATTCGCCGGGAGGAGGGGGATGGGGGCTGTGGACCGTCCTCCCTGGGCATGGGTCCCAGACACGCTCCTGGGGTGCTGTAGGCTGTGCCCCCGGAGCCTTGGCCCCACCGCATTCCCATGGGCTCTGGGCCACAAGGTCATCCGTGGGCGGTCATCTGCTTTGATTTGCAGCAAGGAGCAGAAGCACAGGGGCCCAAGACCAGATCCCGGCGACAATTTTATGAAGATCAATGTTATTAGGGACTGAATTCTTGTCTGAAATAATTTGTATAAAATATCGTCACATTAGATGAGAATCTGTGCTGAATTATCGGCTAATGGGGTGTTGAATTGTGAGAAACCTCTGGCTTTTTTTCACAGAATAATTGAACATGACATATTCTATATTGGTCCCTGAGGTTCCCGAGCACAGGAGGGGTCTGCGGCCCTGGCTTGTGTCTTGGAGAAGTGGGGGACCCTACCCTGCACCCCCTGCTCCTGTGAGTGCTCAGGATCCTCCCCTGCTCCCACCTTTGTGGACCCTCAGATCTGTCCCCAAATGAGCAAGGAAAGCATCTAAAGCCCGAGTCTCGGTGTGTGTGCGGCCGAACACGCCCCAGCAGGCCTGTATGTCCCCCACCTGCCCATCGGCAGCCCGCTTCCCCGGGCATGTCCTTCTTGCCCTCTAAGGGAAGGGGCAACAGGAGCCCCGCTAGGTCCTGAGCTGATCCTCGCCCCAGTTTACGGGTCCACCTCTTCCTGGCAAAGGTGTCTCCCGAGAAGCTAGCCCACCTCACAGGTGCCTTCCTGGTCGCGCTGCCCATACCCAGCTCTGCAAAAGGGGAAGAGCAGACAGAGGGAGAGGCAGGCTGGTGGTGGAGAGCATGCCATTGCTCCTTCTGCTTCATCGGGGGTCCTGCCGGCCCCCGGCGTCCAGGCTGAGTGATGAAGATGGGCGTGGGAGCAGGGCGCTGGCATCCTCCTTCCTTCTCCCGTGTGTGGGCCAGTGGAGGCCAGCATGGGGTTCAGGGTCCCTCCTGGCCCCCAGCCCCCGAGGAGCCTCTTCTTCCCCGGACCGTCCCCACGGGCAAAGTAGAGGTTGTTTACCGACTGACTCCGGGCCCCCGGCAGCACGCGGGTCTCCTCGGCCCTGAGCTGCAGAAGTGGAGCACGGCGGGAGGACCAGGAGGCCCGGGTCTGCGCAGCTCCGTGGGCCAGGAGTGAGAAGGGGAGTATGAATGGAGAGGTAATGTCGTCCTAAGGAAGAGCAGACCGTCTCAAACATGGGGCCGAACATAATCCTGGGAGCTGGACACAGATGGGCCCGTCCTGCTCCCGTGGCCCGTCCCACCTCAAGCCTTTCCGGGCCCCGGAGTCTCCGTCCCAGCCCCTCGGCCGACAGACAGACAGTCGACAGACAGCCGACAATGGTGCCAATAAAGCTTTATTAACAAAGGCAGGAGGGGGCCGGGTGAGCCGCAGTGTTGTGACCACTGAGAGAGGCTGGGGGCCTGAGCAAGGACAGAAAACAGCCCTGGTGAGCAGGGTGCACCACACCGCCCCTTCACTGTTCTACTATCTGACTGCAGGTGTATGTGACTTCAGGGCAGTTTTTTTATCGCGGTAAAACATATCTAACATAACGCTTTCCCATCATGTCAAACAGAAACTTAGGTTTTAAAAAACTGAGCAGCTGTAAAGGGAGAGAATGGGTCTTGCCTCTGAAGCCAGGATGTGGAGCTCAGAGGAGCCTACGAGGGACACGATGTTCGCAGACGCACGGCCGCCGCCTCCGCCCCATGGTGACCGGTGCCCTGGGCCACCCTCCTCCGCTCAGCACGTGGCATCAGTGAGGTGACCACGCCCGGCCTTTGGCCTCAGGGACTGGCCAGGTGTGGGGAGCCTTGTTCTGCAAGGTCAGTGGTTGGCGCCATGAATGTAACAAGGTGCGCACAGAGAAACCACAGAGATCCATTCTTCCACGGCGCCGTCATGGTGTCTGAAGGCTCTTTCCTGCCTCGGCCAGCTCCCGGGGGCTCAGGTGTCCCCCCAGTCTGAGCTTCAGTCTTCATTGAGTCCTCCCGGTGTCCCTGACCCCGAGCGAGACCCGCAGACCCCACACCTCCAGGCCCCGGGGGGCTCCCCTCCCTCCACTGCACTGGGCAGCTGGGACCCACCCAACCTGCCGCAGCGGCCCATCTGCCCGGCTTGGAATCAGGGAACATATTAGGCCCAGGCCTGTGGTCAGCGGTGCCCAGGGAGCAGGCCAGACAGGGTCTCTGGGGGCAGAGCTCGCAGCCCAGGTGTGGCCCAGGTGCCCGGGGGCTTGCGGCTGCTGCCTCCTCATATGACCTTGCTGGCCTCCCAGCTTCCACCGCTGTCTCCCCAGATTAATGAAGCCATAGATCACTCTCCACTCCAACCGGCTCCCCCGACTTTGCAACTAATTCTGCCACATAATGGGATGTGAACACTGTCTAATTTCCCAGTTAAAGCTCAGATGGATGGCCAGGCTCTGCTGGGGATGGCGTGGCCGGGGTGGGGTGTGCGTTGCCCCTGCGCTTCGGGAGCAACCACGGGCACAACCTGGAGCTGCCCCTGCAGGGTCCGAGATCCACCCTCCCAGGACCCCAGCCGCACCCCCAGAGGCGTGAGATCCGACACCGCAGGAAGGAACACGGAGCTCACCACCCGTGTGCCCCTGGCCCACCAGCTCTGTCCACAGACCGGCCCCTCCTCTGAGCCCCAGACCAGTGTCGACCTCAGCAGTGGGGAACCCGTTGTCCTGGGGTCAGAGGTCAAAAGTCAGGGGCCCAAGGAGGTGTCTTCATTCCAGCTGCCGGGTCGTGAGTCCCCCTGAACCCCAACAGCCTCCCCCAGGGCCTCGACTGCCCGAGAGGAGGGGGAGGGGACTTGGCCAGCCAGGCAACGGGTGATCAGGTGACCCTGAGCAGAGCGCTCCAGGAGGACAGCAGCTGAATGCGGTGGCAGGACAGCCCTAGGCATTCTGCAGGCAGCCTGGTGTCTCCTGGGCAAGGGGCTGCATCAGACGCGGGAACGGCCGGTGTGCCGACGGAGCAGGAGGTCAGCGTCCACTGGCTGCCCACCCACCTCCCACGCCTGCCCCAATCAGGAGCGACAAGCAAGCCAGGGGTGTCCAGCTACCGCATCCCCTCGTGGCTGCTCGTGGGACACTGGACCCACGGCTCCCATTGGCCCCACAGCTGTGCGGCCCCTTCCAGCTCAGCTGCACACCTGTGTCCCAGCCTGCAGGGCTGTGCTTGTCGGGATGCTGACCCCTCTGCGGGCAGCATCCTCTCCATGTCACCTGTCCGGCCCTGCAGGCAGCCATACATGAGCCGCCAGCCTTTGGCCTTCCCCTCCCTGGCTCTGCTGGGCCCGCCTTCCTTGGGGCTCCTCCCCACCACCTGGCTGCCTCCCTCTGGTCTGTGTGGCGACCGTAGCCCCCTCCTGCAGCCGACTTTCCAGGGCCGTCTGGTCCCCAAAACCTCCCTGAGCGCCCCCAGTGTATTCAGCCTGACCCTGCTAAGATTTAGACCATGGCTCTGGTCCCCACACACATGGGGAGGGGCCCTGTGGCCACATCCCCTCACTGCCCTGGGGTCCTGCTCGGTGCTCCATGCACGGCATGCACCTGGCTCTGCTGGCCGCTCCCAGAAAACCCACGACTCCCCCTGAACATGTAGGGCTCGGTGTAGAGAAGAAGAGGAACAAGTCGAGTGCATGTCCATTCATTAATTCATGAACTTCCAGCGCCAGGAAATGCCCCAGACTGTCATAGTAGCTGCCGTTGACGACCTGCCGTGTGCCGGGCCTGCGCTGGCTGGGGTCACTGAGGGCAGGCCTCCCGACCCGGGGGAGACCCCTGACTGGCTCTGCAATTTGGCTTCCCACCTCCAGATGGGGCAGGAAGGACTGAGTCCAGGAAGGACTGAGCGGTCACGTGGACAAAGCCCCCCCTGGCCGGCTGCCAGGAGGCGCCAAGGGGGAACCGTGGCCTGTGCTCAGCTCTTCCAGAAACTTCCCTGGTGCTCAGCTGGGTCCCCAGCTGGTGGGGGGAGACCTGGGCGCTGTCTGGGACGGGAGGCCAGGCTGATGCGCCCGGGGCCACAGTGCGGGCGGGGAGCTGCAAGCAGCGCGGGCCGCTGGGTCTTCGCCGGCTGGGCTCAGTCCTTCCTGCTGCGTGATGTCCTGGCGTGGGCTCTGCGGCCCATCCGTCATCACTGAGTGCAGGTTTGTGACAGGACATAAAGCTGTACGTCGTGCTGCGGCTGCCGCTGACAGGTGAGGGCCCGGCGCCTGGGAGGCTTGCCGCGCCTCCTGCTGACCCCCGTGCTCAGGAGGGAGCCTCAGAGGGAGTGGCGGGGCGCTGCGCCAGGGGTTTGGCCTGGGTGCCACTGTATCACCGCAGCTGGTGCCACAGCCAAGGGCTCCCTCCCTCCCTGGGGGGGGGGTTCTGCTGCTGCAGGGGACACAACAGGGCCCCCAGCCGCAGCGCAACTGGATCTCACGGAAGATGCATGTGCTGGTCCTGCGGGCAGCACACGGGAATGGCCCTGTGGCCGAGTAGCGCCCACCAGCCCAAGGGGCCAGCACGTGGGTTCTGTGTGCCCTGTGGGGCATGGGACGGAGCTCCCGTCATGGCAAGGCAGGGACCAGGGAACCTGCTGGGCCAGGAGCCTGGAGCTGGAGCGGGGCCCCCGCAGAGGCCCACAAGTCTGAGAAGTGGCACCAACAGCCCTGGTCCTCCAGACCCAGCACCGAGTCTGCATGGAAGCGGGTTCTGGCGCGAGCCCTGGAGGGCAAGACAGGGGTCCCCATGGCTCGGGTGGGGTCCCGACTGTGCCCCTCGAGGGACTTCCAAGACTGACCCTCTCAGCCCACATCCTCCCTGGCTGCCCTCTGAGACTCTCTCCGTGTCCAAGACGCAGGAGCGCCCTGCCCTCCCTCCCCCCCACACTCTGCTCTCTGGGGGCTTGCTCTCACCTGGCCAGCTCGGAGCCTACCTCTGCTACCCACCAGGTGACCTCCACAGGCCATGATGCCCCAGTTTCTCAGCTGAAAAGTGGGGGCCATGGTGGCCCCGGTCTGGAGGCGGCGGTGGTGCTGCTGGCTAGGGGTGAATGTCCCCTCCTCGGTGACCTTGGGGGTTTTAGAGTGATGACACCCTCTCTCGTCTGCTCATCTCTGCGTGACAGGGAAGGACCGAGCTTGCCGAGGCAGAGCCCACCCACTACTGCACACTGGAGAACAGACACCCCTCTCCACCAGACCCACCATCCCTGCGATCCTGTCCCCCCCTGGGCTTGGCAGGCACACCTGCCACGGTGCTTGCTAAACATCTGCCAACAGTGCACTCAGGCAGCCTTGACCCGAAGAGCAGACAGGTCTTCGTCCTTCAGATGTGGCGTTGAGCTTGCGAACCTCAGTCTACATCTCACCATCCAGGACTGAGCCTCTGCAAATTCTCCGGATCCTTGGGGATCCTCCGCTGCACCCGTGAGCGGGAGTCCTTGCACAACCAGGAGGGGGCTTTAAGGCGGGATCCAGAAGTGGATGGGGTGAGGGCGGAGGCACCCTGTTTACAGGCACACGTGGTGCCGCTCATCACGCCCGACAGTCCCTCACGCACGCCCAGCACCATTCCTTCCTCTGTTCCTAAGGGCTTCTGTTCCCTCCTCCCTCAGCGAACACCGGGAGCCTGCGTGTGTCAGGTCAGTCCCAGCGTGCGGATGGGGTGGTGAGCGACACCTTGGGGTCCCTGTGCCCGGGAGCTTTCTCTGCTCCTAGTTCACGCCTGCCCAGCCTCCCGCAGTGGCCGGGGCAAGGCTGGGCCCATCCGGAGCAGTGTCTTCCCAGCCAACCCTGATCCCCACCCCATGCCCCCCCCCTCACGGTGGTGGCTCAGTTTCCGGTTCCTACCCAGGCAGAGCTGAGCCCGGAGAGCCCCCGTGGGGCCCGGCTGGGACAGGCCAAGATTTATGTGCACCGAGCGCCCCTCCCCGGTGCCAGGCGGCTCTCTGAGGTTAAACAAGATTCAATACAGCCTCCTCCTTAAAATGGTCCCCACGGCCGCACATGGGGAGAAAAATGTGATTATCCATTTGCTGTCCTGTCTGCTCAACCCCCGAAGGCTGGGAAGGCGGCAGGGAGGCAGGTGTGGCTCGCCATGCTAAGCACGTCCCCCCACCCTCCCGCACCCAAATCGCTGTTGGTGTAAACAAAAAACGTAGGAATTTATTAAATCCATCATTTCTCAATTTGTTCCTGTGCGTTGCCGGTAATTAGCAGCGTGCTGCGTGACATCTGCATTTGCTGGTGTTACACCCCGGTCACGAGTTCCTGTGGTCCCAGCGCCGGGAGCGCCTCGCTCCGGAAGGACCGGCTCGGCCGAGGAGTGCGTGGGCGCCACAGCGTGAGGGCCCCCAGGAAGGTTCTGACAAGGATGAGCCCTGGGACATGAAGCCACACGGTGGGGACTGTGGCTTTGTCCACGGAAAGGAAGCAACCTCGCCACTCACGCGTCTTGGGACCCCGGCCCTGGGCCAAGACTGCCCTTGACTCGTGTTGGCCACCAGATCCTGCAGAGTTTGTTTGGAAAACTGCCCAAGGGTCTGGGCTTTTGCACGTCCAGCAAAGGGGCAGCTGCCCCAGGGTCCGGCCCACCGGAGGCTCTTTTCCGAGAGCAATCTCCGGCCGGGGGCGGTTCAGGAAGAGCTCCGGTCTGCCGGCAACCAGTTCAGCCCGATGCGAAGTACGTGACCCCTCCCTCCCCCTGGTGGCGGAGCAGGGGGCCCAGGAAGGACAGCCTCCCTTGCATTCCCTGGGAAGGAGTATCGGCCCCTGGGCTCTGTCCTGGGGGAATGTCCAGCCGGCTCAGGCTCGGGCACACAGGGCTCGGTGCCCGCGGGAGCCCCCAGGCAGCTCAGCTGTGCCCCACAGGCCTCTCAGGTCAGGATGGGGAGCGGTGGGAGGCCCAGCCTGCACCAGTCTGGGAGCAGGGCTCTGACCTGGGCCTTTCCGGGGCCCAGAGGGGACACTGCACATCCTGCTGCTGCCTCTGCTGGCTGTTGGGGCAGGTCCACCCCCACGCCCCCGCGCCCCCCACCCCTGCCCCGCCCGCCTCTGCCCCTGCCCCACTCCGCCCCCACTCCTGCCCACCCCTGCCCCCGCACACCCCCCGACCCCATCCCTGCCCCCACCCCTGCCCAGCCCTGCCCCTGCACCTCCCAACCCTCGCCCCTGCCCACCCCCGTCCACCCCCCCACACGCCCAACCCCTACCTCTGCACAACCCCCAACCCCCGCCCCTGCCCACCCCCGCCCCTGCCTGCCCCTGCCCCTGTGCACCCTCTCCCTGCACACCCCCCATCCCTGCCCCCACCCCTGCCCCTGCCCCACAGGGCTCCCTGCCCTCAGTCATGCCATCCCTGCAGAGACCTGGCAGCCAGGGGCGAGAGTGACAGGTGATGCTCCTCCCAGATGCCAACTCCCTAGGACGACCTGGCGACACCCTAAAACTCTAGTCCTTTCTGAGTCCTGAAGACACCAGCTCTTACGTGATTGACATTTCTTCTGCTTTTAATAAAATACCTTTGTGTTTTGAATGCGTGTTTGAGGTGGTTCTGTTTTTCAGCTGTTCGTAGGTGGTGTGCACATTCCTAGAGTGTTTTTCTGGGCACGTTCCTCTGTGTGAGATTCTGGGGCCGTGAGGTGCATGAGTGTTTAGAGGGAGCAGCCGAGGCCGAGCTCACGGTGGGAGCACGAATTTAAGCCCTGCCCAGCAGGGCCCAGGGATCCTGACGCCCCAACGCTCTCCGGCGCCCGGGGTCCTGCCTTCCCCGGTGGGCACATCAGGGCGCCTCTCCTACCTTCTGTCCTGGCTCTGGCTGGCGGTGTCCTCTGCGGTGGGCGCGTTGGGAGGAGTCCCCCTTCCGCGGCCCTGGGGGACCCCGCCCCAGCTTTCAGATGCCTTCCCAAACCTCCCAGGCCATGTCTGCAGGGGCTCTGGGCCCACCGTTCCTCATCTGAGCCAAATCCTGTCTCTGCCTTGAGAACGCCCACCCTCTTCATGGCCCGGGGTCCTCGGCACCCGTCCTCTGGCCGACCACTGGCTAGAGTCTGGGGAGCCTGCTCAGAGAATGTGGATTTCCCTATAAGGATGCAGGCCCTTCCCAGTCCCCCCAGGGCTGGCAGAGCCCCATCCCCTCCACGCCACAGCGGCTGTGCCTCTGGGGCCCAGGGAGTCCCTCTCAACACAGAGAGCCCGGTGCCCAGCTCTGACACGCCTGTCCTCGAGAAAGATGCTGAGCCTGGTCCCCGAGCTGAGGTGGGGGTGCCTGGGAGGAGGTCCAGCTCGAATGAGTCCTTGCGGAGTCTGCGTGCTGAGGGGTTGTGCAAGGGTGCAGTGTGGGGGGTGGGTGGAGTGGGAAACCCAGACTCCACAGGAGGGGACGGAGGCAGAGGGGCCCGGGATGTAGCGTGTGGTGGGGGCTCGGAGCCGCCCCTGCTCCCGGCCAGACTGGGCACTGGGGTGAAAGCTGCCACAGCCCCAGCATCCTGGATCTTGGAGGATGACACAGGAGATAACCAGGCTTTCCAGACTCTTCCCTGCTCCCCACCCCACCCTGACCCCCGACCATCTTTGTTACCATGGTCGCAGGAATTGGGGGTTTCCTCCTGTTTACTGAGATTTGTTTCCAGTTTCCAAACCGAGTGCCCTCCTGGCCATGAGCCCCTGCCCACAAGGGTGTGCTTCCGCCAGCAGCCCTCTTGGGACACGGCGGTCTGTGCACGGTCAGCCTGGACCCTGCCCCACCCTTGTGCCCTCAGTCCTCTCCTCTGCCCAGGGCTCAGCGGCCGGGGGCAGAAGGCGGAGGGTGGGGTCCGCCACGCTGCCCCAGCCTGAGGTCCAGGCCTAAAACCCTGCGCCCTGCCCCAGCTCCAGGACCCACCCCGGCTCCCCCCGCCAGCGCCTGGCGTCCAGCTGCTCGGCCCGTGCCTGGCCTCTCTGCCCCTGTCACCCTGCACTGACCTCCTCAACCTGCCGCCCATCCCTCCCGGCCCCACCTCCCTCCTGCCCAGAGGCCCGGCTTCATCGCCTCCCTTTCTGTCCCGAAGGCCCTTGCTGCTTCCAGGCACACCCCCAAACCACAGATGGACAGGAGCCCCTGAAATCTGAGCTCCATTCATGCAAGACACATGCAGGCCACTGTCAGCTGTAATTACTCGGGGTGCCGTGTTTTTGACAGTCGGTACTGTGCAGAAGGTTTTACACTCTGAAAATACACGGGGAGGAAATCAGCAGAGATTTCTGCCCCCCCCCCGTATACAGCCTGAATAATCTCCCCATCTGTGCATGTGTGTGTTGCGGGAGAGGCGGATATGATGCTCTGTCACTCCAGTGATTAGCTACTAAGTTCATCAAAAGGGAGCTGACCTGGTGGGCCTGGCCTAATCAGGTGAGGAGTCACAGGAGCCTTGCTCCTGTGGCCCAAAGAAGCCAGCAACCATGCTGTGGGCTGCCCGACAGGGGGCAGGGAACTGGCCATGACCTGGGGGCCTCTGATTGCTGAGAGCACACCCCGGCCCACAGCCAGAGATCAGGGACCCGCATTCAGCAAGCACAAGCACAAGAAACTGAATCCTGCTGATCCCCAAACGGGCTTGGAAGAGGATCCCAGGCTCCAGATGGACCACAGCCCACTGATCCCTTAGTTCTGGCCTTGGGAGACCCCAGCAGATTCCTGACCTAGATGCTGTGGGATAATAAAGGGGCTGTTTGGGTCACACAGTGTAGGAACCAGCACAGTGTCCACCAGCTTTGAACGCAGCGAGGAGACACGCCGATGTCTGAATTGCACTTATTATATTGAATTTGGTTTTTAACACATGAATACTAAAACAATACTTGATTATAAATATCCACTCGTGTGAAGACACACATGGATACATGTCCATATCAGCTTATACAAGCTCTTTCTTAATTTTAAAAGTCTAAGGATTTTTTCACTTTAAGGGAAATACATGACCACTGATGGGATCTCAGAGGATACAGAAAAATAAAAAGAACACGTTTCCCTAATTTCATTAATGTTAGATGTTAGATTCGAGTGATGTTTGATGTTTACCTTCCACATAAAGAAAGTGCTAGTATTTTGTCACGTTTGCAGCCTGTTACTTCTTTCTAAAATCCAAGTATGATTTGAATCTAGTAAAATACTCAGAAGAAAAGCATATGCTTTGACGAAATTCCACCCCCGTGCCTCCCCGGGCCCACCCCAGTTCCCCGGGGTCCTCGTACTGCCTTCTTTCTCGCCCAGCAGCCCAGCTGAGGCTCATCCTCGCGCATTCACCGTGGGGCTCGAATTCACCACCCCAAGATCAAGGGTCACACCCTCCACCGACTGAGCCAGCCAGGCGCCCCTCCATAGTAGCTGCTCGCCTGGGGGACCAGTGGCCGAGCACGTGTGATTTTATTTTTAATTTATTTTATTTTTTGAAAACGATTTTATTTATTTATTTAGGGGCACCTGCATGGCTTAGTCATTAGATGTCTGCCTTCGGCTCAGGTCATGATCCCGGGGTCTTGGGATCGAGCCCCGCATCGGGCTCCCTGCTAGGCGGGGAGCCTGCTTCTCCCCCTCCCGCTCCCCCTGCTTGTGTTCCTGCTCTCGCTGTGTCTCTCTCTGTCAAATAAATAAAGATTTATTTTTTTGACAGAGAGAGACAGACAACACAAGCAGGGGAAGAGACGTCCTTACAGTCGCCGGGCATCTCTGTGCACTAGGGGTGTGGGTCCTTCAAGACACAGTCAGAAAATCTCCCGCCAAGGCTGTGGGCGGCTTTCTGCCTTTTTAGTGTGAGGAGGAGGGGTTTTTTGTTTTCTGTGTTTCACTGAAGCTCAGTTTATCCATTCTTTTTTAAATCGCACGGTTAGAATTTCAGTGTCCTGTTTAGGATGTACTCCCTAGTCCAATATCATGAAAATATCCTATTATGTTTTCTTCTAAAGCTTTACAGTGTTTGCTTTTACACCGATGCAGATGATCCTCTGAAGTCAGTGGAGGGAGGCAGAAATGGGGATCCGTTCTTCCAAGGGGGTCAAGTCAGAAGCATCTCCCTGCAATGCTCCCTTCTTCTCCGGGGTCATCCTCGGCCGTTTTCAGCCCTCCCACGGCCGCCCGCACGTGGTCTGTCTGCTCTGGCCCCTCACCCTCCTCTGCGGTCCTCACGTGGACTTCCCGCCACAGCACGGCGCCCACACACGGTGGCTTTATGGGGAGTCCCGGGTCGCGGCAGGCTGCCGGTCACAGGCGGTCTTGGTGCCCCGATATACTTCGACTTTCCTGGTCAATTTTGAAAATCAGCTTGTACATTTTGACAATAAACGTTACAGTGGAGTTTTAAATGGAATCACGGTGAACCTAGGGACGGATGTGCAGGAACGGACAAGGCTGGTCTCCCCGCCCTGGATGCAGTGCGCCTTCACGTTCAGACTCTCCTTCATCCCCTCAGCAGAGTTTTGCTGTTTTTCAGGCAAGGCGTCGTGCACAATTGTCACAAAGTATCTGATCTTCTGATGCTATTGTGAAAGATACTTTAAGAATTCCTTGTTTGTTTGTTGCTAGCACATGGAGTTTGCTAATTAATCCTAATGATTTTTTTATGGATGCTTTCGGATTTTCCTTACCCATAATCACGTCGCCTGCACTTGGAAGTATTTTCACTCCAGCTCCCGTGAGCAGGCGTGGCTGCCCTGCCGAGGGTCTCGGACCCCGAGCCAGCGCCATGTCGGATGCCTGATTTTTGGGGGGAGCTTTGGGATTCGACCAATAAGTACAATCTCTGCAAATTTATCTCTGTAGCCACCATCTGTGATGTTAAGGAACCGCTTCCTCATCCTGGTTTGCTCTGAGTTTTTGTCACGTGTAGACTTTGAAGGTTATTGAACAATTTTTATGAGATAGTGGGTCACATCCTGTTTTCTATTCTGTGAGGTGGTGAATGGTATTGTAGATTTTTAAAAATATGACACCAAGTTTTCATTCCTAGATGAGGTTAACTTGGGCAAAATATATGATCTTTTTTCTGTGCCTCCGATTTCAGGATGTTGAGCCCCCCCCCAAGGGCCCCCAGGCTGGCCACAGGTCTGCTCCCCTGCAAGGAGGACCCCGGGCTCTCACTTCTGTGTCAGCAAAACGGGGTCTCTGCTTCCCGCCAAGACCTCCAGGAGGGAGTCTGCCCTGGTGCACAGAAAAAGGCAAGTGAAAGGTAAGTGTGCTGTTCCTGAGAAGCAAACACTCAATGCTTGCACCATATAAACCTCATATATTCTTTGGACATTTAGATTATCTCAATTTTTGTCCTTTAAACAGAGCTTTGAACAAAGGCTCTACTCCCCGTAGAATTATAACCTTGCTGTTTGTTAATGGAGTGACTTTATGAGGGGCAATGCATGGGTGTTCCGGAAGGTCCCTTTCACCTCCCTTGCCACCAGGAGTGACATCGAAGTGTCCCCATCACCTGCCCGGGACTGGCTGTGTCTGGGAGAGTCCCCCTGCGCTCACCGGCAAGCCAGCAAACCAGCTCCTTGCTCTGATGCCCT
The DNA here is from genome assembly GCF_037043125.1 of Eumetopias jubatus. Classification (NCBI taxonomy): domain Eukaryota; kingdom Metazoa; phylum Chordata; class Mammalia; order Carnivora; family Otariidae; genus Eumetopias; species Eumetopias jubatus. Next base: position 141,145,056 of record NW_028274814.1, on the reverse strand, counting down.
TCACTGCTAGCAAAGTGACCCGCGCTGTGGGCAGGTTTACCGCTGCGCCCGCCCCGCCGCGTGGAGCCCTCCTTCGAGGTGTGCATGTTTTCTGGATCCGTGTGTGAGTATCAACCCTGGGACACTCCCTAGGGACGTGATCTTTAGCTTATTTTTGATATTTTCATACTGGTTACGTCCATCTCATGCACAGATGGACCTTTATATGCTTGTGTTCTGACCGTCTCCTCACCGACTACATCAATCCCTACTCACTGCACCGAGGAAACAAAACCAGATCATTTTAACGTGACGTGGGAAGTACCATAACGCCCTAGGAGCTCGGGGGCCGGCGCCTGGGCCGGTGTCTTCCTCCAGGAGGGGGTACTGGCGCTGAGCCAGGAAGGCCAGCACGAGGGAGACCGGAGAGTTAGGAGGAGCCCAGGGAACGGAGTCGGCCAAGGCCTGGAGGCCAGGATCGCGGCGTGTGTGGCGGAGCCGGGCACGGAGTGCGGACGCCCCCAGCGATGACAGTGCCCGTGCGTGTGTCAGGGTCGGCAGAGCAAGGCTGAGGTCGGGAGTCGCGACGGAAGCTGGGTGTGGGGCAGGCATCCCCCTCTGGGGAGGATGCAGGGAATGGATCTGAGAAGCACCGGGGGGGATACAGTCGATGGGGTTGGGGGGACCGGAGTTGAGCAGGGCCTGGCCTCCCCGCGGCTGCCGCCACCAGCCCTGGCCTCAGGGGCCGCCGGGGCTCTCAGGACACCCGCTCAGCCTCTCGGGACATGCCTGGGTCAGAGCGGAACGGGCAGGCCCTGCAGACGCTCTGCCTGCTCTCCGAGTTCGCTGTCTGTGACTCCAGAGGAAATGTCACGGACCCCTGCAGCCGGCCCGCCCATGGGAGAGGCTCCGGGCCCCTCCATCTGCGGCGAGGCCAGACTACTGCTGCCCGCGGGTATGTCTGCCAGCGAGCTCCCCAGGAGGGCAGGAGCGGGCGGCCCCACATCCTCCTGAGCCCCCGGGGGTGCTCGAGCCAGACACGGTACGCAGTCACTTCAGGCGTCACTGGCCACGGATCTCACGGCCTTTTCTGCCAAGACTGGCGTCTCTGGACTAGTTTTGCATGAAGCTGAGGAGCTAAAGAAAAACCAGAGAGGAAATTCTGAAATATAATAAAGTGGACTAAAATCAACCCACCTGAGAGCCTGGAAAAGTTAATTAATGCTGTCAGAGTCGTGCCGTCTGTGGGGACGGAGACTCTGGAGTCTATGCCTCTTTCCAGTGTGGATCTCCGGCAGCTAATTCAGCTGGGACTCCTGGTACAAGATAATAGTTCTCTTTTATTGACCAGATTGGGCAAATTCAACACAAAAGTATATCCAGTCACCACTCCGTGCAGACAGTGTGGTTGCTGCCAGATGCCAGGATGGGTCCCACCTCTGTCTGTCTTCGGGGATCGCGTGTCCTGTAAGCATGAGGGAGACGCCAGCCGTCTGTCCTCAGGGGCCCCGAGAGACAGAGCGCCAAGGGAGAGAATTTGCCATCATGGCCGGGGGATTCGAGGAAGGCTTCCTGGAGGAGGTATCCCCAGAGCCAGCTTGGAGACAGAGGAGCAACTGAGGTGCCCAGGGGGAGGTATGGCCAGAGGACACCCCACAACACACAAGGGCTCCCCCACCTCTTTATGTTGTAGAGAGCAGGACGGATATCCTGGGGTCGCTGCTGGGAATGAAAGCGTGCAGGGGTGAGGCTTCAGGGTGAGGAGGGCTCTGAGCTAGGGGCCAGGGTCCTTCGGTCCTTGGGTCAAGCTGCAGCTGCCCCGCCCATCCCCTCTTCAGGCAACCCCCGTGAAGGGAGAGGCCAGGGGGGACCCTCAGGAAGCCCCCCAGGACAAGGTATCAGACCTGCAGCCCCTCAGCACCCTCCAGACTGGGTCCCGCAGGCTTGAGGACAGAGTGCCCCCCCCGGGCAAGGAGACAAAATGCTGGTTCTGGGGCTCTGCTCCGAGAAGAACCAGCTCCCTCCGTCCATGTGGGGCTCGGAGCCTGCGGTCTTCATGCAGAGACGGAGAAGCTTATTCGAGGACATCCTGCCCTCGTAGACTCCCGCAGGGGTCCTGGGCAGAGCAGGGGCGGCGTGGTGGCCGTCAGCCCTCAGGTGCTTGCAGAGAATCAGCCGTGTGCCCGCGTGCACACACACACGCACACGCACATCGGCGATACCGGGTCTGAACTGCGTATGAAGGTGTACGTGTGTGTGGGCCGGTCTCTAGCCCCACCCCACGCGCTGCTTCCTCCCCACGTCCTTCTGCCTTCCGTCCACCCACCCTCCTATCCATCATCCCCATCCGTCCATCACCGTCTGTCTGACCCTCTGTGTGTGGTTTGCCTGCTACATCGGAAGCAGGTGCGTGAACCTGACTTTGGCTGCCTCACGTCCGTTTTCATCTCCTTACCTGGGACATGTTTCTTTGTGGCCACACGACCGACGACCTGCATGCGTGTGTTTACTTGCTCACTGCTGAGCTCCAGGAGGCGCCACGGCTCCCCTTGCTAAGGCCGTGCCAACCATGAAGGTCTGGTCTGGATGGACGGATGGACGCAGGCAGCGCAGGGACCACCCTCTCTTCGAAGTGTTCGGGTGAGATCAGGATGGCAAGATCTCGGGGTCGAGGGTCAGAGTGGCCTGGCGCCAGCACCCTCCGGGCTCTGACCCAGCATCTGGAACGGCGTCCCCTGCACTCGACTGGGGAGTCGGAGAAGCTCCTGCAGAGACCTGCCCACTCACGCAACCGGGGCCGCGAGGAAGAACACAAGAGCTACAGTTGCTTTTAAAATAACATTTGCTCTAGGAAACAATTTGCTAAAATGATTCAATAGAAGCCTATTTGTTTTCCATGAATAAAACTTAGAATCAGAGGCTCTTAGAGCTAGAAACAGGCCCTTGGGATTATTCACTTCCACCATTTCAACTTTCAGACCAGAGACGGGCGCCTGGGAATCTGGGGCGGGGGAAGCCAAGGACGAGTGACTTGTTTTCAGTCTCCGAGGTTGTCCCCTGCCTCTTGCCTCCCTGCATCCTCCCTGGCACAGCACCGTGACTGTTGGGGGACGGACGCACAGGCATCGGTCTCGCTGTGGGGGGCCCGAGGCGGAGGGAGGCCCAGCCCAGCTGGTGGAGAGGAGACGCCCCTCCCCTGGGGTGATGCCCCGTGCCCCCCTAGAAGGGGGACGAGAAACTGGACCAACGGGGGGAGCTGGGCGCATAACCTGGGGGTCTAGCCTGCTCCTTCCTGTCTTCCTCCGGGGGCGCAGCCACCGCCGGGCTGACCCAGCCCCTCTTCCTAGGCCTGGCTCTGCTCTACCCTGTGTGGGCGGCGGGTGCGGGCCTCTGTCCCAGGGCGAGCCTCCCTCGGGCTGCGACTCAGTATCCCCCAGACCACTGGGCACACCCTGTGCCTCCTTTTCTAGTGCCTCAGAAACAAAGGGGTTCCTTGTTCTCCTGAATGTCTTCGTTTGGGTTTGACGCGTTACCTGAATGGGAATGCAGGCTGGGGCTGCCGTTGCCGGGGAGCCCCTGTGGAAACGGGAACTGCTGACCAGGTGTGCGTCAGTGCGGGGTGTCACCTGACCGGTAGGTGGCCCTCCACACAACCCTGGGAACCTCTCTCCCTGGAAGGAGCGACTGCTTTGTGGCCAGGCCAGAGGGTGGCTGTGTCCTCCGCCCCAGACCCCGTCACCCAACACTTGCCCTGAAGACTTGAGGAGGGGGCATCTTCGCTGCAGGCCTGTCCTGGGGCCAAGCTGGTGTTCCAAGGCCGAGGCGGCCCGCTCGCTCGTTCATTCCAGCGAGCACGTGCTCCGTGGACGCCTCACCCTGGAGGAGCCTGGGCCCCGCGGGGTCGGGTCTGCCTGCTCGTTCCCCCTTCCTGACTCAGGGCCACATCTGTGGCATGACCAGGCCCTCTGCAGGAGGGGGAGCACTGACAGCTAAGGTACACTGATATCAAATGGGGCGCCGTGTAACAACCATTATAGCAGAAGTCGCTGCCTGAGGCGTCAGTCAGAATCTGGTGCCCTCAGGATGGGGAGGGGGCTGGGAAGAGAGACCAAACTTGGACAAGACACAGTGAAAGCACTTCCGGGGTCAAGTGCACCAGACGGGACTACCTGAAGAGTGAAGTTGGGCTCTCTAACTTAAGGCCTTAGGACCAGAGGAGGGTCCCCGCTGAGACCCCAAGGGATGTCCTCGGAGACCCTGTGCAAGAAGCAGGGCAGAACACCGAAGCATGTTTGAAACCGGATCGAGATGGGGTCGCGGAGAGCAGACCCTGGAACAGAACAGACGCGGGAGACCATCACTGAGACCCGAGGGTCATCACAGGCCCAGGAGGCCTGTGTCCAGCACAGGGGCCCTGGGGGGAGGGGCCGCAGGGGGAGGGAACCTGGGGGTAGGGACAGAGGGGGGGAGGCGAGGGGGGTGTGGGGCCCCGGGGGGGCGGGGGGAGGGTCTGCAAGGAAGTGGGTGCAGGGGGAGGAACCACGGGGTAGGAGGAGCCTGGAGGGCCGTGGGGGTGGGGCTGCAGAGTGGGAGGGGCCGGGGAGGCCTGCGGGGGGAGGGGCCGAGTGGGAGGGGCCTCGGAGGAGGGGTCACGGGATGGGGGGCCACAGGGAGAGGTCCACGGAGGTGGGGTGGAGGGAGGAGGGTTAACGGGGCGGGGGAGGGGCTGTGGGTGGGGCTGAGGGCAGCAAGAGAGGCAGCCGGGTGGAGGGTGGAGGGGAGGTGGGGTAGAGGCCTTGGGGGACAGGGCTCTGGGAGTTGGGGCCCTCGGGGGCGGGGCCGGCTCAGGGAGGGAGCAGCGTTCCTGAGTTCAGCCGGAGAAACGGGTGTCAGATGACAGTTTGAACAAGCTCGTGTATTCACAATTATTATAACAAATTCTAATTGTTTTTATGTCGTTATTACATCATTTAAACATAACTAATTGTAATAAGAAGTCTAAGGACAAGCACATGGAAGAAATCGGGATTATTTATAAATACGATGAAGTCTGTCATCTGTTGAGTGTCAGCGACAGAATCCCCCCTAAAGTGACAAGCCTGGCAGAGTTTTTAACTAAAACAAAAACTAGGTACCTGCCGTTTGCCTGAGATATATTTAAGAAAAATAAAGGTTGAAATGAGCAGAAATCCTGGGCAAATGCAAAATAAAAAAGTAGACACTCCCTTAGTACCCGAGCTTCCGGCGGGATTTTACTTGGAGCTCAAAAATCCGAGGTACGCAGGTGCAAGCTTGTTTATTATTCACTTATCAGAAGCACAATTTCTGAATAAATTTACCAGTGTCAGCGTCGTGTGCGCAAAAAGATAGCAGCTAAATACATAAATAAAGCAAAAGGTTTACAGGTGAGAAATCTGAACAAAAAGAGCACAATAGTGAGAAATCCTCCGGTTTCAGAATCAGGTGGATGTCTTGGATGAAATAGAAACAGATGGAAGAACTGAAAAGTGCCACCTCCGAGTCTGGGGACTGGATCACACTTTGATCACAGGTGACGCTTTTGTCATGTCTGTGGCTGATCCTTCAAGTCCACCCCATCTTTCACAACAAATACCAGTAAATATAAAAATTGGCTCTGATTTCACAGCACTTATTCTCCAGGTGGAAGCCAATGAAATTAAAAACAGCTCATGGAAGGGCAAACCCTGAAACCTGGTGTGTGTCAGGGCTGCAGGGGGCTTGGGGGCTTCCCAGACGTCTGTCCTGGGGGGGGTTGCCCGCATGGAGAGCTCGGTGCCCTGACGTGCTGTGCACCGCTCATGTGCCGAGCCCTGGAGCCTGCAGACGCTGCGGTGTCTCCCACCTGCACCACCCCCCCGAACCAGTTTTTGTTCTGGCTCAGAATGCAGGACATAAATGAAGAATAACGTATCATACGGTTAGACACTTCCAGAGTGGACAGCAAACTCACAGACAGTGACGCGTATGTCCCTGTCCACCCTGACGGAGTCCACTCCTGACCAGTTGACCAGATGCAGAGCCGCCGTCTCAGACCTCCCGACACTGCGCCAAGCATGGGGCCCAGGCAGCTGGCAGGGTGGTCCCCACCCCTCAGTGCCCCATCCTGCTCCCAGGTCCTGCCCCATCACCATGGAAACTCCAGCGGCTGGGGCCGGGTCTCTACAACCTGCAAAGGGCCATGAACCCTGCAGCAGCCCGGGGTGCGTGCATCTCCCCCATCCTGCAGGGGGGAGCCCATCGAAGACTACCGCCATCCAGAAGGGTGGCATTTGCAGAGGGGACCTTCGGGACCCTGTGCGCCTGGCGAGCAGGATGCGAGGGAAGGAGGCGCCATTCCCCGTGGCCTGAGAGCCCGGGCCACGTGGGGGTGAGGCCACAGCGGGGCCCAGGAAGGGTGGTCCAGGGATGTGGTTTGAACCACAGAGGAAACACCTGTTCAGCCAGGTTTTAAACATCCTCAGCCCAAGAAGAAGCTGAGAGCCTGGAAGGTCACTTTAAAAATATTGATTTCGTAAGGATCAAACGTCCTCACAGCTGGGATCAACTGAATGACCAGGTAATTACAATGTAATTAAACACCATGCGTGGAAAAAGTAAGAAAGGCCTGATTTCACTTTTGGACACAAGTGCAACTGTAATCCCTTTAAAATAGCGCACTGATTATTGTGCAGATGTCAATAGTCTCAAGCAAGTAACGGGTCAGCAGACAGACAATGGAAAGGCATCAAAAGAACAGAATAGGGTAACAAGGCAGGATTTATTCCAGAAACATACGTATAACTTAATATCAGAATATTCCCCAGCCTGATTCATTCCATAGATAAATCAGATGAAAAATAAGGTAAAATAACAATAGATCTTGAAAAAAATCATTACATCTGCAAGGAGCCTAAAAACTGTTGTGCAATTTAAGGATACAAAGAAATTGCCTTAACGCAATTACGACTGTTCACCTCAAGCAACAGCAGACATGATTTTAACAGGAAAACATTAAAGCATCTCAGTAAAAATCAGGAGGCATTTCCGAGTCCTGCTGGCCACACCTCATCCGCGTGGGCAACATCCTTGTGGGTTTCTTCAGAGACCAGACTTCGATGAGTGGTTCAAGCAAGCGGGAAGGAGAATTTTTGCTGAACAATGTTCTTCTCGTTTCATCATGGCCAGTGCAGGAAACTTCCGGTTCTGGGCCAGACGGAGCAAGGATGCTGCACCCTGTCTGTCCCCATCGGCTACTATAAAACCTGGATACCAGGGCGCCTGGGTGGCTCAGTTGATTAAGCGACTGCCTTCGGCTCAGGTCATGATCCTGGAGTCCCGGGATCGAGTCCCACATCGGGCTCCCTGCTCAGCAGGGGAGTCTGTTTCTCCCTTGGACCCTCTTCCCTCTTGTGCTCTCTATCTCTCATTCTCTCTCTCAAATAAATAAATAAAATCTTTAAAAAAAAAAAAAAAACCTGGATACCACGCACAGTGTAGCCATCTGAAGTCCATCGTAGCAGGCGGATCGCAGGAAGGACCGGAGTTCAAAGACAGCGGACACCCTCCCCGTGTCCTTCCGTGTCCCCGAACACAGCCGTGGCCCGGGTGCTGGCAGAGGGGTCCTGGAGAATCAGCGGGCTCTGCTTCCTAAGTGAGGGGGGCGTCTCCCAACACTCAGAGCCCCTGCCCTGCCCACTGTTCTTTGCCTTGTCTGCGTTGCCTTAAACCTCCAGCCCAGACAATGTCAGGGATGTGGGGCAACAGCAACCGCCAGAGCGGCGGAGGGGCCGGGGGGCCCCCACAGCGCCCCCACCCTGAGCCGCGGTGGGCTCCCTCTCAGCCCAGAGGAGCGGGGGAGACCCGCGGCTGTTCTCTTCTCTCATCTCTCCACCTGGTCTGAGTATGGGAGCACCTGTGGGCTGTGAGCAGCCCGGGGAGACCGAGGCCCCGGTCGGGCTGGGGTGACAACAGGGAGCCTCCGGGAGCTGGGAAGACCCGGAGACTTGGATGGAACGTTAACAACTGTCCAAGGAACCCCAAGGGAGGCAGACGTCAAGAAGCCAATGGGAAGACAAAGGGCACACTGCATCACGGTCGAAGGGTCAGCTCACCCCGAAGACACAGCACGGGTGCTGAATCCCTACGCGTCTGAACAAGCAGCTTTAAGACAGATATAGCCTGAAGGAGACATGGACAAACTCACAACTGTAATTGGAAACATCAGCGCTCGCTCTCGGTAACGACAGACCGACAGAGCCTCGGGGAAGCTGAGGTGCCCGAGGCACCCGCCAGCTGCCCAGAGCAGAACACTCAGCCCTTTCCGCGCCCCGAGCGGTCACCACGGCCGGCCGGGGCCTGGCTTACAGAACAAACCTCAACACAATTTAAAGAACTGAAATCATGGGAAGTGTGTTCTCTGACCATAATGGAATTAGATTCTCAGGCAGAGAAAAATAATATGAAAATACCTGAGCACCTGGAAATTAAATAACCCACTTCTGAATAATTCTAGGGTCAAGAGACTGCCTCAGTGGAAATTAGAAAATAGTTTGAATTGAACAGAGATGAAAATAGTTCCTATTAAAAATTGTAGAATCATAGCTAAAGGAATTCTAAGAAGGAAATTCATGGAATTAATCTCTTATATTAAGAAGAAAAAGGGTCTAAAACCAATAACATTAAGTTTCCAATTTAAGAAAAAAAAAACAAAGGAATCTAAAGCAAGTAAAAGGAAGGAGATTATAAGGGAGAGAGGTAAGTCACCTTTCTGTGTAGTGGCAATGAACAACTGAAATCTGAGATGAGCAAAACAGTGCCGTTTACAACAGACTGAAGACGGGACCCTCGGTGACAAAGTGAACGGGACGCCTGTGGGGTCTTGCACCGATGGGCACAGTCACGGAGGATCCCATGAGCGCAGACACACTCCGTCCGTGCGTAAGATGCAGCACAGGAAAAATGACAAGCTTTCCCCCAAACTTGTGTCTACAGATTTATATTAAGTCCAGTTAAAATTTCAGCACCATTTTTTTTGTGGCCATGGACGAGCTGATTCTAAAATTTACATAGAAAGACAAAGAAACTAGAATATCCTAAACAATTCTGAACAAAAAAGTAAATTTGGAGGATTTATAGTCCCTTATCATAAGACTTGCTTCAAGCCGCAATAATCAGCGCCTGTCATATTCATGAGGAGGTAAACACAGAGATCAATGGAACAGAGGGAAGCGCTCGGAAAGAGACAGATGTGGCTGATTCACTTTTAACAATGGCACCGAGACCATTCAATGGAAAAGAATAGTCTTTCAACAAAAGGTGTCAGAGAAATTGGATATCCATTTGCAAAATAATAAAAAGGAACCCTGACTTGGCTTTTGCTCCTGATGCAGAAGTTAACCCCAAACGAACTGTAGATTCAAATGTGAAGGGTGAGCTCCATGATGTTTGGAAGGAAACGCTGCAGAGAGCCCTGTGACCCGGGTACAAGAGCTCCTGGGTGCAGTGCCAACACCACAATGCACAGCAGCAAACCCTTGAAGATGAGAAATTATCAGAATTAATAACTAAATAATAACTTGCTCCCTCAAAGGGGCTGGAGGGAACGAAACACAGTTGCAGGCTGGGGGAAGCTATTTGCAAACCACATATTTGACAAACACTTTCACCTGGATTATAAAAAGGAAACTCTTGAAGCTCAACAGTAGGAAAACAAACGACACTGTTTAAAAATGGGCAAAGGACCGGAACGGAAGCATCATCCAAGCAGATGCAGGTGGCAGCCAGAAGTGCTCACCATGGTTAACCAGGGTTAGTGGAGTGCACCTTAGAACTGTGGGAGGGGCCCGCGCCGGGGGCCCCTGGCCCGGGGGTGGGGGGGTGGGGAGGGCATTGAATTACAAACATGCGGATCGTGACCCGCTGCTGTGGAGACACATCTGCTCACACGGCGGAATCACAGCTCCCAGATTCCATGATCCCAGATCCTCACGGGTGGGGGTGGCGGTGTGGCCGAGAAAGGGCAGCCCTCGGGCCCAGGTCACAAGCGAGCCAGAGACAGAGACCAGGGTAGTAAGCACCTAGTACTTACAAGGTGATTGCGGTGGAGGTCACTAACGTTGGGGGGTCGTTCTGAGTGGTTATTTTAGAAGGGGTCCCGGGCAGGTGGAGCTAGAGAGCGTCATACTAAGTGAAATAAGTCAGAGAAAGACAAAACCATATGATCTCACTCAGGTGGAATTTCAGAGCAAAGGGAAAAGAAGAGAAAGAGAGGTAAACCAAGAAACAGATTCTTTTTTTTTAAAGATTTTATTTATTTGTCAGAGAGGGAGAGCGTGGGCGAGAGAGAGAGAGAGAGAGTAAGCAAGGGTACAAGCAGGGGGAGCTGCAGGTAGAGGGAGAAGCAGACTCCCCGCTGAGCAAGGAGCCCGATGCGGGACTTGATCCCAGGACTGTGAGATCATGACCCGAGACGAAGGCAGATGCTTAACTGACTGAGCCACCCAGCCACCCCAAGAAACAGATTCTTAACCGAAGAGAGCAAACCAGTGGCCACCAGAGGGGAGGGCGGTGGGGATGGGGGAGGGCACCTGTTGTGATGAGCACCGGGTGTCCTATATAAGTGACGAATCACTATATTCTACACCTGAAACTAGTATTATACTGTATGTTAACTAACTGGAAATAAAATAAAAGAGGAGGAGGGAGAGCGGCGGAGGGGGAGGAGGGGGAGGAGAAAGAGATGCCCTGGGGTAAAGCAAAGCGGGAACTGATGGCGGGAATCCTAATTCCAGGTCCTTTTCTACATGTCCGGATGCTGGGTGTGAGCGGGTGGTCACACCTGTAAAGTGTCGGGCAGTAACTGAGAGGAACGAGGGTGGTCCTTCTCATCCCTGTGCCACAGACACCTGTTCCAATGGCTGAACGCGGAACGGCCACGGCACATGCTCACAAGGACAGGAAAGGGCTGGGCTTGTTGCCCGGTGACCGAGGGGAGGCAGGTGGCACGGCTGCTTGGGGGCTGGCGGGCAGTTTCTTCGGCAGTCACACGGACCCTGGCCATCCACACTGCTTGTAGGCATTTCCCCGAGAGACATGAGACTCGTGTCCACATAGAACACGACACGGATGCTGACGGCAGCCCTGTGCCTAGCCAAACATGAGAAGCAGCCACCTGGTTCTTCAACAGGTAAATGATCAGCAAACGGGAGCACATCCGTGCGATGGAAGAGCAGGCTGGAGTAGCATGAAAGCCATGCCCTGGGGTCCAACGGGATGCCGCTCAGCCACGCAGACGAGCCCAACACGCACACAAGGGCCTGGGTGTTCAAGGGAGACGTGCAGAGCGAGAGAAACCTTCTCTATAATGCTTTTTTTTATGACGTTCTGGAAAAGCGTAACACAGATGTGGAAAACAGAGCAGAGCTGGGGGGTGAGGGGTGGGGGCACAGCCATGGAGAGAGGTTCCTGGTGACGGGACTCCCTCATCCTGATCGTCTTTGTGACCGTATGAATCTAAACAGGTGTTAAAGCCCATAACTGCGCACACATATTTAATGTCCATTTTACTGTATGTTAACTTAAATAAAACCATCCGCCTGAACACTAAAAAAATAGTCTATTCGAATTGAAAGACAAAGCATGTTCTTCTACCTGCAAATTTAATATTCTATCATTACATAAATTAATATTTAATTAAAATGTCATTAAACCAAAAAGTAGACTATAAAGCAAGACATTTAAAAATAGAATACAATAAGAACTACAGTGGTATGAAGGAAACAAGGCACAGAAATTAATGAGCTGGAAAATGAAAATCACCCACACGGAAGGCAATTCTTTGAGAAGACCATTGGAACTGCACATTCCCACCAAGACCAGTGGGAAAACGAACTAACCCACAGTGTGCATTTTGGGGGATAAAAAATGAACATACCTTCAGAAGCAGCCAAGACTGAAAAGAGAACAGTTGGAATAATTTAACACCAACCAATTATAAACATCAGGTGAACTAGACAAATGACAAGGAAGACAACATAACTAATTGAAGCAGAGGAAAGGAAAAAAAATTTAAAGCTCATCTTACGCTTTATGAATTTGAATCAGAGATGAAAGTTTTTCCCACAAAGAAATCACAATACCCAGCTTTTTAAAAGGCAAATCCTACCACATATTTATGGAACAAAATACAAATTTTCCACCACATGCACAGTGGGAATTTCTCAAAACACTGTCAGAGGTTACTATAATTTTGACAGCAGAAAATCATGGATCCCAAACAAGACAATTGCATTATGAGCAAAGTATGAATAGGACAATGAGTGTCCATGTCTATAGATAAGAAGTTCTTAATAATACAGCAAAAAGAATGCAACAGATGTAAAAAGAAAAACATGTCATTCCGATTTGGGTTTATCCCAGAAAGGAATGGGTAGTTCAACAGCAGAAATCAATTCTGTATTTCTCCACATTAATAAAACAAAGGAGCAAAATGATATGCTCTTCTCAAATGATTCAGTTAAATTATCTCATAAAATCAAACGTTTGAATAATAAAACATTTACAATAATGTAAAAAAATTGATAGTACCAGTCACAACCTAAGAAAACATGCATAAAACATTTGGGGGAAAATTACAAAACCCCTGAAAAAGTAGTAAAAGCTAAAAATTAGGAGAGGTGCGCCGTATGCATGGGTTATGGACACTGTTATAAAGATGTTGATTTCCCTCAAACTAGATTATAAAGCCAATTCATTTCTAATTAAAAATTAAAATCCTAACATCTTTTTCCTCTTCCTCTTCTTTGTTATCATTGTCTTCTTCTTCTTCTTCTTCTTCTTTTTTTTTTTTTAAGGAGAAAGGTCCTGAGCAACTACTTTTCACAAGGAGCAGAGTAGAGCCTGGAAGCTGAGCTCAGTGCGGGTGCTTAAGGGGAATGTGGTCGTGTGTCCCTCACACACTTCAGTATATGGTGCTAGTTATTCTCACGATAAGGAAAATGGAATTTGATCCCAGGGCACACCATATACAAAAATTACTTCCATTTGGATTAAAGACCAAATGTAAAAGATGAAGTAACAGATTTTAGAAGTCAACACAGGGGGCTAATTTCATGCCCTTAGGAAGGTAAAGGGTCTTAACAGGACGCAGGAAGTACAAACTAGGGAACAAGAGTCTGATGATTTAAATTACATTAAAATCAAGCCCCATCGCTTGGCGACCGATCTATGAGGACAGTGAAAAAGCAAGTTGCAAAGGTGGAGAACATAACTGCAAACCGTGTGGTGGACGGTGGGTCAGTGCTCAGGAATACAAGCCCTTCTGTGGGTCAGTCACAGCAGGCGGTCCACACACAGATGCTCACAATTGCTGCCAGAGAACATCCAAATGAGCATAAATATACAAAGTGACACTCAACATTCTTCATAAGCTAGGACGTGGGAAGTGAAATGAGATACCATCACATGCACTCACGCATGCATATGCTCACGACACATGCATGTGTGCACGCAGTCCCACACCCACATGCACACACCCACACATATATGGTCAGGCACCCCCACACATGCATATATGTGCATGCATGCCCATGCACACACTCACACACACATGTGCACATCCATGCACACACACCTTGATGGCCAGGATCACTGAGTGAGCAGCCTGTGGAAGCGGGGCTCCCACATGCTGTTGTTGGGGTCCCCGGACACCTGGACACGTGCATCTTGTGAGTCTAGGGTGCACGCACATTCATTTGTGCACCCAGAGGTGTGTGCAGCAGCAGTGCTCAAGGGAGGAGATCTGAGGCAGTCTCGATGTCCACCAGCAGTAGAAGGGGCGAGGCGCATCCATGACGTGGATTACGGTGGCTGTGACTTACTGAACCTCAGCTACACATATCCGGGGATGATTATTCTCAAAAACATGGTATTTGAAGGAGAAAAAAAACAAGCCATAGAATATACTCTGCATCATCCCATTTATTATAATGTTCAAAACGACAAATGTAAATAATATGTTGTTTATGGACATGAGTTATACGGGGAAAGCAATCTTATTTGAAAAGCAAGGTTAATGCAAAATTCAGGATAGATTTTATCTTTGTGAAGGAGAAGCACCTTATGACCATCGAGGGGCCGTGGGAGGGGTTGTTCAATTTCCTGTGCCAGGTGGCGGGTGAGCACTAGTCCTTTATTCTTATTATTAGTTCTTGAAATGTGCATGCTGGTTGCTGCCCCCCGTGCGTCGGCTGTGTTCCAGAAGGTAAAGCGATGTCTCGGATGTGGAGCAGGAGAGCGGTCAGCTCGTGGCCCCGTGCTGGGCAGGAGAAGAGACGCCACATGTTGGTGGCTGACCAAACACAGATGTACCAAGACCCTGTCCCGTGATGTTAGAACCGTGGCAGTTTAGTAGATCACGGAGAAGCAGAATGGAGGAATTGCACTCCCACCGTTCTGGTTGGTCGGGATCTTGGTGGCCGCCTCAGCGGGACAGCCACGGCCCCCTTCCACCCATCTTCCTGAGAGGAGCGGCGTGGAGGGGGATGGCACCTCAGTCCACACGCCAAAGGCACTCGGGCAGATACGCTCTTCTTGCTGCCGTCACAGCGTCCGCAGCCTGGTCTCCATGGTTGGAGACAGCTGCCCACACTGCATCTCCTTAGAAACACTTTTCACGGGTCGCATCGCCACCTGTGTGCAACTGGAGACAGCCCTGCGGGGGGGCTGCTTCAGACCCAGCCCAGAGCCTGCAGGCTGTTATCTTGCTTCTCCAGGGAGCTTGGAAGCTGAATGCAAGGCACTCAGAAGGGAGGTGAGTCCCAGGGCTACCGAGCTGGGCCAGACAGGCAGTAGGAGGAATGGGACTTGGAAGCGAGGAAGAGCTCGGGGCCACTGTCACCTGTGGCTCATCAGGAGAAGCACCGGAGGCTGGAGCGACCAGGTGGATGACGGCCTGTTTGCCATCCACGGCTGGTCTCTTCTGTGTCATGGCTACTGAAAGGCAGCATGCATCCTGGCTCCCGGGACATGTTGAAGGGGCCACGGAAGGGGTGTGTGCACATCCTGATGAGGAGTCAGAAGTCCGGGGGTGTGCATGTGTGTATACCACAGTATGTGCGTGTGTATATGTGTGTCGTGAGGACAGACGCAAATTGAAAATGAGAGGCTTCATTCTCCTTGTCGTGAGCTCCAGCTGAAGAATGTGTCCTCAAGGGCTGGCGGCCCCCTTCTTGAGATGCAGACATCGAGGGACACGGTGCCCTGTCTCTGTGCTCCCTGCCCTGGGAGGTGGGAGCCTAACTCTGGGGGGCACCTTGCTCCACTCTGCAAAGCCACCTCCCGTCCTAAGGATTCGGGCGGCCAACAGGGGCTCTCCCCAGCGACCATGATCACGGGAGCCCTGACCGTGTGACAGAGGGGACCCAGCAGGCCCTCTCGTACTTGCAGGCTAGTTATGTTCCTCTTGAGAACATGGATGGGTGGGGTGAGTCTGCCGGGCCACGTGCGGGCAAGATTCCCATCTTTGTGCTTTCTTAGCAGATTGTCCACGACCCTTGTCCCGTCCTGCCTTAGTGCTTATTCACTAATAGGCCTGTTTTCTGTCTCCACTCCTGTTTGGGGAAGTTTTCTGTGTTTGAGAAGAGCTGGCTTTGTTTCTTAATATTTCCCCAACAGTGTGGATGCGTGTGTGTGTGCAAAGGGACAAGACAGGCCACTTGGATCCCTGGATGCCCGGTGGGTGCTGAGCCGTGGTCACGGGAGGAAGACGGCCTTGAGAGCATCACGGACAGCAGGTGGACGGCCAGTCCGCAAGGTAGATGCCAGCGGTCCTCCTGCATCCCTGTGCCAAGCCTGGGCCTGACTGGTGTTGGCATTAGTGACAATTGTTGAATAAACTCTTGAGAAGTTCCCCCCAAACACAGTACGCTTTATCTCACGTTGTAACATGAATATGCAGGTCTGCCTACGCATATTCGCTCAGCGGGTAGTATTCGGTGCTTCGAGAAAAACAATTTCAGAATAGATCAGGGAAAACTGACAGCCCTGATACTTGGCTCGATGTGAGGGAAGAGCGAGCGGGGAAGCAGAAACTGAGCCCATGGTCCTCCTGCAGCACCTACTGGGGTTTGGGGAGAAAGGGTGTCATACTTCAGCCGTGCACAAGAGAACCCAGAAGGACTAACAGATACTAACATGTCCACCACCCGCAACACATGCAGAGCTGCTCGTATTTGCTTCTGGTTCTTACTAAGACACCGGTTTCAAGGGGCAAACAACTACGTTGGCTTGCATCCTCCCACTGAGTTTTATACTTTACTGTGTGTCTCTATTTAAAAAAATGTATTATATTTTAGTGCCTTACGTTGTCAAAGAAAACATAGCCTCTTTGGGACTTTGTTCTTTCACTCAACATCACGTGGTTGATTTAATAGCGGGTTGTGATGGTAATCGCGTGCATGCCTTGCGCATCCTCGCGCCCCGTTCTCTGCGGGCTGTCCCCGGGAGCTCTGATCACTGTTGTCTGTGCCGTGAGCGCCCCTGCACACTTCCTCGTAAGAGTACCTTCAGGTCGGTCATCCTTAAACACGCTGTGCCGTTTCCCCCAAAATTACCTTGAAAATCCATGACGTGTCTCACAAGTTTTCGGATTGGAATCCAATTTTGTAAAGGTTTCGTAGCTGCATAGAATGTGAATTATGACATCGGATTTTGTATATATGTTTTCTCCACTTTCACCATTCATTGGATTTATAGAAAATATCATGGTTGGCAAGGCCTGTCATCATTCCCAACCCTATCAGGCCCATCCATCGACACGTATCTCGGAAAAGTCTGACTTTAGTAACTTGTCCAGACACACTTCTGTATTCTGGTTCTAAGACAGGTAGTTTGATACGGAGACAGAGAGACAGAGAGAGCAGGAGGAAGAGGGAGAGCGGGTTGGACATGCTGTCTTTCGTGAGTTTGTGACGGGCTGATGCATTTCCTACGAAGCCCTCAACGGCACGCATCACAGTAGGATTTAAATTTGTGGTGGTGGATGTGAGTCCAGCTCTGTTGGGGAGATGGGCCGGTGTGTCACCGGGTGGTAGGAGTGGCAATCCCTGAAGGAAGGCCTTTGTGTGGGTGACCAGTGCTCCCCTCAACACGGCGCCGAGACCCAAGTGTGATAAATACATACAATGGGGAAAAACAAATTTAAGAATAGAGATTGGAAAGGATGAGGGACTAGTGCCATTTTTCACATGATTTCATGGCTGAAGAATCTTAAAAAGTCTATAAACTATGAGAACCAATCAGTGCATTTACGAATGTCACTCGAACTCTGCTCAGGATACAAAAATCGATTATGTTGGCCACAAATAGGAAATAAAACTAAGAGAACAGTATCACTTGCCATAACATCAAAACATTTTCAATATGTTTTGCAAAGGAACACATTGAACAAAAATATGTAACCCTTTTACACTGACAAGTACAAATATTACAAAAGTAGCTGTTGAGGGAAACCAAGACTTGAATAAATGGAGGGGTCCAGCATGCTCATGGATTGGAGGACCCAGTGTGAAAATGCAAATTCTCGTCCGAATTAATGCGTGGTTTGATCTCAAGCTCTGTCAAAATCCGAGCAGTATCTTGGGGTGGAAGTTGAGGGAGCTCATTCTAAGATTTGCTGGGAGACGCTGAGAGCCAGGAGCAGTGGGACAGACAACAGGCGGGGGTCTCAGGTTCCCCGACCTCCGTCACCATGGTGACTGACAGCACCTCATCCTGCAAGCCTCCACCCCATGGGCCTCCTGTGGATGTCCAGGGCCCCTTGCATTGTGTGTTTGCCCCTGAGAATCAATGGCACCAGCCCTTCGCTCTGTGAGGAGTTATTTTGTGGGCTCAGGGGTGCCGGGCCCTGATTCACCTCTGAGTCCTTCCCATCTGACTGCTCGACACACCTGCTGAATGAATAAAGCTCACAGGGCCTGAACGATCAGTCACAGGGATGTGAGTTCGTCTTTGCCAGTGGAGGCCCCAGGGCTGTCACCCCCTCTGCTCCCGGGGACCCAGCTGCCACACAGTGATCTAGAAACCACCTGCGGGAGCAAGGCCCTGTCCCCACCCTCCAGCCCCTGACTCCACCTGGGGGTCTGTCCTGGGAGCACTGGGCTTCTCAGGATCAGAAGGGTCCCAGATGATGAGGCCATGGGAAGGAGGAGCTGCGAGCGGCTGCTGGGCTGGGTGGCCAGGATGGCAGCCTGCCGAGGGCATTGGAATCACAGCTGCACCAAGTCCTGCTGGGCGGTGCTGGGCAGGGGCTGGGACAGCAGCTGGGGCACTCCCAAGGGGAGGACAGAGCTCTACAGGGCGGCCAAACACAGAGGCAGTGGAGGCATCAACTCTCTCTGCTCTGGGTCACCCAGGGAACCGTCCCCAGAAAAGACAGTGGTTTCAGATTCTCCATGTGCCACAGGTTCCTCGGAATGTGGTTCCCACATTCTTCACACAAGGGAGTGCAGGTGAGCATTACGCATGGCCACAGGGCAGCGAGCACACGGGGTGTGCCAAGATGTCAGGATGGAGGGTTGCCGGGAAGCAGGGCAGCAGGGATACAGAGATGCAGGGATGGAGGGATGCAGGGCAGCAGGGATACAGAGATGTAGGGATGGAGGGATGCAGGGCAGCAGGGATACAGAGATGCAGGGATGGAGGGCAGCAGGGCAGCAGGGATACAGAGATGCAGGGATGGAGGGATGCAGGGCAGCAGGGATACAGAGATGCAGGGATGGAGGGATGCAGGGCAGCAGGGATACAGAGATGCAGGGATGGAGGGATGCAGGGCAGCAGGGATACAGAGATGCAGGGATGGAGGGATGCAGGGCAGCAGGGATACAGAGATGCAGGGATGGAGGGATGCAGGGCAGCAGGGATACAGAGATGCAGGGATGGAGGGATGCAGGGCAGCAGGGCAGCAGGGATACAGAGATGCAGGGATGGAGGGATGCAGGGCAGCAGGGATACAGAGATGCAGGGATGGAGGGATGCAGGGCAGCAGGGATACAGAGATGCAGGGATGGAGGGATGCAGGGCAGCAGGGATACAGAGATGCAGGGATGGAGGGATGCAGGGCAGCAGGGATACAGAGATGCAGGGATGGAGGGATGCAGGGCAGCAGGGCAGCAGGGATACAGAGATGCAGGGATGGAGGGATGCAGGGCAGCAGGGATACAGAGATGCAGGGATGGAGGGATGCAGGGCAGCAGGGATACAGAGATGCAGGGATGGAGGGATGCAGGGCAGCAGGGATACAGAGATGCAGGGATGGAGGGATGCAGGGCAGCAGGGATACAGAGATGCAGGGATGGAGGGATGCAGGGCAGCAGGGATACAGAGATGCAGGGATGGAGGGATGCAGGGCAGCAGGGATACAGAGATGCAGGGATGGAGGGATGCAGGGCAGCAGGGATACAGAGATGCAGGGATGGAGGGATGCAGGGCAGCAGGGATACAGAGATGCAGGGATGCAGGGATGCAGGGCAGCTCACCACCACTTCCTGTCCAGAGCGCCACCCTTGAGAGGCAGATGGTGTCCCTGCAGAGACAACAGGATGGAAGGGGTGGGTGGCCACTGACCTTAGGAGGACAGGACTGTAGTGGTTCAAAGAACCTACCCCCTCACTAACCTTGCCTTCCACCACGTCCCCATCAGCAAGCCTCAAGGCCAGGAGCCTTCCTTGGGTCTTGGGTGAGATTGTGCAATATAATCTGTGGTATTAGTCATGCATCCCACGGGCCCAGCCTGGCTGTGAACGGTGGACGTGCAAGATCAGGCGAGACAGCGTGGGGACCAGGTTGACAGAGCCTCCTGAAGGAAGGCACCTTTGCGAGGGCCTCTCCCCAGTGGCCCTTTTCACAAATGGGGAGACTGAGGTCCAGCAAGCACTTGCCCTGCTCACCCCAGGGCTCCCATCCTCTCTGGCTCAGTGGTCCCCACTCCTGTGAGCTTCACATCTTCTAGTTTCTTAGCAAGGGGATCCAGTCCCGAAGTCACCTGACCAGCATCTGGTTCCCTGCCACCTGGGACAGGTGAGGTAGGGAAACTGAAGGACTCTGTAAAACTCTGCTCCTGGCTCCCTTTCCTGCTTCTATCCTTGCTAGGACCGGCATTCCCCCCTTTACACAGACCTCAGAACGCAAACAGTATGTGTCCTCCTTGCAAGGGACAAGCAGTTAGTGATTTCTCTCGAACAGATCCCTTCCAAGGAAGGACCAGGTGAGAGTGAGCTGAGGAACCCTCATTTGTGGATTCCAGACCACCAAGAACGACGCCAAGGCTCCCTGGCTCCAAGGAATGCCTCCTGGGTCCTCGTCTTTGTTCTAACCTGCTCCCGGGTGCCCGAGGGGACACATGCACCAGACCACCATCCTCAATAAAACCCTTGGGCCCCAAAAAAGATGGGACTCTCTCTTCTTTGCTCTCTGGGTCTCCCCAACACTCCGTCTGTACCTGTTCTCTGTGTACCTTCAATAAACTCTGCTCTCACCTCTGCTGGCTCGAGTTTGATTTCTGTCCTATGTGCAGCCAGGGACCCTTTTGGCTGGTCCTGCGGGACCCCATCTGGGTCCCCGGATTCGGCCTGTGGCATCACAGGTACAGCGCCCCATCAGCATCCAGAATCCCCGCCTGTCTGTGTGAGACACCTCCGTGCTTCTCTCTGTTCAGAACCAGTGGGCCTCCCCGAGTCAAATGTTCTGGGTGGACCGGCCACTTGCCACACAGGCAGTGTTGGTGTTCTTGAGCTTCTGTGCTTGTGCTGATTTTTGGTCGGATTTGTGGAACCATGAGGGATGCCTGGAAATGTCTACGGGTAGCAGCTTGGAAAGGTGGAGAGCTTCTCGCTCACGTGTCCCACCCACAGCCTGGTGAGGCCACTGCATGCGGACGGACGGCCCTCAGGAGCGGGCACCGGGACGTGCGGAGAAGAGGGGCAGGGGAGGGGAGTGAGGGGTAACTGCCACATCCCTGCAGCTGTCGGAGAGCAGACTGGGTGGGTCGGGGGCACACGGTGGGGAGGACACGCGGCCGGTGTCTGATCCCGCCAGCGCTCCCTCCGCTGGGCTGACTCCCCAGGGGCAGAGTGAGGCCCCTGGGACCCAGCTCAGCGGGCGGCTGGCGCGCGTCCCCCCCTCCCCCCGGCAGGTTCTCTGTGCTGGCAGAGCAGAGCCTCCCATGGAGCAGCCGCCAGAAATCGCAGCCTCTCCCAGCCTCCGCCAAAGCCGCAGCTGAGGCCGCTCCGCATCCTCAGGGAGCCGTGTATGAGCAGAGCTTGGCTCGCTGGGCCAGCGCTGCCCGCAGCCTACCTGGCATCACCACAGCTGGGACTCCTGGCGCCGCGGCACCTGCTGTGTCTCTGCTGGCCTCTTCCTCCCGCCCTGCCCACGTCTGCTCCCCGTTGGGTGGCACCCCAACCTGCGAGCAGCGGGGCACCGTGAGGACTCGGGCTGGATTGGAGGAGACCATTCAGCTGAGACCGAACAGGTGCAGCCCCTCACCTGTGTCCCACCTGCAGATTGCTGTGAGGATCCAAAACACCGAGCCAGCAACACCCCCTGTTTCTGATGACGATGGGTCTCGCTGGGGGCTGGGGTGAAGAGCGGGGGAGGACAGTTCCCCTAAAGTGGCCCCAGACATGTATGGCCCAACCTGAGACAGTCCTTCCCTGCACAGGTGTGTGCACATGCATACGTATGGCACACACAAACTCACATACACACACAGGTACATTCATGTCTTGGCAGGTGGAGAGCTTGTTCCCAAGCTGGCTCACGTGGCCTCGTGGCACCAGCTGCCAAAGTGAGGTCCACGGGGCCCAGGGGACAAGCAGGGCAGAGTTGGGTGGGGCAGGAGAGACGTCCTCTTGCAAATGTGAGTAGGGCTCTGAGAGTGAGCACCGTGTTAGCCTCACCCGCCTGGGCTGAATGTCGGCTCGGCCTGGTCCCCACCTTTCTCCTCACCCCGGCACCACAATGGCCTGGGTGCCAGGCTGTCTGGTTCCGCACTGGCGCCCCTGGCCCTGTAGCCTCCCCGTGACAGAGCCCAGTGTCCATTGTCTGCCCGTTCACACCTCTCCTCTCATGCTCTGCCCTCTGCTAGTCTGTGTGGTGACTAAGGATGCCCGGTACCTCCCCAAGGTGTGTGGGGCTGACGGGGCCTCTGTAAGGGAGAGTGGGTGGACACGGAGCGCCGAGACCCACTGGGCATGGGGCCTTCATCCCCAGAAGGGGGAGACCCATGGGAGAGAGAGACAGCGGCCAGATCCACATGGGCCGGGCCTGGGACACCACCTGGACACTCAGGGAGCTTCACTCATGAACCACTAACCGATAGAATGACCAGAGTCAAGGAAGCTTCTAGCACCTAGAATGACCAAAGACGGAGCTCATGAGCAGCTGTGTTTCCCTGTGGCTAGAGCCCCGGGAAGTGCCCGGGAGGGTCCCTTTGCTCCATATGGTCTTCGGGAAAGGGATGAGTGTCCCGCCACTGACCGTGTCCCAGCCCGGGTGGGGGCCGGGGGATGGAAGGCCCAGGTGGGGGTGCTGGGTGGGGCTGGGGCTGCGATTTCTGCGTGTGATACAGCTCGAAGGTGCTAGTCATCTGTGCAGGGGATTCAAGAAATACCAGCCCGAGTCTTCCAACAGGACCATGAAAAATGTCTGCACAGATCTGTGCGGTAATCGGCCTTTGTTCCCGCAGAGCGGCCGCGTGCACGGTGCACCCAGAGCCACAGCTGCCTGGCTTCCCTCCACCTACGCGGCATTCGAGAAACCAATTGAAAAATCCACTTGCGCGCTATCTCCGTGAATCTTCATTTTCGCCTCCGCTTAGCCAAGCTGGGGAGTCTGGATGCAGAGTCTGCATCAATTATGGCATCTCGGGGTTGGGGGGTGGGGGTGGTTTCAAGGTCAGGAGCGCCCACACGCCACCCTGTCCGTCTCCCAATGATTGCCCCGAGAGCCAATCTCTGGGCCTCACATTCCCTATTGGGAGCTCTCTCAAGCATGAACTATCAAATTATTGTCAATTCTGGTTGATTTTCTAACAGACAATGGAAAATCTTCAGTCGACTTCATATATGACTTTTATCCACTTTCTTATTTATTCAAAAATAGCAGAGAAAGGTCACAGGCCTGGCACATGCAGTTAGCTCTTTGCTGTTTATTGAGTTTTTATGCTTGGTTTAAAACTGAATTACTGGGGCATAAAGTGAAAATGCATTTATGCCCTTCAGGAAAATCTGTACATAAAAATTAAATTGTATTATGAAAAGCAGAGAGCTGTCTGGGAAGCCCAGAAGAATTGATTAGGAGATCAAAGTGCCTGTGAGGACACGTAATTAGCCTTGTCATCATAGGTGTCCTCCTGTCACTCGAGGTCATCATCCCGGGGGGCACATCCCTGTGGATGCCGGGAAAGTGGTTGGCACACCGGGCATTGATTGAAGGGTGGAGGGAGGTGGTCCGGGATGCAGCACCCCTAGATTCACCCTGAGGCTGGATGGGGGAGCTCAGAGGAGACGATGCCCTGGCCGCCCCCAACGCTCCAAGTCCGTGGGTCTGGGGTGGGCTCTGGGGCCAGGTAGCCCCAGAGGTGACACTGGTGTGTCCAGATGGCAGCAAGAGACCTGGGGGTGCAGACAGGCTCACAAGAGAGTGTGGCCGTGGGCAGAGGGTCTGCAGCAAGGCCACACTCACACCTGAAGCCAGGCTTCCAAGTGCAGGTAAGCCAGGTAAGGTGTAGGGAGGAGAGCGTAAACTTCTCTCAGACTTGTAGGATAAGAGAGAAGGTGGTCCTTCCCATCGTGGGTGTTGGGTGGTGGAGCAGGTGCATGCCCCCTGCCCCATCCCTGCCCCAGCATGGGGCCAGACAGCGAGGACCTTCAGAAAGCATCTTTTAGACTCCCTCCTTTGCCCTGGAGGGGCGGAGCCTGGCCACCTGGGATCATCATCTCCACTTGCTGCCCTGATCGCAGGTCCGAGGAGTCTGGGACACCAGGGCCTGTTTCTAGGGGTGAACAGGGAGGCACTGAGTCTCCTTGTCCCAGCGCCGGTTGATGCACTGGCTCCGTCTGCCATGCTCACCTCAGCTGAAGTCCTTGTGAGGAGTCCCCTCATCAGAGCAGGGTCAATGCCCATCTGTGGCTGTGAGCACAGGAACAGGTGACCCTTGGCCCGGGGCCCAAGTGTGCTGGCTGGTGGGCTCGGGACACCAGTGCACCTGCACAGAAGGTCCCTATTTTAGTGTTTATGTTCACACAATTATAACGTGATTTATACAAACTCAGGATGCATGTCCTACGCGGCATGTGACAGAGGTGCGTGAAGAGCCGTGTTGTAGGAAATGGGATTTGCTCAACCTTCTCGTGTTCTGGATGAGCGTGAGGCCCAAGAGTTGTTGGACATGGACGTCAGCCCCTCCTCCCTCGAGATGATAGTTTGGAAAACAGTGTAGGCACGGCCACCTCAGCCCCGTGTGGGGGACCCCACGGCCATCCCCAGCCAGGTGCGCACGGGCTATGGAGTGTCACCCGGGTCCACGTGCCTGTGTGCCACACCCGCTCTGCATAAAGAGACTTGCAAGACATCGACAGCCCCAGCTGGGCCAGCACATGGCCGTCTACAAGGACGCCTGCCTGGCTGCCTTCCTTGGTCAGTCAGTCAGACCCGGCCAAGTGCTGGACTTCAGTCCCTCCAGGGAAGTTTACTATTTTCCAGGAACAGGATCACCCTGCCGTTGAAGCACTGTTCAAACCAGAGAGAAGCCACTGCTCGCTGCTTGGGGTGTAATTGCACAAAACGGCTCTGCCACTAATGAGGCATTTGAGCTCTGTGAGGCTGGCTCAGTCGCGATGTCTTCAGTCGATGGAGAATGCTCCATCCCTTGCCTGGCATATTAACAGATCTCCGCCTAGCCTTTCCAGGGAGTTTATGACTTGGAAACGACGGTGCTGCATTTACTCTGCATTCATGAAATTAAAGCAGAGCCGTCTGGCTGCAACAGAGAGTTGGTTATGCAGAATCGCTTGTCTCAGGGGCTTACAGGGTAGCTAACTTTTTAGCCTTAACCGGCAGACTTGTCGCTGCAAAAGACAGGTAGTTAACACCCAGGACAGACCACATTTAATCCTGGGATGGCAGTGATTAACTCGACAGTCAAGACAGATGGGAAAATAGTCATTCACATCTGTGAGATTCTGGTCGGTACACGGCCACAGAGCAAGCTCAGGGGATAAACACAGGATGACTGTGGATGCTGCTGCTGGTGACAGTAATGATGGTGATGCTGGGGGTCATGTTGACGATGATGGTGATGCTGAGGATCATGGTGACAATGATGGTGACGCTGAAGGTCATGGTGACCATGATGGTGACACTGAGGGTCATGATGATGATGATGGTGACGCTGAGGGTCATGGTGATGCTGATGGTGATGCTGAGGATCATGGTGATGATGATGGTGATGCTGAAGGTCATGGTGATGATGATGGTGACGCTGAGGGTCATGATGATGATGATGGTGACGCTGAGGGTCATGGTGATGCTGATGGTGATGCTGAGGATCATGGTGACGATGATGGTGATGCTGAAGGTCATGGTGAAGATGATGGTGACACTGAAGGTCATGGTGTTGATGATGGTGACACCGAGGGTCATGGTGACGATGATGGTGACGCTGAGGGTCACGATGATGATAATGGTGATGCTGAAGGTCATGATGATGATGGTGACGCTGAGAGTCATGGTGACCTTGACAATTATGGAGACACTGAGGGTCAAGGTGATGATGATGGTAATGTTGAAGGTCATGGTGACCATGACAATGATGCTGGTGGTCATGGTGATGATGAAGGATGATTGTGGCACTGAGGGTCATGATGATGATGATGATGGTGTTGAGGGTTTGGATGACAATTATGGTGACACTGAGGGTCACCGTGATTATGATGATGGATGATGGTGACACTGGGGGTCATGGGATGATCATGGTGATGCCAAGGGTCATGGTGATGATGATGTCACATGATGCTGAGGGTCATGGTGACAACAATGATGACAACGATGGTGACCACAACAGTGATGCTGGCAGTCATGGTGACAATGACATGACATCACTTGTACTCCTGGATTTCACTGGCTGAAGGTACATTCATGTGGTCATTGTGTGATGCCCATGAAGACATTTTTTAAAGCTGGCCTGGCCTCTCTAGATGAAATCAGGTACATTCGGTGGTGGCTTGATGCTCACCTAGTTTTTTGATAAAAAGCGAGGCAGAATGACCTGACAGCAAACCGGACAGCGATGGTATAGAATGAGACAGAGGGAAAGGACACTGCAGGCCACTATCTTTCATGAGCTTAGATGCAAAAATCCTCAAGGAAACGTGAGCAGACTGAGTCTAGTGGTGTATAAAAGGAACTGCCCTCCATGGCTGTGCTCTGTGGCTGTGCAGGATGTATGCCAGGGATGCAAGGCTGGCTCAATATCCAGTACCTACCACTGTCATCCATCACCTCAACGGACCAATGAAGAAAAATCACAAGGCCACAGGAATTGATGCGGGAAGTGTGCTTGACAACATGCGACACCCACTCGTGATAGAAGCTTTCAGCAGGAAGTGGGGCTGTTAGCTTCACAAGGAACATCTACAAAAACCCATCAGCAAACCCTGACACTGATGGTGGAGAATGAACGCTCCCCAAGCTTGGAAATGGGGCAGAGTTTTCTTCTCTCCTCCTTAGTGTGCGACACTGTCCAGAGTGCTGATGAGCACAGGAAGGTCAGAAAAATAAATAGAAGGCACGTGAGTAAGGAGGGAACCAATAAAACTCCCTATTTTTGGATGATAGGATAGTCTGGTAGAAAATGGGTCTACGAAAGCAACAGGCAAAACAACAAAACCAGAAATCCCTCCTGGAGTTATGAAGTGACCTCAGCTAGGTCAGAAGATCGAGTCTGGAGAATCAACGAGGTCTCTGCTAAAGACGTGTGCAGACTGACTGAGGACAAGCACCACTTACCATTGCTGCAAAGACATGAAATACCCAGGTGGACACCAAGCACAACCTGCACAGGGTCGTAATGCCGACTATCAGAAATGATGCCAGATTCCTGGAAGAGTGTGGCACCATGTGCTTCCTTCCACCCAGGCTCTCCCTAAATGTCCCCCGAGGGTCCCTGCCTCCCCTCCTAGGAGTTCTGGCTGCACTGCCACTGACTGTGTCCCTGACCCAAGGCACTCGGAAACAAATCACAGTACATCGGAGCCCTTATCAATTACACGGAACAGGGCACAGTGTGTTCCCATCTCGAAACCCCCGGGGGAAGCAACCCCAGGTCACAAGGGGGGCCACGTGGGAACCAGATTGAGCAGTTAGGGAGGACCCTCTGCTGTGCACTGAGCTTCGAAGAAGAGAGCAGGGGTCACAGACTGGGGTGTGACCAGCCCGGCCCTGGAGACCCACATTCGGGGCCAGAGGGACCAGCCTCCAGCCGCCAGGACCGCCGTCCATTTGGGCAGGGGCAGGGTGAAGGGGCCATGAACAGATTCCCCAAGCATGTCCGAAGCATGAGGGCCGTCTGGGAAGGTGAGGAAGACGATGTGGAGGGGCGTTTGCACTCCCCAACAGAGGCCTGCCCTCTCTGTCTCTGGAGCTTGCCTGTGCTTGGATCCCTCAGGCCTGCCTCCTTGGAGGCCAGGACATAGCTGCTTCCTCAAAGAACACCCGCAGAAGGACAGACAAGCAGCACGGAGCTTCCCTGTGGCTCTGAGTGCCAGGCTGTCGGTACGTGGCAGGGAAGGCCTTCCTGGGAAGGAGGCCGGGGCAGAGAACACCCTGGGAACCCCAGCCAGTGCAGCAACAGGGTGGGTGAGAGGTGGGGGGGCCGGAGCGACTGAGGGTTCGCTCTGTGCCAGGGACCCTGTGGAGGTTGCTCTTCTGACCCTCCCTGTGACCCCAAGAGGTGGGTCATGTGGGATCTCTTCAGCCACGGGGAGGCCCGCTGGGCTGCAGACAGCATGATCCTGCAGCGGCATGCAGACTGGCCCCAGAAGGGGTCTCACCGCCATCACCCGGCGCTGCGGGCCACACCGTGCACCCACTCTGCCCGGAACAAGGAGGTGTCCCCCTGCCTTGTCATCATTAATTACCCCGATAGTTCGAAAAGTGACTGGACGCAGCTGTCCCCCCTCGCCGTGTCCAGGCCCCTCTACCACCTGCTGCCTGCGTCTGTTTCCCTCTTGGCAGGGGCAGAGCCCGATCCTCCTGATGACTGCCCCAGGTCATCTGACCTCACGGGGATGCTCTCCCAGGTTCCTGCTCAGCCCCTGGCCGCCCCGGCAGCTCAGCCAGCTCTGCCGAAGCCCCCCAAATATCTGGAAGCCTTTGATCGACCTGGAGTCCAATGGCCCGTGCGCCCCCGTCCTGCCTGGGGATGGACCACCGCAGCACAGAGCTGGCAGAAGCCCCGAGCAGCTCACCTCGTGCTGAGCAGGCAGGGCCCCCAGTGTCTCCAGTGAAGAGAGGAAGCTCAGGAAGGCGATGCAGCCAACAGAGATGGGGTGGGACCATGGGCCAGGTCAGGCCGACGACCGCACGCCCTGCTTCTTGCTCCTGTTCACAGCTTCCAGGCGCTATTTACGGGGCCCCTAGCAGGCTGCAGGGCCCACGTCCTGACCTGGGAGCGGGGACGCATCTGACAGAGGCGCCCTGGCCATCCCCGTGGGCTCCTCCTGCTGGAATCCAGGAGCTGCCACATGGACCCCCCAGAAGGACTCCTGGGACTGCTCGTCCCTGCAAATGAGGGCAGACGGTACGAAGCTTGGCCTCATCCCTGCTCACCACCCACCGGCCCCTCCTGCGTCCCCACCTTCGAACTCTGCCCCAGAGCCAGCCCTTCCCCTTCGCCTCACCGCGCCTGCCACCCCTTGCCTGGGCGACCCGAGGCCCCTTCACAGCCTCCGGCTGGGTTTAGGTTCTGTAAGAGCTGCCTGGGACTGCAGCGCTGCAGACTGTCAGGTCCGTTCCGTGGGCTCCGCGCCCACGGGAAGCAGCAGATTTTAATTACGCCCGTGTTAACGCGCACGGCCAGTGGGACGAGGCGGGAAACTCATGGCAACCGTCCTTGCCGACCTCTCCGATAGCAGTTCGCCCCCGGCAGCCGACACCTCTAAACAGGAGCGAAATTAGCGGACATTGGTTGTGCTGAAAACAACGCAGGTTCTTTGTGACTCTGGCCGGTTTGCTTTAAAATTCACTGTGGTTCCTTGTCAAGCGGACGTCTCGGGAGCAGGAGCGAGTGCGGGTCTTCCTAGGGCCGGCTGTCAGCACCAGGCTGCCCACCACTGGCCCTGCCCTGGGGGGTTCTGTGGTCTTTATCCACGCCTGTGGTAACAGGTGGCACAAGTGCCCCGGATGCCCGTGGTATTTTCAGTGATGTCCCCTCTGTATTCTGACATGGGACATGAGAGCCCAGCCGTCCATGGACCCTCTCTGCACATTCGACGTATCCTAAATGCCCTCCAGATGCTGGCTTCCTGTGCTCCCCCTTGTTCAGTCAGCAGCACTGCTGGACGTCTGCCAGGTGGGGTGTGTATGGAGCCCAGGCCCCATGCACGCAGCAACGCAGAGGAAGAGAAACGAGGCGCAAGCCCGCCCGCCTGCCCACCCGGGGTTCGGACACCAGCTGGGAGTAGCTCCCAACGCACGCCGTGAGCCAAGCTTGAGCAGTGGGTAAGTGGAGGTGCTTAGACCCGGGCTCAGGTCCCCGACTGTGGAGGACCTGTGGACGGCCTAATGCCAGCCCCTCGCGACGGCCCCCCAGGCCGAATCAGAGTGCTCTGGCGGGCCCTGCAATCTCAGCCCTCGGCACGCGACGCGTCCCCCCCATGGGCGTCGGGGGACTGCAGCCTGGAGATGAGGCTCGGCCTGCGCACTGCTTCAGGATCATGGAGGAGAGGCACCTAGCGCTCGGCCCTGGATGAGCAGAACCGGCTTTATTGACCAAAGGGTCACTTTACTGCAACCGGACGGTCTTAAAACATTTTCTGTATATCATGCTTTTTATTGTTACTGTTTTTATTGGTTAATTAAATTTTATCAGCCTTGCCCAAAGGGAACCGGCCCGTTTCTAATTTTCAGTGCAGGTGCCTGTGTGCGTCTGTGAACAGGTGTGGCGCACGCTTGTCAGGCTGTACTCGGGCCTCTCTCCTGACTGACTCACTTGTTCCATGTAACCCTCCATCCCCACCCCGGCCCTGGGCCACCACAGTCCCCGCTCTAACACACCTCGTTCCAATCCTTCCAGGATTTAAAGCCCCTCCTGTTTGCCTTTGTTGGAAGCACCGTCCTGGAGATCTGCCAGGACCCTCTGTGTCATCCGTCCCCTTGGAGGCAGCCCTGCGGCACCGGGGAGCACGCCCCACCCTGCCCGGTGCCCCGCTTCCCTCCGGGACTCAGGGAAGGGCGGGGAGGCTCCCTCCGGGACTCCAAGCCCCCATGGTGCCTCGGCCACTGTTCCCTCGCCCCACACAGCAGCATGACACCTGCCAGGCTCCCTGGGACCCAGCAGGTGCCCCGCTCCCTCCACAGTCCATGGGCTGGGGGACTTGAGGTGCAGTCCCTCGGTCTGCATTTCTGGCCATTCTCCCACCGCCCGCTGCTGCTGCGGACGGCCCTTCTGTTCCTCTCACTGTTCCTCGCTCATTCGTTCTAGATTTTTAGGCAGCTCTCCCAACGTGTTACCTGCCTTCCAAACTTGTCCCCAGGGGCCTCCGCTAAACAGAAGTCAGCTTCACTGCGGACACGCTCACAACAAGGGCTCGGGTATCTGAGTGCGTGTGAAGGCCCCGCGTTTGTGCTGAGTGGTTTCCAAGCAGCTGGGATGTGCTGGTATAAACACGCTCTGCTTCCATCCCCCGCTCTGGCGGACGGGCGGCTTGGCTGCCAGACCCTGGGGGGGGGGCGGGGGTGCCGCAAGCCCGAAATGCTGGTTTTGGCCCCACATGCTCACCTGTCTGGCTCGTCGCCTACTTCTCACACTGACTTTGAGAGTCCCACTCCTGCCCGGCCGTCTCGACCCCACCCCCCGGGCCCTCTGGCTTGGACCCCACCTTGTCTGGGGCATCGCGTCTTTGCCTCCCTCGGTTTCCGCCCTGCGGTAGCTAAGCCGGGGTCCTGGTCCTGCTGAGGTCGGAGGAGGCTGACCTTCACGTGACGGTCCTGAGGGACAGAGTCGTCGGGCACGGGGAGGGATGGGGGGAGGGGAGAATCTGCTGACAGGCCCAGAGAGCGGGGCCCAGGCAGGAGCTCGGGTGCCCACAGGAGAAGGGAGGCCCCCGACAGGAGCCACCTATGTCAGAGGGGAGGCCACGTGGCCGGGGAGCGGTGGGGAGGGGCCGCAGGGCGGAGAAGGTCACGTGTGCTGCCTGCACCAGCACGGCCCACCTCCTGAGCACCCGTTCCGCTCTGACAGCCGTCCTGGCCTGGGGCTGGAGCAGGACTGCAAACGGGGAAGCCACGTAACCCGTGTCCGGTGCTGGGACCTGCCGTGGGGACAAGTGAAGCAGGGAACAGGGGAGCGAGGGAAGATGGCCAGGTGGCCTCTGGGGACACAGAGCAGGGTCCCAACAGGCTTTCCCTGCAGAGGAAGACGGGAGGTCCAAGGGCAGCGGGCAGGGGTCCCGGGCAGATGTGGGGCCTGTGTCCAGGAGGGGAGGGGCTTTGCTGTCCGGGGACCTTCTCTTGTGAAGCTCTGGGCCTGTGCTCCGCAGCCGGCCTCCTGCTGGCCGTCCCACCCTCGGTGCTGCCCCCGGGGCCCCGCTCAGCCCCTGCGGCCAGAGCTCACCCAACTCCAAGGCCCTTCTGCCTCCACGGCTTCTGCTGCTGGGAAGGGCCCAGTGGCGGTCAGTTCTCACTCCCTGGCTCCCGGGGTCTCCTCCACGGCCAGCATCCGGCCAGTGGCTGCTGGTCTCCTGGTGCCTCCTGCTTTTCAGGACAGCTGCCGCCACACTGGCAACAGGATTCCTGAGCACACGTGGAAGCATGCCTCGGTGTCCCCTCTGTTGTGGCCTCCTCCCGTGGCCTCGGTGTCTAGCTGCAGCGACAGAGAACGTGTGGCTCTTCTTCCTCATCCTGTCCGGGGAAGTGCTGGAAGCAGCCCGCTGGGGTCGCAGAGTCCGTGGTCCCGATCTGTCCGTTCATTCCCTCGCCCCACTGTGCAGCGCCCAGGACCCCCGGGTCACCCCCCCTTGAAACGAGCACCAGAGAGTCAGTCCTCAGGGAGAATTTTGCGAAGCTACTATTTTCATGCACTAAGATGCGGGCCAGAAATGAAACAACAGAAACGACCCCGTGGATCCGTGGGTCGCAGCCAGGTTTCTATCTCTCTGTGCTCAGAGAGCCTGGGTTTGAGCTCCTGCCGCACGTGTCGTCTGCACACTTACCAGCCGTTCTCCTAAGTCTCCTGCTGTGGACGGGCCAGGACCAAGGTGGGCGCTCCTGGGGGCTGAGGACACACGGTCCTCGGGCTCGAGGCCACGGTAGACTTGGTCAGGAAGGGGCTGAAACTCAGGGTGTGTGCCAGCAAGCCCCGCCCTGTGCACCCGTCCGTCTGGCTGTTCCTGAGTTGTGTCCTTCATAAAAACCCAGTAATCTCATCCGTGAACTTTTCCTGAGTTCTGTGAGCTGCTCTAGGAAGTTGCTGAACCTGTAGAGGTTGTGGGAACCCCTGATTTACAGCAGTTAGAGGCCCCATGACCACCTGCCCTTGCAGCTGGGTCTGAGTTGGGGGCAGTCTTTTGGGACCGGGTCTCTAACCTGTGGGGTCTGAGGCGGTCTCCTGGTGGATAGGACCCCAGCTGGTGTCGCAGAATTGGTTGTTGGAGGGAACCCTCCCCGCCCCCTGCCGACACGCGTGGCTGGTGTCAGACGTGTCCTGTGTGTAGTCGTTGTGTGGGAGTAGGGGAGCTCCCAGGAGAATGGGCAGTTTTTCCTTTCATCCCCCATTTGTGAACTGTGGATCCTCACAGATTCAGCACCAGGCCCTGGATCCCTCAGGCCTCCGCTAAACAAGGAGGCGGAAGCCTGGGATTCCTCCCGAGGTCCAGCGTATCTAGCCCCGGGGAAGCCCTGAAGGGCAGGGCAGGGCGGCGGGGGATTAATGAGCGTCAGTCTGCGACTCCTCACTTGTCAGCGGCTCACCCCAAGGTCAGGGTCCAGAGAGCGCCTAGATTCCCATCCCTCCCAAGGTCTCTGTGCTGCACACAGGCCGTTAGACATGGTGGCTTCTCTGGGAATCCACAGGGAGGAGCAGAGGGGCAGGCGGAGTGCGGGCTGCGAGGACAGGAGGGGCAGGGTCTGAGGCGTGGTCACTGACAGGTGCCACGGCGGCGGAGGCTCTGCGGGGCCTGCATCCCAGGACCGCGTGTGCAGGAGCCCAGGCGGGGCCGGCAGGGCTGCGGGAATGTTGGAGATATTCTTCAGTACCGTTTAGCCAGCGTCAATTAAGTGTCTCTCTGCAGACGCCCAGCTCATCATGGGGTCAACAAAATGACCTAGAGGCTGCCCACCATAAGGGGACCAGCGTGTCTTTAGCCCTCTTGCTATTGTCAGTATTAATATTCATTTGCTTTCTTACTCACTTGTTAATTTTCATTGAGCTTTCTCTGAACTAGCAAGACTCTGGGGGAGGTGCTGGGGGCCAAGGGTCCACCGTGTTGTCAAGCTTCGCCCCTTCCCACTGCAGGGGGATGTGGGGGCGCAGATCAGCAGCCCGCAGAGACTGACTGTTGCCGCCCCCACCCGTGCGGACCCCCGCGGCCCCTCTCAGATGCCCGCTGAGACCCCCGCTCGGGAAGCGGAGGCCCGCGGCTCTGTGTGAAGGTTCTGCCACCAGGACCCCCACCCCATGGGGGCATTCAGTTAGCACCTCGGAGCTTCCTAAGGAGATGCTGATCCTTAATATTTTAATAAAAATGTCTTTGCGTATCAGTGAATATTATTCCCTGAATATTATTCCCTAAGCGATGTGCGAGATTCTCACTGGGGTCTTACCCTGTCCCAACCAGAAGCTCTTATTGACTCCTCAGATTTTTCGACTGAGTAACTGATGAATTAATAATCCCAAATAATGGATGGTATTACGGGATGCTGATGCGTCTCTGTGGGATAAATGAAAGTCAGAGAACAGTCGGGGAAGGAAGAGGTCTCCAGGCTCATTAGTTTAGCGGTCTGAGTGAGCGTCAGAGTTTCAGCCTGAATAAATACCGGGAGTTGTTCAGGCCCCTGAGGTCTTTGAAAAAGTCAGTTATTGAAAGGCTTGTGTGGAAAGCTTTTAACCTCACCATAATTACCACGGAGCTCAGCACCGTTTGACTTCCATTAATCCAGGGTCGGACAATCCTGCTGCTGTCGTTTGCCCAGGTTAAGTGAGTTTGTTTTTATAATTGTGTCCCTGTAATAGCCATGCAGATGGCAGCAATGTGATGTTGGCTGGAACCCTTCTGCTGCAGACAGGATTTCTCGGGAGCCTTGTCCTCCTGGGCACTGGACCTCATCCCAGCTTCCTCTCGGCTTAAAAACATAGCAGTGCACCGAGTGCACGTGAATCTGGGGGAGACTGGGTGAGATGCTGGGCTGCATCCATACTGATAAACTGGTCGTGATGTCACGGAACCTGGACTGGATCGCCCGACGGAAGAACCAAGCGGCACTCGGAGATCTTGGAGGACAGGAGGTTTATCTAATGCCGGCGGGCTCGGAGGAGAGTGGTCTCCAAAGGTCTGAGCCCCGACCACAAACAAAGGAGTCAATTTATACACTTCTACTTCTGCATACTTGGCACTTTTGGCGCATGCATGAAGCGGAGCAGGGAGAAGAACCCGGAAGAGCCCCGGGGCAAGGCTTGGGACACTCTCTCTCTGGCTTGGTCGGCCATCTTAGGACACAGATTTTCCTTATCATTCCCCTGTTTGATGCACCTAGTTTAGAGGGCATCATTCTGTTCGACTCTGAGGGTTGACTGCAAGGCTTGGGGTGAGCTGACTTAATCATAAACTTAAGAGCACACCAGGTAGCAGAAGACCAGGGCTGATTGGGGCCAGGAAAACCATGGTGAAATGCGCTCAGGAGTGGGCAGCAGAGGGCCAGTAAAAGTGGGATCTATGACCTTAGGTAGAAGCCTCTGGGGGAAAGTCCAGTCAGGAGGGGCAACAGTGTAAAGTCTGACTCCCAAGATGAGGGAAAACAAACCGATGAGAGCCAGGGACCATGGTGAGCAGGTGTCCATCTGTCGGTGGGGTCTCGTCAAAGGTGAAGCCGGAGTGGGTTTGTGAAGTCTGGCTGGACTCTCCACTGGCACGGCTCCTCGTCCAAATGATGAGCTTTCTTCATTCTGGAGTGGTGGACCCACGGGGTGACACCTGAGACCTTGAGGGCAGTAGGGGCAGTTAGAACAGTGTGGGGCCCTGTCCACTGTGGTTTGAGGGGGTCTTTCTTCCAATCGTTGACCCAAACTGAGTCCCCTTCTGGAAGGAGTGTATCTGAAACCCTAAGGAGATTGGGGCCCTCTCAATGGTGTACTTTCGTAATTTATTTAGGGTGGCCCCCAGGGCCTGAAGCTGCTCCTTCATCCCTTTATCTCCAACCTAATGCGAGTTTCCTGGAAGGCTTCCCAAACATGGGGGAGGCCGTCCATGTATTAATTTGAATCGGGAGAAAACTGATGTCCCGGGCGTGCAGGGAGCACAAAGAGAGCTAGGGTAGCAGATCTGGCCATGGGAGGTTAGTCTTCTGATAGCAAAAACTTTGCTAAGGTTCCCTTGAGGGTGTGATTCATTCGTTCTACTTTCCTGGAACTTTGGGGCCGGTAAGCGGTGTGGAGTCTCCAGGTGATATTGAGAGATCTGGTCAAGACCTGCACAATGTCTGCCACAAATGGGGGTCCGTTGTCACTATGGATTGTTAATGGCGGGCCGAACCAGGGCACGATCTCCCGCAAGAGGACTTTAGCTACTTCCCGGTTTGCTCTGTCCTAGTCGGGAAGTCTTCTATCCGGCCAGAGTCTGTGCATACTATTACTAGGAGATATCTGAAACCCCTGCTCGGCTGCACATCTGTGACGTCTACCTCTAGATCTTCGAAGGAGCTTGCTCCCATCCTCTGGACACCTGGCGGGGGCCGTGGTGCAGACCGAGCATATTTTTAGCACATGTTATGCAAGTTCACTCATTGCTCAGCACAGTGCCGGCAGTTGACTGATGTACTGGTCCTTCTTGAGAAGGGTGTCTAATGCAGTTTTTCCCAGATGAGTGAGTCGGTGGTGTTCCTTGACTAGATGCCCTCCAGTTGCTGTTGGAACGAAGATGTGCCCATCTGGCATCATCCACCATCCCTTTTCAGTCAGGTGGCTCCCTCAGCCATGGCCCATTCCTTTTCCTTTTTAGTGTAACTGTATGGAGGGACTTCTTCCGGGGGTGTTAGGACCATGGTGAGGGAAGGGACTCTGTCCATGTCCTCCCTGGCTGTGGTCTTGGCTGCCTCATCTGCCAGATGATTTCTCTGCACTAAGGGCCCGTCTCCTTTCTGGTGTCCCTTACAGTGCAGGATTGCTACTTCCTTTGGAAGCCAGACGGCTTCAAGGAGTCTCAGTATCTCCTCCTTGTTTTTGATAGCTTTTCCTGCTGTGGTTAGGAGGCCCCTTTCCTTGTAGATGGCTCCATGTATATGTACAGTAGTGAAGATGTACCGATAGTCAGTATAGATACTGACTCACTTGCTGTCACCGAGGCTGAGGGCTTGGACTAAGGCATATAACTCATCCTGTTGAGCTGACCATCCAGCTGGTAATGCCTCAGCTTCTAGGACTTCAGTGGTTGTGGTTACTGCATAACCCACTTTCTGGGCACCCTCTTTTAGGTAACTGCTGATCAGTGTGAGCTCTGGGTTCTTTATGGCTTGATCCCACAGATCTGGATGGCTCATGTAGACTTCATCAGTCACCTCAGAGCGGTCATGGTCTGGTTTCCCCTCTTCCGTAGGGAGAAAGGTTCCTGGATTTAATGCCAAGTCAGTTGCCTCTGGCGCCCTGTATCAGGTTCAGACCATTCAAAGGCAGACAGTGGCTGGCTCTGGGGAGCTAAGCAGAGGCAGAAGAAGGCATCCTTTAAATCTAGGCAAGTGAACCATCTGACCGACCCTGGGATTTGGCCGAGGAGTGTGTATGGATTCAATACCACTGGGTAAAAGAGTTGGTCACCTTGTTGATGGCCCGCAGGTCTTGAACTGGTCGGTATGCCCCTCCTGGCTTCTTGACTGGCAGGAGTGGGGTATTCCAGGCCGACTGGCACTCGACTAGAGTACCTGCTTCTTTGAGTTTGGTCAGATGTTCTTGGAGGCCGATCTTAGCTTCCTGTGGAAGGGGGTATTGCCTTTGCCTCTGAGGTTAGGCTCCTGGGATCAGTTCAACAATGATAGGGCCCCAATTCCGGGCTAGACCAGGTGGGTTGTTTTTTGCCCATACTGAAGGAAAGGCGAGTCCAAACTCTGGCGGGCTGCTTGGTTAGGCCTGGGCACAGAATAGCCTCCATTCTTCTTCCCTTGGCAGGGGTAATTGCGTGGTAATTGCTAGTATTAGAGACGCCGTCTCCTCTTGCCTTGGGTTCAGTTGGAGGCTAGTGTGTCCGGTGGGCTCAAAAGTTATCTGAGCCCTGAGCTTGGAGAGTATGTCTCGGCCCAGGAGAGGGAGGGGCAACCAGGCAGATGAAGGAATTCATGTCGGACCTTGTGGCCCCGGAGTTCGCACTGGCGAGCCTGGCAGAAGGGCTGTTGTACTGCCTGCGTCCCGGTGGCCCTGAGGATGGTCGCAGTCCTTTTGCTGATAGGTGCCCCTGGGGAGGTGACAACAGAGTGCCCGGCTCCAGTATCAACCATAAAAGTCCCTGGTTGGCCCCCCACCTTCATTCTGACCGTGGGCTCATGGGGGCCAAGGAGGAAACAGCCCGGTCCCCCTCAGTCTGGGTCCATTCCCACAAGGCCGTGAGGGCCTCCCCTCGGGGTTCTTCCTCGTAGCGGCTGGGCTTCTGAGCCTTTCCCCGGTTGGGACATTCATTTTTCCAACGTCCTTTCTCTTTACAGTAGGCATATTGATCCCTCGCCCAGGGGGTTCTGGGCTTCCCCCCTTTCGGTGGTCAGGGTCTCCCCATCTTTGTGTTGTCATTTTCTTTCAGGGCGGCGGCAAGGAGGCTGACTTTCTTTTTCATGTTTTTGTTGGCTTCCCGTTCGGCTGCAACCTCCCTGTTCATGTAGACCTTATTGGCAATCTCGATTAGTTGGGTGATGTTCATGCAGGCAAAACCCTCTAGTTTCTGAAGTTTTTTTCTGATGTCTGGGGCAGCCTGAGCCACGAAGGTGGTGTTTACCATCTGTTGACTTTCCTGTGCCTCGAGGTCAAATGGAGCGTAAATCCTGTAGGCTTCACATAGTCTTTTGTAGTAGTCCCCGGGGAACTCCCCTGGTTGTTGAGTGACCGAGGATACTCTAGTCATGTTCATGGGTTTCTTAGCTCCTGCCCAGATTCCCTGGAGGAGGGCCTCCTGGTATCGGCGGATGTGGGCCTGTCCCTCGGTTGTGGTGAAGTCCCGTGCTGGGCACTCTTCAGGTGTGGCTGTATCAGCCCAGGCAGCAGGGTCGATGGCTCCCGCTGGTGCGTGCTCTTCCAGGTACGGCCGTGCACCTTTCATTATTCTCCTCCTTATTCTATGAGGTCTACCATGGCCTGTGGTTTCTCAGAGGAGGATGGGGTGTTATGTTTCCAGTTGAGGAGGTTGGTGGTGGAGAAGAGCTGATAATAACATCATGGAATGGCCGGGTTGGACCGTCCATTCTTCATCGTGCCTCTCGGGTTCCTGCGTCTCTCATCCCAGCATTTGGAGGGTGCTTGCACCCAGGCTGGGGTGCAGCCTGGCTGCTGGGCCTGGACAAAGTGGATCTTTTGGGCCTGCGGGCGCTGGTGGATCCTCTGGGCCTGGAGGCACTGGTGAAACCGATGGCAGTGGAGTTTCTGGAGATGAAGGGCCACGTATAGATGGTCTTGGGGGTACAAATGGTGGGGGCAGGGTCGGGTTGTCCTCGGGATCTCCAGCTAGGATTTGTGGAGACTGGGGCTTTTGCTGATTTTCTTTAGGTCGCTTGGATGAGGCGATTAAGACCCTGGCCTGTCCCTGCCTACTGCAAGTGAATTGTACCCAGAGGGGAAGGGTCTGAGCAATTCCTAGCCAGGAGTCAATGTACGGACATTGGTCAGGGTGTCCTGGTTCTCCTGTTATGACTCGCCATACTCGACGAGTCACTGGGGCATCCAATGTCCCTTCTGAAGGCCACCCTACATCAAAGGTGGGCCATGCCAATACACATAGGGTTCTCAACTTGCCGGGGTTCATCCTGACTCCAGAGTCTCCCAAAAACCCTTTCTTGAAATTTTTGATCATGGTCTCTAGAACTGTAGGTTTACTTTGCCCTGACCCCATGGTGATGTCCCTGTGTACGGTGGCACAGAGACAGACAAAGGGGGGGTGCCTCCTGAGGTGAGGAGACCAATTAGATGACCATCTGGCTGTGTCCCGAGGGAGCTTAGGTGAGGCTTAGCTGTAGTGGTCTCAGTGTTGTGATTTACGATCATAAACTATTCCGATGCTGCCATAGACTGTATGCTGTTCACCACGGAATCACAGACGGGCCTACTCAGACTCCGTAGGCTTCTGGGGACCTTAAGGGGGCCCACCTGTGGAGTCACAGAATCAGTCCGTTTGAGCAAGCCAGGTCGGACGGCACATTCACTCACACATATACACTCCAGAAGTTATTACATTCCCTCCCTGGGAATCCCCACCTGTGAGACCTCTAAGAGGTCTCTGGGAGGTAATTAGGCTCCCCTTCCACCCCAATGGGGGTGGGCCTGTCTGGGTCCTGGGGCCCATGGCCTTACCAGAATCTGACATCGGGACCAGGTCCTCACCTGCCAAGTCTCCTCGAGTCCGGTGGGAACAGTGGAGTGGGGTCGGCCCAAGGCGACCAGGACGGGAGACTGCCGAAAATTAGGCAGGGTGCGCTTTGCCATTACGATCCCTTATTCCGTCACCGCCCTGCCATTGCCCCCAAGCCAGTGGCAACAATGGGCCAGCGCGGTTGGGTTTCCCGGTCAGGGAACCAAATGTTACGGAACCTGGACTGGATCTCCCAACGGAAGAACCAAGCGGCACCCGGAGATCTTGGAGGACAGGAGGTTTATTTAACACTGGCGGGCTCAGAGGAGAGTGGTCTCCAGAGGTCTGAACCCCGAGCACAAACAAAAGGGGCAATTTATACACTTCTACTTCTGCATACGTGGCACTTTTGGTGCGTACGCGGAATGGGGCGGAGAGAAGGACCCGGATTGGTGCGCGGGAAGCAGAGCAGGGAGAAGAACCCAGAAGAGCCCCGGGGCAGGGGCTGGGACTCCCTTGCTGGCTTGGTGGGCCATCTTAGGACACAGATTTTCCTTATCAGTGATAATATATCAGTTTTACAAGACGTTACCATTATGGGTAACTGGGGAAGTGTCACATGGGATCTCTGGATTATTGCTTTAATTGTGTATCAGTCTACGATTACTTCAACATAAAACATTTAGTTACAAAATACTCATTCCCATAACCCTAACTGGGATCCCAATGAACCCACTGCATTATGAATTTCCCTCAAAACCCTCCTGAAAGTAATTTCAGTGGGCCCGTTGGAATACAAATATGTAAATACACATGAATAAAACATAAATAGAAAGATTTGCATTGTGGTTTTCCTGCCCTTACTTCCACTTCACTTTTTACAAAAGTCACCAAAACAAACGTCTCTGTTTTTGAGACAGTCCAGATGCTGCTGGGAGATACTTATGAAACTCTTCTCTCCTCTACACACACATCCTAGATGGAAAAGCAGCCCGTGGATCTCCGCTCTGGTTCCGGTTGGTACTCCTATTCATACGCGTTAGCGCAGGCCCGGCAAGCATGCTCTCAGGCCAAAGTCGGCGCTGTCTGCTCTGCTGGTAGAGCTTTCTGCACGTGCAGCCTTCACATTTGTCACACAGTGGTTGCACCTGCTTTAACCACGATGGCGGAGTGCAGGATTGGCTCTAGAGACCCTCTGGGACCACAAAGCAGAAAATATTTACTACCTGGCTATTCTAGAGAAAGCATGCTGACCCTGCATTAGAACATCAGCTTGTAGCAGCCCTCTGGGGGTGGGATTCTCTAGATTTCTTACTGTTCTGGAGAGATGAGATTTTAGTGCTTTGTTTACCTCCTGGCAGGGCTCCGGGGAATGCAGGTGGGAGCTGGGCTCCCCCTGCCTGTGAGAAGCTCAATATCTGGTGCAAACATCACCTACCTGGCTCTGCCTCCCTCCCCAGGAGCAGCAGTTCTGCTCTCCCAGCTTGAGACCTGGTCTGAACCAGGGACTCAGAGGGGTGCAGGCACAGAAAGAAAGAAGGGGCAGAGGAAGGAAATAACACAAAACAGCACTTTCCACTCAAAGGTAGGAAAGATAGAAATCAAGGAAATATAAAGCATAGTATCAGAAAATACAAAAAAATCATCATGTATATAATCAGATTAAGCTCAACTGTGAAGATATAGATGCTATATGATTGGATGTTTTGAAAACTTTCCAGGAGGCATAAGCAAAATGAAACCACAAAAAATTT
Source organism: Eumetopias jubatus (assembly GCF_037043125.1). Lineage (NCBI taxonomy): Eukaryota > Metazoa > Chordata > Mammalia > Carnivora > Otariidae > Eumetopias > Eumetopias jubatus. The sequence goes on along the minus strand of NW_028274814.1, from coordinate 141,103,301 downwards.
ACAAATAATTGTTGTTTGGATTGAAAAGATATGCCTTGCAAAGTAGCAATGTTAGTATTAGATCCAAATTTGAGATATATGTAATGAGGATGAGGAGGTGTACTCAGTAATGGTAAATGGTTTATAATACAAGGAGAAGAGAGCATTATAAATTCATATTTGTTTAATAAAATCTTCCAAATATACACAAAAACCTAAAAAAGGTATAAGAAATGGATACACCCACTATCACCAGAGGTGAGTTTAACACACACTAATTTTTTAGGTTAAACAAATAAGAGATAATTGTGCTTCTGTAGATTTGGATAACAAAATCCACACACTGTAGAAAACAGAGGTCTGAGGGACCCGGTATCCAAAGCAATATACTTATATATGCATTACACATATATATTCAACACTCTTCTAGTATGTATCAGGCATTTATAAAATTAACACTAATAGACACTAGGGAAGTCCTAATATTTTAATAGGTGTAATTTTTCTGTGGGCATTAAATAAAATGTAAGTATAGGAAAACATAATTTTGGAAACTTAAAAATGTGCTTCTACACCAATGTGAGCACAACGGGAAGCTGCAGGATGGACTGAGACGTGGCAAGGGTCTGTCATATGAAAGTGTGCAGCACAGAGCTAAGACAACCCTTAGAGGGGGATTTACAGCCTCACGTGGCTTTGTTAATGAAAATAAATAAATGCTCAATTCTGGGAGATAGCAAAATTAAAATAAATCCAAAGAAAGTAAAAGAAAATATTAGACATGAGCACAAATCGATACCTTACAACACCTTATGAAGAAAAAATAATCAGCTTCAACAAATGCAATGTTTTTAATTTAAGGGAAAAAAATCTTGTTAATGCGACTGATAAGAAAAAATAACCTACATTAGTAGGAAAAAGTGAGTATAACTTAAAAATAGAGATATTGAAAACTCAAAGAGAAACCCGCAAGTGACTTTATATATTCATTTATTTATTTGCAAGTGACTTTAGATCAATAAATATATTTGGTTCAGAATCAGAAAATCAGTGAAGATCAGAACAGAAAAATCATTAGCTTCTCCAAGTATATGCAGGTCAAGGGTGTGACAAAATTCAACACTCACACATGATAACTCTTGGCAAACTTGGCAGCTCAAGAAATATTATAAATATGGTATTTAAAGATAAGACTATGGAAGTATCTCCATTTATGTTGAGAACATCATAAGACTGCTTGCTGCTTCTTCTTGAATTTGACATTGCCCTGGGGAGAAGGAGGTCCTGCTAAAGCAATAAGACAAGGAAAGTTACATACAAGTTATAGGACTTGAAAAGAAAGCATTGAATTCACCATGTTTGCAGATAACAAATAATGGAACATTCTGGGGAATTTACAGAAAATTCCTGGGACTAAAAAATGAATCTAGAGAAAGTGCTGGATACACAATCAGTGCACAAAAATAAAACAATTCCTCCTTACCACTAGTAAACAATTAGAAACTGTAATACTGAAAAACAAACTTAGGGTTCTAGAGGGGAGGGGGTAGGGGATGGGCTAGCCTGGTGACGGGTATTAAAGAGGGCACGTTCTGCGTGGAGCACTGGGTGTTATGCACAAACAACGAATCATGGAACACTACACCAAAAACTAATGATGTGGAGGGCGGAGCAAGATGGCGGAGGAGTAGGAGACCTGGATTTCGTCTGGTCTCAGGAATTCAGCTGAATAGGTTTCAAACCATTCTGAACACCTACGAACTCAACAAGAGACCAAAGAAGAGAGTAGCAACAACTCTCTGAACAGAGAAGCGACCACTTACTGGAAGGTAGGACGTGCGGAGAAGTGAATCCGAGGCGATATTCGGGAGGATAGACGGCGGGGGAGGGGCCTCCGTCGGCCGCTTCTGGCAAGTGCTAGAGCCGCGGAGCACAAAATCGGACCTTTTAGAAGCCGGCTCCGCTGAGGGACGTCACTGCAGTGGCTAAGCGGGGGGTGGAACCCTCGCGGGACAGTGTGGTCTCAGGACCCTCGGGGTCACAGAAAGACCAGGGGAGCCTGAGTGCGGCAGAGCTCCCAGGGATCGGAGCGGGGAAGCTGGCTGCAGAGACGGAGCTGAGGCGCGGGCTCTTAACTCAGGGTTGCCATAAACTGTGATCCGCGGCCCAGTCCGGCCACTGCTCCTCCAGCGGGGACCCAACAAGTGGCAGATCCGGGGAGACTCCCCTCCGTCCCCCGGGAGGAGCGGCGCAGGAGGCACCGCAGGGATCTGCTGGGTTTGGAGACTCCACACGGGGTCGGGTGCCAGAGATAGAAGCGCTCGGTCATAGGCCGGGTGAGCACGGAGTGCGGCCAGAGACCGGGGAGATGGGAGTGACTGCTTTTCTCTGGGGGCGCACTGAGCATGGCCCCGAGTTCTCGGCTCCTCCGAGTGGAGATTGGGAGGCCACCATTTTCACACTGATCCTCCAAAGCTGTACCGAGAGCTTGCAGGGAACAAAAGCTCCTGAGAGCAAACCCGAGCAGCTTGCTTAGCCCGGACTGACAAGGGCGGGGCAATTCCGCCTCCGGCAAAGACGTTTGGGAACCACGGCAACAGGCCCCTCCCCCAGAAGATCAGCACGAACAGCCAGCAAGCCAAGACCAAGTTTACCGATCAAGGAGAACGGGAGAACTCCAGCGCTAGGGGAATACTGCACATAGAATTCATGGCTTTTTTTTACCATGATTCATTAGTTTTTCAAAGTTAATTTTTTTAACTGTTTTTTTTTTAATTTTTCTTTTTCCCTTTTTCAACCAACATCTTATCAATCCCTTTTTTTAAAAAAACATTTTTTATTTTTCATTTTTAGAGTCATATTTTATCCCTTCATAGTAGTTACCCTTATTATGGGCATATATATATATATGTTGTTCTCTCTTTAAAATTTTGAGATACAGTTTCTTCTAACAAATCAAAATATACCCTAAATCACTAGTGTATGGCTTTGTTCTAGTCTCCTGCCTGATCACATTCTCTCCTTTTTTTTTTTAAAATCTTCTTCTTTCTTTTTTCAAACCACTTCTTATCAATTCCTTTTATAAAATCTTTTATAATTTTCAAATTTACAGTCATCTTCCATCCCTTCATTGTAGCAACCCTTATTTTGTACATATATAAGTCTTTCTTCCTTTAAAATTTTAGGAGGCACTTTTTTCTAACAGACCAAAATATGCCCAAAATCTAGTGTGTGGCACTGATCTTTGCCCTAGCCTGATCATATTTGATCATATTCTGCTTTTTTTGTATTGTTCTGTTTTTGTTTTTATCTTTTTCTTTTTTTTTTTTTCTTTTCTCTTTCTTTTCCCCTGGTTTCAGATCTTTTCTGATTTGTATAGAGTATATTTGCTGGGGACGTTGTTAACCTGTTAGCATTTTGTTCTCTCATTCACCTATTCTCCTCTGGACAAAATGGCAAGACGAAAAAAATCACCTCAGCAAAAAGAACAAGAGGTAGTACCGTCAGCCAGGGACCTACTCAATACAGACATTAGTATGATGTCAGACCTAGAGTTCAGAGTCATGACTTTAAAGATACTAGCTGGGCTTGAAAAAAGCATGGAAGTTATTAGAGAAATCCTTTCTGGAGAAATAAGAGAACTAAAATCTAACCAAGTCGAAATCAAAAAGGCTATTAATGAGGTGCAATTAAAATGGGAGCACTAACTGCTAGGATAAATGAGGCAGAAGAGAGAATCAACGATATAGAACAAATGATGGAAAATAAAGAAGCTGAGAAAAAGAGAGAGAAACAACTACATGATCATGAGGGCAGAATTGAAGAGATAAGCGATACGATAAGACAAAACAACATTAGAATAATTGGGATCCCAGAAGAAGAAGAGAGAGAGAGGGGGGCAGAAGGTATATTGGAGCAAATAATAGCAGAGAACTTCCCTAATGTGAGGAAGGAAATAGGCATCAAAATCCAGGAGGCACAGAGAACCCCTCTCAAAATCAATAAAAATAGGTCAACACCCTGACATCTAATAGTAAAACTTATGAGTCTCAGAGACAAAGAGAAAATCCTGAAAGCAGCTCAGGAGAAGAGATATGTAACCTACAATGACAGAAACATTAGATTGGCAACAGACCTATCCACAGAGACCTGGCAGGCCGGAAAGGACTGGCATGATATCTTCAGAGCACTAAATGAGAAAAATATGCAGCCAAGAATACCATATCCAGCTAGGCTGTCATTGAAAATAGTAGGAGAGATAAAAAGCTTCCAGGACAAACAAAAACTAAAGGAATCTGCAAACACGAAACCAGCCCTCCAAGAAATATTGAAAGGGGTCTTCTAAGCAAAGAGAGAGCCTAAAAGTAGCATAGATCAGAAAGGAATACAGACAATATACAGTAACAGTCACCTTACAGGAAATACAATGGCACTAAATTCATACCTTTCAATAGTTAACCTGAATGTAAATGGGCTCAATGCCCCAATCAAATACACAGCTATCAGATTGGATTAAAAAACAAGACCCATCAATATGCTGTCTGCAAGAGACTCATTTTAGACCCAAAGACACCCCCACATTGAAAGTGAGGGGGTGGAAAACCATTTGCCATGCTAATGGACACCAAAAGAAAGCTGGGGTGGCAATCCTTCTATCAGACAAACTAGATTTTAAAACAAAGACTGTAATAAGAGATGAGGAAGGACACTATATCCTACTTAAAGGGTCTATCCAACAAGAAGATCTAACAATTGTAAATATCTATGCCCCGAACATGGGAGCAGCCAATTATATAAGGCAATTAATAACAAAAGCGAAGAAACACATTGACAACAATACAATAATAGTGGGGGACTTTAACACCCCCCTGACTGAAATGGACAGATCATCTAGGCAAAAGATCAACAAGGAAATAAAGACTTTAAATGACACACTGGACAAAATGGACTTCACAGACATATTCAGAACATTCCACCCAAAGCAACAAAATACACATTCTTCTCTAGTGCCCATGGAATATTCTCCAGAATTGGTCACATCCTAGGTCAAAAATCAGGTCTCAACCGGTACCAAAAGATTGGGATTATTCCCTGCATATTTTCAGACCACAATGCTTTGAAACTAGAACTCAATCACAAGAGGAAAGTCGGAAAGAACGCAACTACATGGAGGCTAAAGAGCATCCTACTAAAGAATGAATGGGTCAACCAGGAAATTAAAGAAGAATTAAAAAAATTCATGGAAACCAATGAAAATGAAAACACAACTGTTCACAAGCTTTGGGATACAGCAAAGGCAGTCCTGAGAGGAAAGTATATAGCAATACAAGCCTTTCTCAAGAAACAAGAAAGGTCTCAAATACACAACCTAATCCTACACCTAAAGGAGCTGGAGAAATAACAGCAAATAAAGCCTAAACCCGGCAGGAGAAGAGAAATCATAAAGATGAGAGCAGAAATCAATGAACTAGAAACCAAAAGAACAGTAGAACAGATCAATGAAACTAGGAGCTCGTTCTTTGAAAGAATTAACAAGATTGATAAACCCCTGGCCAGACTTATCCAAAAGAAAAGAGAAATGACCCAAATCAACAAAATCATGAATGAAAGAGGAGAGATCACAACCAACACCAAAGAAATACAAACAATTATAAGAACATATTATGAGCAACTCTATGCCAGCAAATTACATAACCTGGAAGAAATGGGTGCATTCCTAGAGATGTATCAACTACCAAAATTGAACCAGGAAGAAATAGAAAACCTGAACAGACCTAGAACCACTAAGGAAATTGAAGCAGTCATCAAAAATCTCCCAACAAACAAAAGCCCAGGGCCAGATGGCTTCCCAGGGGAATTTTATCAGACATTTAAAGAAGAATTAATACCTATTCTCCTGAAACTCTTCCAAAAAATAGAAATCGAAGGAAAACTTCCAAACTCATTTTATGAGGCCACCATTACCTTGATCCCCAAACCAGACAAAGACCCCATCAAAAAGGAGAATTACAGACCAATATCCTTGATGAACATGGATGCAAAAATTCTCACCAAAATGCTAGCCAATAGGATCCAACAGTACATTAAAAGGATTATTCACCACGACCAAGTGGGATTTATCCCTGGGCTGCAAGGCTGGTTCAACATCCGCAAATCAATCAACGTGATACAATACATTAACAAAAGAAAGAACAAGAATCATATGATCCTCTCAATAGATGCAGAAAAAGCATTTGACAAAGTAGAGCATCCTTTCTTGATCAAAACTCTTCAGAGTATAGGGCTAGAGGGTACATAGCTCAATATCATAAAAGCCATCTATGAAAAACCTACAGTGAATATCATTCTCAATGGGGAAAAGCTGAGAGCTTTTCCCCTAAGGTCAGGAACGCGGCAGGGATGTCCACTCTCACCACTGCTATTCAACATAGTATTAGAAGTCCTAGCCACAGCAATCAGACAACAAAAAGAAATCAAAGGCATCCAAATTGGCAAAGAGGAAGTCAAACTCTCACTCTTTGCAGATGATCTGATACTTTATGTGGAAAACCCAAAAGACTCCACCCCAAAACTCCTAGAACTCATACAGGAATTCAGTAAAGTAGCAGGTTATAAAATCAATGCACAGAAATCAGTGGCTTTCGTATACACCAACAACAAGACAGAAGAGAGACAAATCAGGGGTCGATCCCATTTACAATTGCACCCAAAACCATAAGATACCTAGGAATAAATTTAACCAGAGAGGCAAAGGATCTGTACGCAGAAAACTATAAAATACTCATGAAAGAAATTGAAGAAGACACAAAGAAATGGAAAAACGTTCCATGCTCATGGATTGGGAGAACCAACATTGTGAAGATGTCAATGCTACCTAGAGCAATCTACACATTCAAAGCAATCCCCATCAAAATACCATCCACTCTTTTCAAAGAAATGGAACAAATAATCCTAAAACTCGTATGGAACCAGAAGAGACCCTGAATAGTCAGAGGAATATTGAAAAAGAAAAGCAAAGGTGGTGGCATCAGAATTCCAGACTTCCAGCTCTATTGCAAAGCTGTCATCATCAAGACAGTATGGTACTGGCACAAAAACAGACACATAGATCAGTGGAACAGAATAGAGAGCCCAGAAATGGACCCTCCACTCTATGGTCAACTCATCTTTGACAAAGCAGGAAAGAATGTCCAATGGAAAAAAGACAGTCTGTTCAACAAACGGTGTTGGGAAAATTGGACAGCCACGTGCAGAAGAATGAAAGTGGACCATTTCCTTACACCACACACAAAAATAGACTCCAAATGGTTGAAAGACCTAAACGTGAGATAGGAGTCCATCAAAACCCTAAAGGAGAACACAGGCAGCAATCTCTTCGACCTCAGCCGCAGCAACTTCTTCCTAGAAACATCGCCAAAGGCAAGGGAAGCAAGGGCAACAATGAACTATTGGGATCTCATCAAGATAAAAAGCTTTTGCACAGCCAAAGAAACAGTCCACAAAACCAAAAGACAACCGACAGAATGGGAGAAAATATTTGCAAATGACATATTAGATAAAGGGCTAGTATCCAAAATCTATAAAGAACTTATCAAACTCAACACCCAAAGAACAAATAATCCAATCAAGAAATGGGCAGAAGACATGAACAGACATTTTTCCAAAGAAGACATCCAAATGGCCAACAGACACATGAAAAAGTGCTCAACATCGCTTGGCATCAGGGAAATCCAAATCAAAACCTCAATGAGATACCACCTCACACCCATCAGAATGGCTAAAATTAACAAGTCAGGGAATGACAGATGTTGGCGGGGATGCAGAGAAAGGGGAACCCTCCTACACTGTTGGTGGGAATGCAAGCTGGTGCAACCCCTCTGGAAAACAGTATGGAGGTTCCTGAAACAGTTGAAAATAGTTCTACCATATGATCCAGTAATTGCACTACTGGGTATTTACCCCAAAGATACAAATGTAGGGACCAGAAGGGGTACATGCACCCCAATGTTTATAGCAGCAATGTCCACAATAGCCAAACTGTGGAAAGAGCCAAGATGTCCATCGACAGATGAATGGATAAAGAAGAGGTGGTATATATACACAATGGAATATTATGCAGCCATCAAAAGGAATGAGATCTTGCCATTTGCAACGACGTGGATGGAACTGGAGGGTGTTATGCTGAGTGAAGTAAGTCAATCAGAGAAAGACATGTATCATATGACCTCACTGATATGAGGAATTCTTCATCTCAGGAAACAAACTGAGGGTTGCTGGAGTGGTGGGGTGTGGGAGGGATGGGGTGGCTGGGTGATAGATATTGGGGAGGGTATGTGCTATGGTGAGCACTGTGAATTGTGCAAGACTGTTGAATCACAGATCTGTACTTCTGAAACAAATAATGCAATATATGTTAAGAAAAAAGAAAAGGAAGATAGCAGGAGGGGAAGAATTTAGGGGAATAAGTCAGAGGGGGAGACGACCCATGAGAGACGATGGACTCTGAAAAACAAACTGAGGGTTCTAGAGGGGAGGGGGGTGGGGGGATGGGTTAGCCTGGTGACGGGTATTAAAGAGGGCACGTTCTGCATGGAGCACTGGGTGTTATGCACAAACAATGAATCATGGAACACCACATCAGAAACTAATGATGTAATGTATGGTGATTAACATAACAACTAAAAATTTAAAGGAAAAAATAAAAAATAAAAAATGTATAACTTTAAAAAATAATAAAATAATGTTGAGCATTAAAAAAAGAAACTGTAATAGAAAAAAAGAAACATATTTACAGTATCCTCACTGAAGTGAGAAGAGCTGATGGTAGGTGATAATCTGGTGGAGGAACTTTGCAGAGGATGTATTCTTCAGAAGCGAGCTCCTTGTGTCTGAACAATTTTCTCCACCATTTTTCAACCTTCTCAGGATCATAGTGATCCTACACTTAAACTCCTCTTAAATATAAAGATACAACACAGGATAAGCTCTTTAGGGGAAAATAAGAGCTAAATGTCATAATGCTTCGCAACACAAGCCCATGAGGGTCATACAAAATCCTGCCTCTTTGTGTCTCTCACGTGGTGTATGAAACTGATATGACTTAAAATATTGACAATAAAGAACGCAGGCCCAGGAAAAAAACTAACAAAACATGTACATGGTTTCTATGGAAACATTATACGATTTATGGCAGACATAAAAGAAGACCCCAAGAAATGGAGAGAGAAATGTTGTTTGTGAAACAGAAATCTCAATATTGTAAAGCTGTAAAATTGAAACATGATTCCAACCCTGCTTCCTATGGGACTTGATGATTTTATTCTGAAGTCCATGTGATAAAACGAGGAAGTAGGAGTAGACAGGACCCTTCCAAAGAAGGTGAGACAGGCATTCACCTACCAGCTGTATCCCAGCATAAAGAATCAGTAGCTGAGACAACACGCGTGGGGCCGGAATGTGGGAGACGGGGAAGAGCAGACCGTCCTCAAGTCTGGCGTGCTGTCTTTCTTTAAAAAGAGAGATTTGAGGCAAAACGGCAAAATGTTAATGTCTGTTGAATCTTGATGCAAGTAAAGGAGTGCTCTTTCTGGATCTTTGAACTGTTTCACTATTTAAGTGATGTTTTAGGGAGAGACCTTTGGTCCTCCAGGGCTGATGACCTCTCCAACCTTACTCATCAGCCTCCACTCAGAACCCAGTCCGCATCCCAGCCTCGCGTGTCCTGCTCAGTGTCACTTTATGGCACCTGCTTTTCCCAACCTGTTGGCTCTGGGAGCTGCTTGCTTCCATCACGGCCCCGATCTGCGTGATGCCTGCCATCCCTGCACTCGGCCACTCAGACCTCAGCGCTTCCTTTGGCTCCAGCGGGGGCACTTCTGGTGGACCTCCCCGCCGCGGGGCTCCCCTTCAGGAGACTGCTCATGAGCAAGCTGGCTGGCCCGGGTGCTCATGAAGAAATGAAAGCCTTGTGTCCAACCTTTCAAAAAGTAAGACAAGAAAATAAACATACAGGTTATAAGCCTTGAACAGAAAGCGTTGAATTCGCCATGTTTGCAGATAATGGATAATAGAAAATTCTGGGGAGGGGCGCCTGGGTGGCTCAGTCGATTAAGCGTTCGACTCTTGGTTTCAGCTCAGGTCATGACCTCAGCGTTGTGAGACTGACCCCTCTCAGCACAGAGTTTGCTTGTCCCTCCCCAGCTTCTCCCCCCCCACCAAATAAATAAATAAAATCTTAAAAAAAAAAAAAAGAAAATTCTGGGGAATCCTGCTGCACCAAGTTGTATGTTCTTAAAATCTCTGTGGCAATATTGATATTTCCACACACTGTCCAGAACCCCACGTTACTGTCTGGAAGACGTGTTCCTTACCCTCCCCCTTGAGCTCTGCAACAAAGATGGGGTTTGTGATTGTGTCGATGAACAGAAAGCAGCATAGACGAGGCCGGGTGGTTTCTGAGGCCAGGTGACAAAAGGCAGTACCGTCTCTCTCGGGTGGCGTGGACTGTCTTAGGACCCAGGGCCACGGGGCGAGGATGCCAAGCTGAGGCGCAGCCACACCCAGCACCTGCTTCCAGACCGGGGCACGAGCCAGCCCTCAGGGGAACCCCGTGAGCAGAGACAGGATGTCCCATGGAGCCCAGACCTCGGAGTCAGCAGCAAAATAAATTGCAGTCACAACCCAGTGGTTATGAAGGCAGGTTTTGACTCCATTAATGGCCCCAGACAGGGGGTGCCGGTGTCGTCCCCCGAGCACATGGCCATGGCTCTGTGTTGAAGGGCAGACAGACACTGAGCTGACCCTCAGAACAATGACCCACAGGGCCTGAATCTCTGGGTCCTGGAAGCCGGACAGCCCCCGGGGTGCTGCAGGTGAGGACCAGCCCAGCAGACACTCAGGTCAGAAGGCTTGCAGGTGAGCATGCAGATGGGGACGCCCCCCCTCGCTCCACAGGAGGCTGCCAGCCAGGACCCCCAGGGCAGCACATCCACCCGGTGCCCCGTCATTAGCTTCTTAATAACACGTGAACAGCAATATACATAAGCCTGGAAGGAAAAAACACAGGAGCGCTTCCAGAAGCCTGTGGTGCTTTCTTACCGCTTGGGAATGGCTTCGCTGATAAAGCACAGGTGAAGCCTCTGAGGTCAGCGGTGAGGACCCCAGCTGTGCAGCATCCAGGGGAAGAGACTTCCGCGCGTGAGGGCAGGTGCCCAGGCCCCGAGGTTAGGGTTAGCACATTCCAGGGAGGCAGGAGCTCTGAGTCAGCGAGACGGCAGAGAGGAAGCCCAGGGGGCCGGTGGGGAGTGAGCTTGCTCGGTCCTCGAGATGGTGACTGAGAAGCCGATGGAGCGACACGCCCTGCCTCATCCCGTCAGGCCCGCAGGTTGCTCTGCTGTTTCACGATTCGTTCCGGGACTCGGTTTGATCAGGTGCCCTGAGGCCGCGGACTTGGACAACAGCCTTGACGGGAGACTTCAGTTCTCACTGTCTCGAGAGGAGGGCCGCCCAGCCACGTGGGTCCACACGGGTCCACAAAGGTCCACGCAGGGCCATGCGGGCAGGCAGCAGGGCCGGTCACGGGCAGACGGGGCGAGGAGAGAGAAGCCCACACTGTGCTGTGTTCTCTGCAGGAAGGAGTGGGCCAGGCATGCCTGGCAGCTTTCATCAAGTTTAGGATCAGATCGTTTCAGTGATGCTGGTGGGCTCCAGGCTCTGGGGTCCCGTGCCGGCCCCAGGGTGACATAGGGCAAGAGAATATTGGGTTAGTGTGTGAGTCCGAAAAGGAGGTGGCTGCGCTCGTGGGCTCAGGATCCGTCCTCGGTTTGCAGGGAGTCATTCGCTGTCCCTGGGAATTAGGGAGACCTGGGAGGGACAGGTCCTCCGCAGCCAGCACGGTCCCGAGACGCCACGTCACAACCCTGCAGAAACGCACTAGAACATCTGTTGAGAGTGGGGGCTCAGTCTGGGGGGAGAGGAGAGCCAGGAGCAGAGGGGTGGGGGTCAGGGGTCGGAGGTCGGAGCCGGTGCCGGGAGGCAGTGCCGTCTCCTCGAGTGGAGCAGAGGACAGTGGGTGGAGGCGTGAGACGGTCTCCATCCCGGCTGCTGCGTGGGGTGGACGGACCCGGAGGGGCCGCTCAGCAGTCCCTGGACTGAGTTCAGAGGAGGTTGCTCCCCGTGTGGGCTGACTCCCGAACGGTGCCGCCCCGCCCTGACCCGCGAGCGCCCTGAGCCGCGCTCACCTCGCCCCGCGTCCCCTTGCTGCCCTCCTTGCTTTCTAGTTTATAGCTTGACTGATGTGGCTTCTTCGAGATTTCAACAGAACTCAACCCTGGGGAAGCAAGGACCAGGTGCGCCCGCATCAAGCTGGACCGGGCAACAGGGTAGCGGTCCCTGGCACCAGCGAGGCTGCTTGAGCTCCTACGAGAGAGACTGCGCCCTCTGCCCCTCGTCCCCTCACGTCCCTGTGCCTCCCCTTGAAGCCCCTGCTCCAGCCGCGACGTTGGAGACGGTCTGTGGACGTCAGCCCGCCATCTCCCCAGGTTGCTGGCTTCCTAAAGCAGCCTTTCCTTTCCGATGCAAACTCTGCTCTCCAGTATTGGCTTTTGATCAGCGAGCAGCCAGGCAAGGGTTTCGGCAACATTTCTATGTGACTCCCAAGCTCTGTGTGAGAGCCTCTTTCTCATTCCATCCTGGGGTTCGGGGAGCAGAATGTGCCCTTCCATCGGGGCTGGAGCTGTCCTAGGGCCTCATGACCGAATCGCTATTTATGGTGATTCATTTTGAGCCAACTGGTTAACAAGCCAAGCAAGTCTCAGCAATGGAATCATGAAGACAAGATTGCATTTGGGAATTCCCCTGAAGATGGAGGGTCCCTAACACATGGGCCCTCCTGGAGCTCTTGGGAGGTGGGCTCTTTGACTCTGTGCTTGGCAATCCCATGGTGATTAGCTGAACGAACCCTGCGCCCAGGGTTGAACTCACCGGTACGGGCACACGATCCCTAAACAGATTATGCTCACCTGGGAGAGGCGGAATGAAGTGGATGGCTGTTATAAATCAGATGCTGCATTTGGGCAAAGCACGCTCACATGCTCAGAAAATTCAGTTCTGCCTGGTGGTACCCGCTGCTTCCCAATAGGCTTCAGCACAAGGATGCCGAGCCTGACCCCTGCTGACCTCCAGAGTGACCCTGTTCCCCTGTCACTGGAGGGGAAGGCCAGGGGGCTGAGCACCATGGCCCCAAGCCTCATGGACTTAGGACTCCGTGCTGATCAGCATGTTGGAGAGGGAGGGGCTGCCTCCCAGGTCTGTGGGGACGCTGAATGCATGACTTCCGAGGGTGAACCCCTGACACCAGGTAAATGCGGTCAACGGCGGGTTTAGTCCTGTGTGCCCATGGCCTGGGGAAACAGGAAGATGCTGCACACCCCACAGGGCCACATGGGGCTGCACGGGGAGCAGAGTGGACAGCTGGGGTGGTAGGCGGCCGGCTTTGCAGTAACGAGACGGTGAAGAGCTCTAGTCCCCACGGGAGGACGCGGTTGGCTTGTTCTGAGGGCTCATGGGAACCGAAGCCCACTCCTCAGGGCCAAGCAGGAACCCTGGTCCCTTGGCTCTGGGACCTTCCATGGAGCAGAGTGGGCCACGGACTGGCGGTTGGCCCCTGACACTCCTGGTGTCACCAGACGTAGAGGAAACACCTAATACTGGGCCTTGGTTGTGAGCTTTTCACCACAATCCCTGAGCCCAGGCCTGAGTCTCTGTCGGGGACAGTCCCAGTGGCACGTCCCAAGGCCACCCTCCAGGAGGCTCCTGAGCACGTGGCCAGGCAGCCAAGGAGTGGGGAGTGGGCCTTGTGGGGTGTCTTCTTTCACACCCCTCAGGAGCCCACGGTGAGGGGCTGCAGCCCCGAGGGGCGTAGGCTTCCCAGGGCCACTCGGTGAGGGCTGCACCCACTCTTCCTCCCAGAACCTCTGGTCATGGCAGGCAGCAGCGGCGGAGCAGACGCGGGGCGCGGGCGGCAGACAGACGCCACGTGAGCCGCTCCCATCTCCTCTTGAGTTTGTTACCAACACTCAGGCAGGTCGGTGCCCTCCTTCCCTGTCCCTGTCTGAGGAATGGGCCTGCGACGCCCGGTGGACACTCAAGGCGTGGAACGGCCAGGAGGTGGCGGAGGGAGGACAGTCGGCCCGCTCCCCCCCCCCCTCCTGTGGCCAGGCTGCTTCTCTGCCCCGAGGACGGAGGGCTTGTTCGGTGCTGCCCACGCAAAATCCAAACACGGCACGTCCTGGAAATTAGAGTCAGACCTCAGACAGAATCGTCCAAATGTAAAAAGCGTCTCTACCGGGCAGAGACATGGACATCCCTGCCTCGACATCCCAGGATGCCAGGCTTTTCCGTAAAGCCCGACCTGATGAATGATTCCCCGCGGACAGGTGGGGATTAGCCCAACGAGAACCATAAAACCAGGGTTCCAGAGAGAAGGCAGGATGCGTGCAAAACGAGCATGGACGATGGCAGCAGTCAGAGAAGCCATGGCACCCGTGTTCCGCGTGTGCCAGCCCAAGCACGGGCGCGGTGCCTGGTCGCCTCCGAGAGCCCTGGCGAAGCCCCCGGCGCATGCCCCCGCCCTCGCTCGCTTGGCCTCTGGGAGCGTAAATGCAGTGCAGGAAGCTAAGGGCTTTGCTTCTGCCCAAAACACTTAGGAAGACGCTGTGGGTCCAGCGGGCTTGGGATTCAGCCCCACCTGCTCTTTGCCCCACAGATTTAGGACCAGGTGTGGGGTGTGGGTGAGCAGCCGCCGCTGACAGGAGCCCTCCCTGGAGCACATCTGTGCAGGGAGGCAGCCCCACTGCTAGCCCCTGAGTGGCTGTTGCAGGTCCCGGGGGCTGGGGGGGGACCTCATGCATGTCCTGCCTGTTTCCCGAGTGCCCCTGGGGCCAGGTACTGGGCTGGGGGCTGCACAGAGCTCACGCCCTCATGGCCGAGTGCACCCATTTGAGGGGATCAACTTGGTGTCTTTTGGCCAGTGTTCACACCCATGCCCTGTCACCCTGAAAGACAGTGCCCCTCCCGTGGCCCCAGCAGCCACAGACAATAGGCTCCGCCTGGGCTGCTGAGAGGGATTCCATTGCTCAGAGAGCCTGCTGTTTGCCAATCCCCAGTCTGTGGGTGGACACTGGGGACCTCGCAGATTGTTCCTATTTTGAATAAAGTCACTGTGAGGGCTTCTGACCCAGTCCCTTCCTGTGGACGCATGGTCCTGCTGCTCTCGTGTGGGCACCTGGCGGTGGGGCGGCTGGGTCCTACGGTCCGAGAGCGTTTCACTTCATGAGAAACCGCCAGGCCGTTTTGCAAAGCACTTGCACCGTCTTCCCTCCCTCCAGCTGTGGTGGAGAGTTCCCATTACTCCACGTTCTTGCCAACGGCCGGCCTGGCCAGACCCTTTTGTTTTTGTCGTTTGAGTTGGTGCATGATGTTTTCCTCCTGGGGTTTTTATCGGCAAGCCCCCAGCAACCAGAGATGGTCAGCATCTCTCCACGGGCTGGCCGGCCAGTTGCATATCTTCTGTGACTTGCATATTTTTGAAGCCTGCATATTTCATGAAACTGAAAGATGACTTTATTAGTTTCCTGCAGACACAAAGCACCAGGGGCCGGGTGACAAGGCCTCAGACTTTCACTGTCTCCCGGTCCCCGAGGCTGGCGGTCCGGGGTCGGGGTGAGGGACTGC
Source organism: Eumetopias jubatus (assembly GCF_037043125.1). Classification (NCBI taxonomy): domain Eukaryota; kingdom Metazoa; phylum Chordata; class Mammalia; order Carnivora; family Otariidae; genus Eumetopias; species Eumetopias jubatus. The sequence goes on along the minus strand of NW_028274814.1, from coordinate 141,087,590 downwards.
CGGCTTCTCTGTGTGTCCTCGCTTGGTCTCCCTGTGGGAGGGTGTTTGTGTCTTAATCTCCTCTTCTTAAAAGGATACCAGCAATATCAGAGTAGGGCTCACCCATAGGACCTCAATTTACCATATTTTACCTTAGTGACTTTTTTTAAAGGCTTTATGCCCTTTAAATTTTGGAGATGCTGGAGGTTAGGGTCTCGACATATGAATCTGGGGACAGAGTTGAGCCCACAGCAACAATTGAGCCCAAAGTCCTGCGGTATGGGTGTGGCTGGTCGGTGTGCCGCGGGTGCGGGGGGTCCCGGGGCCCCATGTGCAGGTGGAAGGCGTACCAGCCTGCCTTCGGTGAGGCATGCGTGTGAATGTCTCTCCCCGTCAGCTCCCTCCTGTGAAGGTGAGCAGTTCAGGACTAAGGAGTGATAGCACCATCTGGGAAACCGATTTTGGGTGGAAGTGAGGATTTTGGCGGCTGTAATAATTCATTTCTGCCCAGGTGATTGGATCAGCTCTGAGGATAATCTAATCTGGGGAAGACATTTGTCAGCGGCTGCTTGGCCTTCAAGAGTAATTGCGGGGCCCTATCGCGTCCCCTCCTTGGGGAGTGTGGACTGGTGGGGGCTCGGTGCCTGGCACCATCACACGGGCCCCGAGGGCCAGAGAGACGTGATGCTGCCCCTGCCTCCTTGGGCCCGTGGGCCAGAGCCCTGCTCCCCTTCCTGCAAGGCCCTGGCACTGACCTGTTGCAAAACAGAGACCCAGACTTGATTTTAAATAATGCAATTAGAAATGCCACCTCTGAAACACAGTAATTGTAATCTGTCTCAGCTCTAAGTGTAATTATATTAAACTCCGATTTTTCCTCAAATATGCATTCTAATTCAATTTTCCTTTTTTTTTCTCTTCTTAACTAAATCTATTATCATTCCCTCAGTTAAATTATGCTTATTTAATCTTTGATGAGATCTTTCACTGGCAGTCAGCTGTTTTAAACTAATGCCCCCAAGCCTTGGGGATCCCGGGGCTCAGTGCCGGTTCTGGAGGCTCTGGGGAAGCTGAGCAAGCAAGCCGCCGAGGCCCCCGGCCCCGCCCTGGAGGGGCGAACACGCGTGAACCCGGGGCACACGCCGCCATCCATGTACCCCAGCAGGACGGCCCCAGAGCGTGCGATCCCCCGCCGCTGGGGAACGCCCGACCTCAGTGAGCGTGGTGGCCTTGTGCTTCTCACCGGCAGATCTTCCTCCGAGGGAAAACTAATTGCTGCAGAAAGCTAGCGTTGACCTCCATGATTCTCATTATAATATTACTTAATTAAGTATAAATCCCGCAGGTTTACAGCTTTCACGCAACCATTAAACCAAACTGATGCATGAATTAAATACAAAAATAATCAACAAGACAGAATGAGCCAAATGCAAGCCCTTAGTTGGGAGACGGGCAACGTCTGAATGCCACTGAGGGGTCCCCAAGATGGGCCGCCGTCCCGCCTGCCCCGTGGGGGTTTCAGCTCCCCCTGTCCTAGGTGTGACTGGGGGCTGGGCACACTCCACCTCCTGGTTCCTTCGCCGGGAACGTTGGTGCTCGGGGCAGGCGGGCTGGGGTGTCCCCATGTAACCACGACATGGTGGAGGGAGGCATGCAGACGTGTCCAGAGGATGGAGGACAATTTAAAACAGAAACATGAGCCCCTGAGCTCCTGCTGCACTCTAAGGGTTGCTGCTGGAGGGAGGGCACCCCGATGAGCTGGCGGCCATTCCTGCTGCCTCCAATGGGACACTGGTGACCCCGAATCCTGTCTGCTCCCTCCCCACAGCCCCTGGCTCCCGGCCTCATGCTGCAGCTCCACCTGCCCTGGTCTCAGGCTCACAGGCACAGTGGCACGAGTCAGGGGGCCTTGCATGCTGGGGGACCTCCCAAGCAATCCCGTGGCGGCAGTGACTCAAGAGAGACCCCGATGATCCCGCGGAGCCTCGGTTTCCTTGACCATAAAGCCGGGCCTCCTTAGGGTGGCCAGTCAGCACAATACCTGCACAGCAGGTCCTGCATATGTTCATTCATTCACTCATTCATAAACTCACTCCAGGGCACCAAATCACCTGAACATTATTTTCAAACTATTTAACAAATAGCGCTAATACAGATTTTATTATTTTAGAATCCAAGATGAGCTGTTTGACGGATGAGCTAGAGCCCCTTCTGACTTGCAACACTCTGTGTCTGTGGACAGCAAAGGGGCAGCGTGGGCCAGAGTCTGGGCTCCTGTCCCACCATCCAGCCCTGAGAGCCAGGTTGGCAGCTCCTGCGTCCCTCCCACCTGCTTCTCTATAGGCTAGGAAGGCACTCACGTTCTCACAATACCGAGGCAGAAATGGCCAACATGCAGTTTAAGTCTATTTCTGCACCATTGCAAAATTTGCGTGTGGGTATCATCTTTAACGGCAAAAACGTAATAATTGGCACGTAATTTTTTCAAATAATTAAAAGTGCTTTGTGAATTGTGACATTCCAACACACACAGCAAAAGCTGATTATTTACATATTAATTGTTCTGTGATGCACATTCAATAGACGGCCAGACGTTTCTCAGACGAATGGGAATGTTCTATAAAATCAATTCATGGTGTAAGAGCTCCATGTAGCAAATGTGCTGTTACAATGTCATCATGTACGTGTTCGAGACGCACGCTGGGGGAACTGATCCCAGCTGCAGACAGGTGTAAACTCGGGCCTGCCAGGAAGGCCGCGTGGTGTGGGTGCCCTGTGCCAGGACAGGATGACTCGGGAAAGGCTGTGGATCCGAAGCCCCGATCTGTGGGAAGAAGGAGGTGAGAATGTCCTGTCCACCCCTCTGCAGCAGCAGGTGTTAGAGCATCATGGCTGGGGACCCATGCACACGGACAACATGGACCCCTTGTTCAAATATCGCTGAGCATTCAGGACGGTGGCAGCAAGGCATCAACCTCAGCTTGGGGCCCTTCTGAGCACAGGGCTCTGCACACCACACACCGTCAGTCTGCCCATGAGGGTGGCAAAGCTGAGCAGGCGTCCCCGAGCTGTGGAGAACCTACCCGGAGAGCACCGCACACTGTCTCATTTTACCCAGGCCTGACTGGCTGGGCTGCAGTTTGTTGCACAAATCTGTAAAAGTGTGCATGTGTGTATGCTTCTGTGCATGCACGTATCCATGTGTGAATGTGTGTATGCACTTGTGTGCAGGCATGCATGGGTATACATGTGTGTGCATGTGTCTCTGTGTGCATGTACGTAAATGTGTGCAATGTGTGTGTGCATGTGCCTCCATGTGAATGTGTGTGCACGTGCATGTAAATGTGTGTGCATGCATGTGTGCACGTGTCTCTGTGTGAATGTGTGTGTGTGTGTGTGCACATGTGTGTATTCAGGTCTCTCTGGAACCCCCACCCCTCCCAGCCTGGCCCAGGCCTCCATGGTTGGGGAAGGGGAAGCTGGGGGTCCTGGTTCCCAGGTTTATATCCTCATGGTTCCTCCCACCCACTGGAAAGCTGAGCCTGACCCTGCAGGCTGGCCTTGGGGGAGCTGTCAGCAGCCCTGGACCCAGGACTGGGGAGGCCCCTAGCCCAAGCGCCAGTGCTGGGCTCCAGGCTCCTGGACCCCAGGCTGTGCCCTCCATATGCTGTGTCCCGTCCCTCCTGGAGGACAGCTTTCCCAGGAGCACCGCCCAGCATGCTGGGGGAGCCACGCCAGGCCCAGTGGATGCCCGGACAGTAATTCATCATTGGTCCCCGCACCCCCGCTGCCCCACACCCCATGTCCCACCTGGCTCACTCGGCCTTCCCTTTCCATCAGTCGAGCTCATTCGAAAAAACATGTTTTTATAAATATTACTCATCTCCCTAGTCCCCGTGGATCTCACAGGGAATGACGTCGCTCTTCAGAGCCTGACAGTGAAGGACAGCGGATTCGGGAACCACCTCTGCCCACCGCAGGGGGAGGGGGACATTTGACCTGGATGGGCTGTTGGCACATCCTGTGTGGCCCCTCTCAGCACGGCCTGTGGTGGTCTCCCACATGTGCCCCGAGGGCTCACTGGGCAAAGTCATGGGGCAGGAAGGGGACATGGGCATCCCGGCCCTGTCCCGGGCACACAGCTTGGGACCCTCGTCTGAGCTGGGCTTCCCAGCCCACCACCTACAAACCCCATGTCCTGTCTTGAGTTGGTGACCTCAGTGGTCTCCTTTGCTCCCCCGGGGCCCAGGAACCCCACCTGTGGGGGTTTTGGGGGGCGGGGGGCCCCACGCTTTCCAGCCCAGCCACCAAAGGCTCCAAAACCTCACAGGAGCCGCCTCCTCAAACAATCCCTTTAAAAGGTATTATTGTCCTGTAATCAAAAATGAAATATGCCCACATCTAATCTATTGAAGTTCCCCCCAAACTTAGACATCAAATGTTTTATTAATATTTTCTATCATCCTTGCAAGTTAAACCAGCCATGGAAATTACCTTCAACAGAAGAAAAAGAGGTTGAAAGTGCGTTCATTAGTGGGAGTGTCTGTGCAGCCTCGGGGGGGGGGTCACGTAATCAGAACTGACTGAGGTGAGCCCTGCGCACCTTCTCAGACGCGAACACCGAGATGCTTTGTTGATGCCGATTGGCGCTGGGAGGCCGATTCACGGGACTTACAGCCACAGACCCAGAGCTGCTGCTGGGCTGGGTATCAGTCCCGAGAGCTGGGGCAGGACCCTCCCGCACGCGGTCTCGGCCCCCTGTCCCAGCAGGACAGGCGGACAGATGGAGGAGCCCGGCCGGGGCCACCAGCAGGGCCTCTCCCACAGCCCGGGGCAGACCCCTGACCTGTCCCTGCCTGTGCCAGGGCGGAGCTCAGCACGTTGCCTGCCCTCTCCCCTCCCCCTCCCTCCACCCCCTCCCCCTTCCTTCCTCCTGCTCCCCGCTCCTCCCTCCAGGGACCGTCCACTCCAGGAGCTCTCGGACCCGCGGGGCCAGCAAGCCTAGGGAACGTCTGGATGTGAGGATGTTCCTGGGGCCTGGGGGCAGCGAGAGACCCAGAGAAGCTCTTCAGACAGGAACCGAGCCTGCAGGGGCAGAGGAGGCCGCAGGCTGGGGCCTGGGCCTTGGGCCTTGCAGGCAGAATGCAAGTGCGGGCCATGGTCCTGTCCGGGGGCCAGAAGCTAAACGAGTGCAGGGGCTGCATGCACATGTGATCGAATTGCACAGCATATGCACACGGAGGCACACCCAGGACCTGGGCATGTAGACTGCATTGAGGTCAGTGTCCTGGCTGTGTCGTCTCCTTGTCCAGGATGTGGTGTTCGTGGGAGGCCGGGGAGGGCCCTGCACCCTGCTGTTCCCCGCACCCGCACGCACACGCATCTACAGTTACAGCGGTTAAACAACCCCGTTAAAGATGCTGGAAACACGCCTCCGGCTTGTCTCTGGAAGGGCCTGGAATGACTCAGACCCCATGACACACAGCACAAGATTCAAGGGCCGCGAGCACGAGAGCCTCGTGCTCCCACTGTGTGCGCGACAGACGCCTCGCTTAGCTCTCTCACCTGGGGCCACCAGGTTCAGCAGGTATGCATGGAGGGGGCCAGGTAAGTACGGATTTCAGAGAAACAACAGACTCAGGTCTAGTGTACATGTGCCCATTTGATAATTGCAGTATTTGGGACACTGTTGTCGTAAAGAAAGGTGCTGCTTATCTGAAACTCAGACTTGACTAGGGAGACACCTGGCATCTGAGTTGGTAAAGTCTTTCTCTGGCCAAATGGCAAGAAAGAAGTCGTGTTTCATGGGGCATGTGCTCTCGTTGGGGATCCAGACGACAGCAGATGAGGGAACAAATGAAGGCAAATTTGCAAACAGGGCAGTTCTGTGCCAAGGACTTTACCTTGTGTGACGTGGGGCAAGAGAGTTTATGCATGTGTGTGTGTGGTTGGTGCGTGTGCATGCGTGTGCATGCATGGCAGGCGTTTCCTGGTGGGCACCCCCACGGGGCAGACACCGCGCTCTGTTCAGGGTCACTTGCAGCTCCTGAGCTGTCTGGGCTCAGCGACGCTTGTGGAACAAATGCATTGGTGACAATGGGGCTCCTTGGCTGAGCTGCCATGGCACAGACACTGTTGGTGACCTGGGCTCTGCGGGGCTGGGAGATGTGGGCCGTGGTCGCAGGAGATGGGGACAGCCGAGGGGGCAGGACGGGGGAGGCACTGACCAGCAGGGGACGGCCGAGGGGGCAGGACGGGGGCGCCGCTGACCAGCAAGTGTCCCGGCTTCGGCAGCCCAGCCCTCGGCCCCCGTCCTCATGCTGCGGCTCTCTGGGAGGGAGTGTGCCGGCATCAGGGGCCTTGGCAGCCCTTAATAAAGTTGTCAGCCGCTTGTGTCTGGATTCATTCTAGGGACATGATGCGGGGTTCGGAGGGACACTTCCAGCAGCCCACCCATCCAGAGAGTGCATTGTACCCTGCAGGGCACGCAGAGAATTGTACCACTGGGAACAGAACAGCGAGGAGCCTGTGTGGTGTCCTGCTCCGTGGCCCATGCTGGACACATGGGTGCAGCGGGGCGCGCCAACGCGGTGGTGTTTGAGGGAGGGGTTGGGGGAGGCAGGCTTGCCAGACAGGTAATTCCGTACACGGAGGTGACATCGGCCTGCTGTCTTCTAAAGAACTGGCAGGTTGCTCCACTTCCTGTTAGATGCCCGGACGGGACCTGGGGCGGATGCCGGCTTGGCGGGGGCGTCGGCCCAGCTGGTTCATTCGAATGTGCGGTTTCTGCCAGCCGCCGGTCTGTGCACACACCGTGCCCAGACCCAAATCCACCGGCTTCCTCCACAACCTGCTGCTTCTCTGTAAAAGTATCCACAGCCCGGAAAGGCAGCAGGACCTTGGGGCAGTCGGGGTTTGTGCTCACCCCCACCCACGAGCCTGAACATGCTGTCCAGGTGTCCCTCGCTGCTGCCCCCTTTCCCAGCTGGCCGGCCCCTCTAGCCCCCATGTCATCCCGAGTGCATCACACTGACCGTCCCTCAGATGTCCCCTGGGCTCCCTGCACTCTGGGCTGCACCTGTTTCTTGTCCAGAAAGAGGCGGACAGACCAGGGCCTGCCTCGTACAGTCTCTGTGAGGTTGCAGGAGCTGATTTCTGCACATCTCAGTCAGGGTCAGCGGTCTCTCTTGCTGGAGCTGTGACACAGAGCCTGGCACCTGGAGGGGTCGTGGTGCACCCGGGGTGACCACCTCCCTCATCATCAGGACCAGCGTCTCCAGCAGGCAGGACAGTCTGCATCCGGAACCGGAGGCCCCCGGCCACCACTCCTCTGCCATGAGCTCCTGCAGCTGCTTTCCCGGTCCCCAGGGCTCATCTCGCCCACCATACCCACCTGCGCCCACCCGCTGAGCCGATCCCCACCTTCCACAAGATGGTACACGTGATAAAACATAATTATTTTACCCCAGAACTCGTGCACGGCACCGAAGCCCAGAATCGGGGCAACGTCCACGTCAGGAGGGCCCCCCGGCCCCCGGGGCAGGTGCGTCTCCACATGGCCCCGTGCATGAAGGCCTGATTCCTACCTCGATTTCCCCTCCCGTCTCCCGCACAAAGCGCTCTGCAGCCCCTCCTCATCTGCCTCCAGGAGGGACGCCTGTGAGCAGCCATCCCTGCCCCCAGCAGTCCTATCCAGATTGGAGCCTCGGCAGCTGCAATCCATCATGCGCGGACTCGGCCCGCGAGCCGGTGACTGCTGTCCACTCTCAGGGACCAGCCGGCCGAAGCCCCAGCGAGAGCAGTGATTGATTAACAAGCACACGCTGAATTACTCTCTGTAATGGTGATGAATATGGCTTGGACCTTTCTGGCAATAATAGCTGTTTATCCATTTTTAGACCCAGAAACAGCAATCGAGTCCCTTCAGCTGGCTATTAATTACTACGCCGGGCCTGCAGTGGGGGGACGTGGGCTTTCTTTCCAGGGTCCCATCTGTCTTGGGGGAGTGGTGTGGGGCAGTCTGTGTTTCTCCCCGAGAGACGGATCCTTCCAGGGCCAGCCTTGCAGGGTCAAATGCGCTCACACGTGGGCTCTGAGATGGTCAGCATAAGCCCGCATTTGAGGAACCAGCAGAGGTGAGGGCTTGCTGGGTTGGCTGACCTCCCTCCACCGGTTTCCCTCCACCGGCCTGCAAGTCTGCTTCTTTGCAGAGCTGTCCTCTAGAACTGTGACCTTGGGGGCCTGGCCTCCACCTCCGGAAGCCTTCCAGGGTTGAAGGAGCAGGAATCTCAGCCTCATGGATGAGGCTCAGGCAGACGTGGTTGGGAAAGGCAGGATCCAGGCCCTGGCCTTCTCGGTTCCTGCACTGAGCCTGCAGGGTCTCAGCCATCCCTGGTCCTCCAGGCAGGAGCTCCGCTCAAGATCACATTCACCTAAAGTGGCCTGCTATCGATTCCTAGAGCGTCAGGGGAGACACAATGCAGCTTAGGTGCAGGTGTCCACAGAGTCGTGATGGCCCCAAGTGCCACTGAATTCTTAGTCTCATTAAAACCCTGTTTTACAGGTGGGGAAACTGAGTCCAAGATGGAGAAAATCTCCCCACATCTGAGGTTTACCGTGGCCACACAGCTCCATTTGCCACCTTCATGGAAACCCGTGCAGCCTGGTAACGTCCCAGTGCCTCCCTGGGCAGCCGAGCCCATGGCGGTGGGGACACAGGCCCACATGGTGTCCACGCTTTGTGATGCTGAGACGTTTTAGTGCTTCTGTGTGTCCGTTTCCCGAGGTGCCAGTCCTGCGTGGCAGGGCTCACGGCCGCACAAAGGAAACATTATGGGTCACGAATGAGGCCCAGATTTAAAAACTAGAGCAAGTGTCAGTAATTAGTGTGGTGGGAGCTCTGGTGCCCAGCTGAGGGGCTCCGTGGTCTTAATACAATCTTTGTCCTGAGCCCGTGTCTGGGTCATAACAGGATGAGCAATAAAAGTCCTTGTCTGAGTCGTTACAAATTGTTCTTCTTCAAAAGATGCATTTCCTTCTTCGAACGTTATCTTCAAAGAGGAATAGGAAACATCTACTTATCTTAAAGCTATGCTCCGGGAAAACATGATGTATGAAAATCTGGATTTACAAAGCAGATACATTTAGGGGACATTATTCATTTTGCAAGGAAGCAAGAAAATCTATAGTTGCCAAAGAATGCCCATAGGTTTTCTTCAAATGGCAGCATGTATTTATTCAAAATTCATATATTCCTTGAAGAAGAAGCAAGGGAAGGGCGGGCAGGAAACCTGCAGCCCCGGAGATCAATCAGGAAAGGATCAACCAATGAAAGAACAGAAATCCCTTGGCATAAAAAAATCTCAGCAACCTGTGTGGTGCACAAGGACAGTCACACCTGGCAGGATGCAGGTGAGCTCCCCTGCCCGGGGTGGCCCCACTGAGGAGGACTCGGCTGCCCAAAGCTGCATGGGAGCCGGGCGGTCTGCACATCGGGGAGGAGTGGAGGCTGGGACAGCGTCCCAGGGTCCTCGGAGGCTCCGGGGGGTGGGGGGTGAAGCCGAGCAGGAGCCCTGGATCTGGATTCGTCACCACTGCTGACTGTCCACAGTGGGGAGTGAGGGGGGAGCCTCTAGTCTCCTGGGGGTGCTGGGGGCCGGCCTGTGGCAGAAGTCAGGGAATCAGGGGCCGGCTTGGAGACAGATTTGGAGGCGGAGGGTGGGTGTTGGCTGCCCGCGACCCAGGAGGTGGGGGAGTTCTCTCCTGCCTTGGTGGAGATCTGCCCGGGCACATGGAAGTGTGGCCAGCAGGGGAAGACCCAGAGACCCACTCTGGACAGACAGGGGTCACCAGGTGACAGAGGAGATGTGTCTGTTAGCAGTGGGGTATTTGAGTCGAGATCCTAGACAAGAGGCTCTCAGCTGGGGATGAAGGAGTTTCCAGATGATCCAAGTTAAAGCCAGGAAAATGCATCAAGAAGGGACAGAAGGGAGAAGATGCTCTGGCCCCGTGGGATCCGACCCCTGGTCTCAGGTTCCCCCACAGGCTGCCCGGGGCCCTTTGTGGATTCAGAAGATGCCCCTGGGGCTATCTTCCCCCAGAGCCTCCTGTGCACCTGTTACCCCAGGAATGGCTGAGTCCGGCCTTACACGTGGGCATCTGTGGTCACCCTGGATGGGGAACATGGATGGGGGACCAGCTCTGGGACGTCCCAGCAAGGACGCTCTGTGGGGCAAGGACAAGATGCAGGGCCCAGGAGGGCGAGCACCGCGTGGCTGGGCTTAAGGTGGTGCTTCATTTCCCTCGGACTACGGAGACAGCACGTTTTGGAGCACTGTATCTATTTTTGTTACCTATTTTATTTTTATCGAAGGAACATATGTAATGATTTTAGAATTTCAGGTGTGTCAGTGACTGGACCTGCTCTCTAAGGCGACCCCGGGGGTCACTGCTGTCCTCTGAAGTCATGGGCCACCCTTCCTGTTACCAGCTCCTGACCCTGAATGCTGACTTCCTGCCACGAAGAAAGTGGACAGTTCCGCTGCCCCCACAGTTCCCTCCATGGCAGGCTGTCCTGTCTGTAACCTCCGCCTTCCTTCTGCAGGTTTCGGGTCTTCCGCAAACATCTGGGGAACCCACTTCTCAGGGCATATTTTAAAGGACAAAGTAGGAAAACCGCCACGAGGATGGTGTGTGCGGAGGCCGGGAGAGGCGGCTCCTCCAGACCCAGGGCTGGCGCTGGGTGGTGGACGTGGGCTTGGTGCTGGGACCACAGCTCAGAACGGGGTCCCGTGGGGTCGCCACTGCTTCTGTAGCAAGTCCCCAGCTGTTTGTCGCTCTCTGCCCCCTGCGTCCTTGCTGGGGACACTCAGCCCAGAAGCAGAATAGGGACGCTGGTGCCTGAGAGTGTTCACAGGGTCATTTCTCCCGTTCACAGTAACCCATCGGCAAAACAAAGAGTAATTATTTCTGTACTTACTGTATCGTTTATTGAGAGGTCACAGTTTGGAGAGGACACTGTGGCACACGTGTGTGCACACACAGACATAGAAACACACGTGGGCAAGCATGCACCGCACACGGTGATGGAGACACACGCACCACACGCGGTCATGGAGACACACGCACACACACATTCACCGCACACAGTCATGGAGACACATGCACACACACACCACATACAGACGTGGAGACACACACACACCACATACAGACGTGGAGACACACACACACACACACACACACACACACACATGCACGCACATGGGCACACACCCCAAACACTTTGACTGCCAGACCGGGACCCCTGTAGCCCAGTTCTGCAAGGGGCTTCCGTGCCCTAGAAATATCCCTGGGCTGTCTCCGTGTCAGGACACACGTATTTCTCCCCCTCTCTCTCTAAGCATGAGCCTAGAAATCCTTGGAATGTACGTATGTAATTTAAGCTTGCCCTGCCACCTCCCTGTTGATGGACACTGAGTTTTGTGTCGTGAGCCGCTGTATGCGAGCGTGTGCACACGCAGCTCTGGGTGACAGACTGGGGCTGTACGTCCCATCTTTCCGTCTGGATTTCTATGGGCAGAGTCACTCAGTACCTGTGCGTGGCTTCTTTTATCCACCGTGATTCTTCCAGAACGACTCTGCCAGTCTCCACTTACCCCAGTGTGATCCTGCTCCCCTGAAAACTCCCTGAATTCAGTTATCTGCGCTTAGAAATGACTGTCGTCCACTAAAGCAGGTGACACTCTGGTTCTGACTGGCCCAAGTCCGGGAGGGCTGCGCATCTTTCATATGTCCGTGGGCGTGTATGCATTTCTTCGTGTATCAATCACGCATGCACGTGGCCCGTCGTTTGCCTTTCTCCTCTCATTGATTTGTAAGAGCTCTTTGTTCCGAGGGCTAGTCTGGCTTCTGTTTTGTGTGCTGTAGTATTTTCTCTTGCATGTAACTTGTCTTCCCACTTAATTTATGGTGGCTTTTGTTAAAACATTGTTGAAACGTCCTTGTGAGGCCAGTTGTTTTGTGCTTCTGGTTTAAAGTTTTTATTTAGAAAACCTTGTCTGCTCACGATTACAGAGTGGGGTCCTCACACATCTCCTCCCACCCAGTGCAAACTTCTGCACGCTCTGCCCTCCGGGCCCTGACCTCGCCGGGTTTATGGGGCGCTAATCCACTTCCTCTCATCATGGCCTCGGCTGGAGTGCCTCCTCATCTGTGCGCGTGGAGTCTGCCGCTCAGAAGGCCGCCCAGTCCTGGGCGGTCATGGGACCCTCCGTGTGCTGAGACGGTGTCACCCGCCACAGGACCACCCTCTGCACTGTGTCTTCTCAGCAAGGAGGCGGGGCCTGGCGTCTCCCACGTGTACACCACGTGGCGGCTCACACGCAGGCCCACGGATGTCTTTCTAATCACATCTGTTCCCTGGCGCCACTCCATCCACTTTGTTCTGTGCAATTTCCCACTCTATCCCCTGGGCGGACTTGGCAGACATGCCCCCACGCACCCACCCAAGGCTCCTTCCTACAGATGTGCCAAGACACCTGCTAGCAGCGGGCGCTTGGCTTGGACTCCAGTGGTCCCCTCTCAGGGAAACACTTGAGCCAGCAGGACGTGTCCCCAGAGACGCTGGCCCCGCTGGGGTGTCCAGGCCGTGGAAGCTGTGAGTCACTGCAGCTCCTAGGGGTGAGGGTCCGGTGTGAGGCCTGCTGTTAGTTTGGACTCTTGCTGACCCCTATTCTTGGCCCCAGATTCTCCACCGGAAGCTGGAAGCAGCCTGGGCACCTCGGGGCGCCGTGGTTTCCCTCAACACGGTGGCTGTTTCCTGAGTCAAGGAAGCCGAGGGGCTCCACGCCTGCATCTGGCACCTGATTGCTTGCTGTGCTCAGGGCCCATGTGGAGAAGGACAGAGGGGAGGCTCACTGTCCCTCACGGGCCGGCACACGGGCTCACAGCAGCTGGGAGACCCCCGCCCCACCCGTAAAGGTGCAGAGGAGCCCAGCCCGCTGTTCTGCCCTGGCCTCGTGGCTTTACGGCACATGCTTCTTATATGCAGAGCTCGGAGCTAAAGTTCTGGGGGACGGCTGGGAGGAGGGGCTGCGCCTGGAGCAGGGTCAGCGCGTAGTGGGGCTCGGCATGCATACGGGGCTCCACAAGCACACAGGGCCCCCATCGGTCCAGCATCTGGCTCCCGGGCGGCGGGGGGCCCTGCTAGCCCTGTCCCTGCTCCGCTCGCCCCCTGCTCAGTGACTAGCAAGGGGCCCTCGGGCACATGGTGCCCACGAGCCTCCGCTCCATGAGAAAACAGGGCTCTGTGAGCCGGTCTGTCCTCAGCTGCGCATCCTGGAGTCTGGCTTCCTGACGCTGTGAGCTCCAGCCCCCCAGCCGGTTCTGGATTTCTGCCCCGCGCATACTGCAGGACCCCCATGGGCAACCCCTCCGTGGGCAGCCCCTCCGTGCGCCTCTGACAGAGTGCCCACCCCCGGCCTCCCACCCCCACCTCACACAGCACCTGAGCCAGCAAGGCCCGCGGGGAGTGGGGCCCAGGTGCACACCGGGTTGCTCAATCGAGACGAGAGGCTGGGGGTGGGGGTTCTGGGGGCACACAGGGAGATGGATCCATCTGTCTCCTAACCTGGCGGCGTCAATCAAAATTTATGAAGATTGCAGAGTGGCGCTTCCTTCTGGAGCCGGCCCCATGGTGGACCAGAGCCGTGGCCTGCAAGGACCCTGCCCCAGCCTGGAGGCCAAGCTGGGAAGTCCACGTGGCTCCTGGGCCCGCCTCGGATCAGGGAGGGGCCCCTGGGCCACACGCCATCCCCAGAGGTGACCCAAGCCAACAGGGACACTATCTGCAGGCCAAGAAGAGCAGTCGAGGCCTGTCCCAGCTGGGGACCCCGGCCACGGCCAGAAGACCCTGGGTCGTCACACTGTTACAGAGACCCCTTGGCATCACTCCACCTTAATGATAGGAAACGAGAGTCTACACCCCTGCTGAACATCCGGGAAGCTGCAGCTGGGTCAGCAAGGCGTCCCAGGGGACAGCTCTCCCCTCAGTGTCGAGTGGGTCCGTACAATGTTGCCCGGAGTGAACAGACCTGCGTCTCCACCCTGACCCCACCTGCCCAGCCCCGGGCTCAGCTGCCCGCCCTTCCTTCCCCTGCCCACCTCAGCCCTGTTGTCCACGAATAGAGGGTACCCTCCCGGGGTGTTTTCCAGAGCCATCTCCAATGCCGCTCCCACCCCCACAGTCTATGGTCGAGGTGAACAAATACTCCCTTCCTGCTAACAGCCCGGGGTCTCCTCCCTTTCCTGATACCCACCCAGGGCCTCTCCTGCCCTGTGGGTTTACTATTGCTCAGGCAATCGTTCTGCCAGGTCCTGCCTAAAGCTGCTCATGAGAAAGCTGGCTTGCTCTTTGGTAATTTAAACATAAAATCTTCTCATAAATTCCAGCAGCCTCCCCCTCATCTGGCCCTAGTGAGACTTTCCTGTTTATGGAAGAAAAATTGCCTTTCAGGGCTGGCATCGTCTGTCTCTCTGCTGTCTGTTGTTTCCGGGCAAGGCGGTTCTGGAGCCCCGCATGGAAGGACGCTGACCCAGTGCCCGGGGTCACGGGGCACACATCTGTCTCGGGCACCGTCTCCACCCCTAAACTGTACACCTGTGGCCATGGAGTGAGCAATGCTCCATCCCTGCAAGGGAAGGAAGGCGGGGGACAAGTGAAGGTCTGAGAGCCTGGTCCAGCCCCTCACCGATCCCACATGAAGCCTCGGCCAGGGTCAGGACCCAGGTCACCAACCACGATGGAGGACACGGTGTGCCCTAGGAGTGGGCAAGAGGCCTCCTGGAGCTCCCAGGTGCAGAGGGTCTCACAGCCTCTGATACCATCTAGTATTTTCTATGGAAGACCCCGGAATAAATGAGAGACCACGGACAGACAAGAAGGTCTTTGGAAGAGCCTGAGGTCCCCACCTGTCCAGCCCCTGCTGTGCAGACTGGCCATGAGGGTGCAGGAGGGGGGTGGACAGACTTGGACCCTGGGTGCCCTGTCGACCAGGCGGTGCCCCGCCCCCACCCAGGCAGCTGGTCCTGGACCCTGGGTGCCCTGTCGACCAGGCAGTGCCCCGCCCCCACCCAGGCAGCTGGTCCTGGACCCTGGGTGCCCTGTCGACCAGGCAGTGCCCCGCCCCCACCCAGGCAGCTGGTCCTCTGCAGTGGGTTGCAGCTCCCCGGGGACCCATGGCTAGTCGTGGAGAGGCTGCAGGTCAGCCTAGGACCACTCCCCAAACACCCATGCAGACCCCAGGGGCAGCCACCCATCTCCCAGCCTCAAACAACCTAGGGAGGGGGCTGCTCATTTGTGGAAACTTCTCCAGAGGAGTGTTGATTGAGTTAAAATTGGATTTCTGCTCAGATTGATTATCTAATGTGATAGAAAAATATACAGTCTGGGAGCAAATTTAGATTTCAGTGAAAAATTAAACTGTTATACCAAGTTGCCCAGTGAAGCATTAAATGCATTCTATATATAATTATATCTGCAGATTGCAGCCGTGATCTGGCTGTCTCTCCAGCTGCCTTTCTGGAGGTACTTAGGGCATGTGCACACAGATGACAGATAGCACCTCGGAAGCATCCGGAAGGGTGAGGGGCCGAACTGATTTCAATGGTGACTCTCTATTAATAGACGGCAGTGTTTTGGGGTTTGGAAAAGAAACCCCATGACGCCCCCCTCAGAAATAGGGAGTAAGGCGCCTCAGGCATTGGTAGGCATGAACAGGAAAGACCCCATGACAGAAACCGGGCGTTCACAGGGTCGGAGGTGCTGGGCGCATGCCTGCAAGGATCTGCAAAGCTGGGACAGAGGGCCTACAAACCACCGGGTGCCCTGCATCCTCCCCATTGCTGTAATTTAAGAAAAATTAAATTCTCACCATCAGCGGCAACGAGCCTGGATTTGTCATGTCAGCCATTAGCGGTACAGTAATTAGGGTTTTGTTTTTTAGGCCGGAATGTAGGATCGATAGCAGAGATAAGTTAACGTAATTGGACTTCTGGATGGGTTTTCCACCCCCTCAGTCATCCTAAGTGGCAGACGCTCATGCACGCCCATCCAGCTGTCTTCACCGTCCCAGCCTGGCGCTCTCCCCCGTCACGGGCATCACACGTCCATTTCACAGACTGGATTGTGTCCAAAGTGTTCTTTCATGGATAGATACATGGAGGGATGAATAGAAGGCATAATCAAGTGTGGCTTGTGATGGGCAAAACCCAGCGCAGAGAATGCCATGAGGAAAGGTGGCCATCAGCCATCCTCAGGGACTGGTGCCTGTCCTGACGTGGACAGAGGCCCACATGAGGTGCTCAAGCCACAGCTGGGACCCAACATTCGGCAGTCCCTGCAAAGCCTTGTTCTCACCCGCAGAATGGCTTCTATGGCTTCTACCTCCTGAATAATCTTTGACGTGTGAGAAGTAGGATCAATGAGACGTGATACAGTCTCATGCATGACCTCACACACGCAACATACACACGTCTTCTCTGTCAAGGGCAGGCCTGTTCACGCCCATGACAAACCACGAACTTCAAAGGATGGATGGAGATATTCTAATATTGCCAGAAACATCAGTTTGCAGCTCTGGTGTTCACACCTGTGTCTCTGGGACACTTTCCTCGGAGGATACAATGGGGAATGTGCCAGATTCTCTTCTGAAGGTTACAAGCAATTAACCATGGAAGGAGCCCTTTCTCTACATCTTTTATTAATCCTCTGCTATTGTTTGCTAGACAAATCACTATGATTGGGGCCATAGGGAGTTCAGAATTGCTGAACGGTGCTTCAAATATTGGTGCTTCATTCTGACAACTTTCCCCAAGAAATCTCTTGAGTTTGCAAGAACTCATGGCTCACGTGCAAGCCTACCTTTGTGAGAAAAATGCTAGCATGACTGAAGCCCACGGGACTCTATCTCAGAGCTGGACAAGAACTTGAAGGCTGGAAGCAGAAACCAGTGTGGTACCGGGCCCCCAACCTCCCCACCGGCCCATGGCAGGACAGCAGCTGAAAACACTCTTGGCCCAGCCTGCTGTTTTCCCCACAATCTTTCTTCTGTTCAGTTGTTTTATCCAGTGTAGGCCTCAGTGACTGTATTAGTCAGGGTTCTCCAGAGGAACAGAACCAACAGGAAATAGACGATATAGGTGATAGATAGATAGATGTACATATAGACATACAGATATAGATATATAACAAGATTTATTATAAGAAATTGGCTCACATGATTATGGAGGCTGAGGAGTCCCAGGATCTGCAAGCTGGAGACCCAGGAGAGTCTGTAGCCTAAGTCCCAGTCTGAGGGTCAAAAGATGGATGTCACAGCTCAACAGTGAGGCAGAGAGAGGGTGAATTCTCCCTTCCTTCGCATTTTTTGTCCTATTCAGGCCCTTGATGGATTGAATGAGGCTCCCCCACCACTTTGAGGAGGATAATCTGCTTTACCCATATTCTGATCTCAACCAGAAATCCCTCACAAACTCACCCAGAAATAAGGTTTAACCAAATATCTAGCACCCTTTAGCACTGTCAGTTGACATGAAATCAATGTGATGGTGATTCTGATGATGCAGATGCTGATGATGGTGGTGATGGTGGTGATGAGGATGGTGATGGTGGTGATGGTGCTGATGGTGGTGGTGGTGATGATGATGGTTATGGTGATGGTGATGGTGGTGATGGTGTTTATAATGATGGTGATGATGGTGATAGTGTTTATGATGATGGTGATGATGTGATAATGATGGTGGTGGAGATGGTGTTGGTGGTGGTGATGATAGTGATGGTGATGATGGTGTTGATGATGGTGGTGATGATGGTGATGATGATGGTGGTGATGATGGTGATGGTGATCTTGATGATGATAGTGATAGTGATGATGGTGATGGTGATGGTAGTGGTAGTGATGATGATGATGGTGATGATGGTGGTGATGGTGATGATGGTGGTGATGGTGTTGGTGATGATGGTAGTGATGGTGATGATAGTGATGATGGTGGTGATGGTAATGGTGGTGATGATGGTGATGATGATGATAATGGTGATGATGATGGTGATGGTAATGGTGGTGATGATGGTGATGGTGATGATGATGGTGATGGTGATGATGGTGATGATGGTGGTGACTGTGGTGATGGTGGCAGTGGTCATACAGTACTAATACTGAGTCAGCCTACCATGTCCATGGAGAGCTTGGACTTCAGCAAGCCCTTCTTATACCACAATGAATCCATCCCCTGTAGCACCCCCCAGGTGGTCACATTTCTTCCACTTGAGATCGTGGGGAGCAAATCAGGCCTCTTCTGCCCAGTGGCTCCTCTGCTTTTCACCGTGTGATGGTCTCCCACCTGATAGTCTCCTCTAGACGGCATCCCCAGCCTCTGTTCTATCCCTGTCAATACTGGGGGTCCTGGCCAGCCTACTCAGAACAAACTCTCACTCACTAATTATTCATTCATCCATTCAGTTAATACCAGGAGGACAGAAGGGAGGCCATGTTGTAGGCCAGGGCAGCATCAGGAATGCATGATCTCCCAGGTGTGCTCTTCACATCCATAGCCAGATTGCTGTGTGGTGACCACATCACATGGGCAATGCTGAGGGACTTGAGGCCAGCCTACCCTCAAGTCTTCTGTAAAGCCGAGCAGCAGCAGAACCTCAAAGCCCTCAAATTATGGCTGGACAGTGGCATAGGTCCCCTGCAGACCCCAAACAGGTATCAGCTTGCAAAGTCTGAGGTCCTGATGCTTCTCCCTCCTGACCAGAAGGACACATAGGAGATGTACCCACAAACAGAAACTTCCCAAATCCTTAGGGTCACTCCCAAGAATATCTCCAAGATATGGGAGGCTGACCTGATGCTCTTGCACATCCAGGGACTGCTCCTAACATTGGCATGAAGTCATAATTGCCTGCCCTGCTTCAAGGTAACAAATCTCCTCCCCTGCACTCACCATGCCTCCCCACCAACCCCATCAGGAACTCCATCCCAGGGGCCACAGCACCCATTAAGGAGAAGTTGACAGGACTCTGATTCTGCTTCCTGGGAAAGGCTGCATTTACAGGAGATTGATGACATTGGACTCCTGCTAAAACATCCACATGCATCCTCAATAAAGTATGTTCACACCTATTCATTGGTAATAAAATAAAAAAAAATGACCAATATTAACAATTGTTGGAGAGGATGAGAATTCCCAGGGCCCCTTACTTTATTGATAGAAACCTAAACTGTACAAAATATTGGAAAAACTCTTAGATATCATTCCCCAAAGTTGAACATTGTCTACCATATGACATAATGCAATACCAGCTGCATTTCTAGGTATTTATCCAGAGGAGGCTCTTGAACATGGGCCAGGATGTATAAGAACTTCCAAATACTCTTTATAGCAGCAAAAACTTAGAAACAACGACACAGGTATCTGCAAACTTCTTCTGTAAGGGATCAGATAGGAAATATTTCAGACTTAGTTATATCAGCAAGACAGAGGAATAGGAAGTTCCAGCCCTCAACCCTCCACAGAAATACTGATTTTAACAGCCACCCATGGACAAGGATATGTGTACAGGAAATTGGGAGTATAGATGGGAAGCTGGAGTACAGGTGGGAGGCTCCAGCACACCAGTGGAGCAAAAACATCTCCAAACAGCTGCATGCAAGAGGGTGAGAAGACTAGTTTCACTCTTCCCAGTGCCAAGAGGCCCCCTCTGCTCATAATTTCTCCCACAGGGGAAAGTGGGAGAAAGTGAGCACTTAGCTCCCCTAGTCTTGTGGCATGCTGCCCAGGCCCCCTTCTGTCTTGCCCTGCCCAGAGCACTTGCCATGGCAGAATAGTCTGGGGACAGATTGTGGCAGGGAGAGGGGCAGGGGCTCACTGCAGCCAGTGCACAGATCTCAACAATCAGCTGCAGACCTGACTAATGTGTGCACCAAGAGCTCTGCTCACTAACTCTACAAGACACCACACCTGTCAATCCCCACAACTAGCTCACAGGTGACCCCCGCCCTGCCCCGAGATAGCTGGTGCCCTGTATTCCCCTGCACACAGCGTTCGGAAGCCTTCACACACAACACACAGATATCAACAGCTGGGTCAACTCTGCTGGGTGGGGAAAAGGTGCACAACCTTAAACATTTCAGGGCATTTTTCTGGGGAAAATAAATGAGAGGCTCTCAGCATGCATCATTAAGACCATACATGACAAAACACAGCTCACATCGTACTCAATTGTGATAAGCTGAAAGTTTTCCCTCTAAGATCAGGAACAAGACAAGGATGGTCATTTCTACCACTTTTATTCAACATAAGTACTGGAAGTCCTAGCTATAGCAATTAGGCAAGAAAAAAGAAAAAAATGCATCTAAATCAGGAAGGAAGAAGTAAAATTGTTTCTGTTTGTGGATATCATGATCTTATATTTTAAAACCACTAACATCACCAAGAAAGGGAAAGAAAACCTGTATGTCCCTCTCTCCTCACCCATTTTGCCCACCCTCCTACCACCCTCTCCTCTGGAAACTATCAGTTTGTTCTCTGCCTTTATAGGTCTGATTCTGCTTTTTGTTTGTTTATTCATTTGCTTTGCTTTTTAGATTCCACATATGAGTGAAATCATATGGTATTTGTCAAATTAAAAAATTAAATGTGGCTATAGTAGATAATACTGCTATATACATGGGGGTGCATGTATCCCTTTGAATTAGTAGTTTTGTATTTTGGGGATAAATACCCAGTAGTGCAATTGCAACTTTTTGAGGAAACTCCATACTGTTTTCTAGAGTGGCTGCACCAGCTTGCATTCCCACCAGCAGTTCACAAGGGTTCCCCTTTCTCCTCAATCTCACCAACACCTTTTGTTTCCTGTGTTGTTGATTTAGGAGATGGGTAGGGATGGGATAAATATGTGATGGGGATGAAGGAGGGCACTTGTTGTGATGAGCACCAGGTGTTGTATAGAAGTGTTGGATCACTGTATTGTACGCCTGAAACTATTATTATGCTGTATGTTAACTATACTGGAATTAAAATTAAAACTTAAAAAAAAGGAAACTGCAAAACTTAAAAAACGTTTAAAATAAATAAATAAATTGGGGGGGGAAGAAAAAGAAAAAATCCTGATAGAATTAATGAGCAAGTTCAATAAATTTGCAAAATACAAAAGCAACACATAAGTCAATTGTATTACTCTACAGTAACAACAAACTATCCCAGAAAGAAAGTAAGAAAACAATCCCATGTATGACAGAATCAGAAAGAATAAGATACATAGTAATAAATTTGGCCAAGGAGGTGCAATACCTGTACACTGCAGACAAAAAAAAATAATGAAATGAATTGAACAAGATTTAAATTAATGAAAAGATATCCCATGTTAATGGACTGGAAGAATTCATATTTTTTTAAAGGCTTTATTTATTTATTTGACAGATAGAGACACAGCAAGAGAGGGAACACAAGCAGGGGGAGTGGGAGAGGGAGAAGCAGACTCTCCGCCGAGCAGGGAGCCTGATGCGGGGCTCGATCCCAGGACCCTGAGATCTTGACCTAAGCTGAAGGCAGATACTTAACAACTGAGCCACCCAGGTGCCCCAAGAATTCATATTTTTTAAAAAAATGTCTGTATTATCTGAAGCATCTACAGATTCAATACAATTCTTGTCAAAATCTCAAGGGCATTTTTCACATAAATAGGAAAAGAAACAATCCCCAAATTCATACAGAAACACAAAAGATCCCAAACAGCCAAAACAATCTTGAGCAAGAAGAACAAAGTGGGAGTCAACATGCTTCTTAATTGAAAATTATATAACAATCATCCCCAAACCAGGCAAAGACCCCATCAAAAAGGAGAATTTCAGACCAATATCCCTGATGAATATGGATTCCAAAATCCTCAACAAAATCCTAGCTAATAGGATCCAACAATACATTAAAAGGATCATCCACCACGACCAAGTGGGATTTATCCCCGGGATGCAAGGCTGGTTCAACATTCACAAATCAATCAATGTGATAGAACACATTAATAAGAGGAGGGAGAAGAACCATATGGTCCTCTCAATTGATGCCAAAAAAGCATTTGACAAAATACGACATCTTTCCTGATTAAAACTCTTCAGAGTATAGGGATAGAGGGAATATTCCTCAAGTTCATAAAATCCATCTATGAAAAACCCACAGTGAATATCATCCTCAATGGGGAAAAGCTGAGAGCCTTTCCCTTAAGATCAGGAACAAGTCAAAGATGCCCACACTTGCCACTATTGTTCAACGTAGTCCTAGAAGTCCTGGCAACAGCAATCAGACAACAAAAAGAAATAAAAGGTATTCAAATTGCCAAAGAAGAAGTCAAACTCTCTCTTTTCACAGATGACATGATACTTTATTTGGAAAACCCAAAAGACTCCACCCCCAAATTGCTAGAACTCATACAGCAATTCAGTAATGTGGCAGGATACAAAATCAATGCACAGAAATCAGTTGCTTTCTTATACACTAACAACACAACTGTAGAAAGAAAAATTAGAGAAATGATTCCATTTACAATAACACCAAGAACCATAAGATAGCTCAGAATAAACCTAACCAAAGAGGTAAAGGATTTATACTCTAGGAACTACAGAACACTCATGAAAGAAATTGAAGAAGACACAAAAAGATGGAAAAATATTCCATGCTCATGGATCAGAAGAATAAACAAAATGTCTATGCACCCAGAGCAATCTATACTTTCAATGCCATCCTGATCAAAATTCCAATGACATTTTTCAAAGTGCTGGAACAAACAATCCTAAAATTTGTATGGAATCAGAAAAGATCCCAAATTGCCAAGAAAATATTGAAAAAGAAAAACAAAGCTGGGGGCATCACGTTGCCCAATTTCAAGCTATATTACAAAGCTGTGATCACCAAGAGAGCATGGTACTGGCACAAAAACAGACATATAGACCAATGGAACAGAACAGAGAATCCAGATACGGACTCTCAACTCTACGGTCAAATAATCTTCAACAAAGCAGGAAAAAACATGCAATGGAAAAAAGAGAGTCTCTTCAATAAATGGTGCTGGGAAAATTGGACAGCCACATGCAGAAGAATGAAACTCGACCATTCTCTAACACTGTACACGAAGATAAACTCAAAGTGGATGAAAGACCTCAATGTGAGACAGGAATCCATCAAAATCCTAGAGGAGAGCATAGGCAGTAACCTCTTTGACATCGGCCACAGCAAATTCTTTCAAGATACATCTCCAAAAGCTAGTGAAACAAAAGCAAAAATGAACTTTTGGGATTTCATCAAGATAAAAGTTTCTGCACAGCAAAGGAAACAGTCAACAAAACAAAGAGGGAATCCACAGAATGGGAGAAGTTATTTGCAAATGACACTACAGATAAAGGGCTGGTATCCAAGATCTATAAAGAACTTCTCAAACTCAACACCCAAAAAACAAATAATGAAGTAAAAAATGGGCAGAAGATATGAAAACACACTTCTCTTAAGAAGACATACAAATGGCCAACAGACACATGAAAAAATGTTCATCATCATTAGCCATCAGGGAAATTCAAATCAAAACCACATTGAGATACCACCTTACACCAGTTAGAATGGCAAAAATTGACAAGGCAGAAACAACAAATGTTGGAGAGGTTGTGGAGAAAGGGGAACCCTCTTACACTGTTGGTGGGAATGCAAGTTGGTGCAGCTGCTTGGAAAACAGTGTGGAGGTTCCTCAAAAACTTAAAAATAGAGCTACCCTATGACCCAGCAATTGCACTCCTGGGTATTTACCCCAAAGACACAGATGTAGTGAAAAGAAGGGCCATCTGCACCCCAATGTTCAGAGCTGCAATGTCCACAATAGCCAAACTGTGGAAAGAGCCGAGATGCCCTTCAACAGATCAATGGATAAAGATGTGGTCCGTATATACGATGGACTATTACTCAGCCTTCAGAAAGGATGAATACCCAACTTTTACACAAACATGGATGGGACTGGAGCAGATTCTGCTCAGTGAAATAAGTCAAGCAGAGAAAGTCAATTATCATATGGTTTCACTTACTTGTGGAACCTAAGGAATAACATGGAGGACATTAGGAGAAGGAAGGGAAAAGGGGGGGGGGGATTGGAGGGAGAGACGAACCTTGAGAGACGATGGACTCTGAGAAACAAACAGGGTTCTAGAGGGGAGGGGGTGGGGGGATGGGTTAGCCTGGTGATGGGTATTAAGGAGGGCACGTAGTGCATGGAGCACTGGGTGTTATACGAATACAATGGATTGTGGATCACCACATCAAAAACTAATGATGTACTGTATGGTGACTAAAATAAAGGAAAATTATATAACAAAGCTGTAGTAATCAAAACAGTATGGTACTGACATAAAAATGACACATAAACCAATGGAAGTGAATTGAGACCTCAGAACTTATCCCCAGACCCACTCAGAAATACACTGTAGCATAAACAGTCAAGTACCTTCAACAAGAAAGCTAGGAATACAACACGGGGATAGGATAATCTAGTCAATAAATGATTTTGGGAAAACGGGTTTCCACAATGAAAGAGTGAAATTGGACCTCTATTTTACGGCATGCACATAATTCCCCTCAAAATGGATTTGAGACTTCAAAGTAAGACTTGGCACCATAAAACTCCTGGAAGAAAACATTAAAAAGAAAATTTCATTTTTAAAGATTTATTTGTTTATTTGAGAGAGAGAGTGAGCAGTGGGGAGGGTAGAGGGAGAGAGAGAATCTCAAGCAGGATCCCCACTGAGTGTGGAGCCTGATGTGGGACTCGATCTCACGACCCTGAGTCCATGACCTGATCCGAAATCAAGAGTCAGACGCTTAACTGACTAAACCACACAGGTGTCCCCCCAAAAAGAAAGCTCTTGGATATCAGTCTTGGCAATGAGATTTTGAGCTTGATACCAAAGGCACAGGCCACAAAAGCAAAAACAGGCAAATGGGCTACATAAAAGTAAAAAGCATCTGCACAGCAAAGGAAAACCGTCAACAAAATGAAAAGGCAGTCTATGGAATGGGAGAAGATATTTCAAACTGTGCATCTGATAAATGGCTCATGTCTAAAATACATAAAGAACTTATAAAACTCAATAGCAAAAAAAAAGCCAGATAACCCAACTAAAAAATGGACAAAGAACT
This sequence comes from Eumetopias jubatus, assembly GCF_037043125.1. Lineage (NCBI taxonomy): Eukaryota > Metazoa > Chordata > Mammalia > Carnivora > Otariidae > Eumetopias > Eumetopias jubatus. The sequence goes on along the minus strand of NW_028274814.1, from coordinate 141,062,381 downwards.
TGAACAGATATTTCTCAAAAAAAAAAGACATAAAATGACAAACAAGTATATGAAAAGATGTTCAACATCACCAATCATCATGGAAAGACAAACCAAAACCACAGTGAATCTGTTAGAATCACCTCACATCTGTTAGAACAGTTAAAATCTAAACGACAGGAAACAAGAGGTGTTGGAGAGGGTGCAGAGGAAGGGGACCCTGGTGCACGGTTGGGGGGAACGCAAGCTGGTGCAGCCACTCTGGAAAACAGTATGGAGGTTCCTCAAGATGTTGAAAATAGAGCTTCCCTATGCCCCAGCAATGCCACTTCTGGGTATACCCAGAGGAAATGGAATCAGGATTTCCAAGAGAGGGTGCACCCCAAGTTTACTGCTGCATGACTCACAACAGCCAAGGCATGTGAACAAGCTAAATGTGTGTTGATGGACAAATGGATAAAGAAAATGTATGCACATACAATGGAATATTGTTCAGACTTTAGAAAGAAGGAAATCCTGCCATTTGGAAGGCAGAGATGGACCTGGAGGATGTGATGCTGAGCGAAATAAGCCAGACACAGAAGGACAAATATGGTAAGATCTCATTTCCACGAGGTGACTGAAATAGTCAAACCCGGAGAAGCAGAGAGAGGAAGGCGATGGTTGCAGGGGCTGTGGGGAGGGCGCGTGGGGAGGTGACAGTGAGAAGTTACAAGGTTTCAGTTGTGCAAGGTAGAGGAACCCGGTGGATCCTCTCCACAGCCCAGGGGCTACATCGAACAGCGTGTGCTCTGTGATAAAAGTGTGCCACGACGGAAGATCTCCTACTACGTGTTCTGTCCACACACTGATGAGTAAGTGGTTAATCCTGATAACAACAGTGACAAAGGTAATGGCAAAGGAGGCAGGGGGAGGCTTTGGGAGGTGATGCGTATGTCTGTGGTCTTTGTGGGTTGGCGCGGCTCCCCTGGTGTGAACTTCTTCCCAGACTCACTCAGGTGTGCACATTGCCTACATACAGCTTTTTACATGTCAATCATACCTCATCAAAGTGGTTTAAAAGAAGAGAAAATACATTTAAAGAAAAGAAAATATTTCAGGCTTTGCAAGCCACAAATAGTCAATGCTCCCAGAGTAGAGCAAAAATGGCCACAGACAATACCGAAGCAAGTTGGCACAGCTGTGTTCCAATAAAACTTTATTCACACACACAGGGGGCAGCCGGGTTTGGCGCTCAGGCAGTTGGGACTCAGCAGTCAAAACAAATAGGCTGTGGTTCTCGATACGATTGATGAACAGCAGCAGCATCACACCACGTGGGAAAGTACGATCGCACGCTGCGTGCTGCTCTTCTATAGAAGCCGAAAGCAGCGCACACCCAACAAGGCAGCATACATATCTGGACTGGGGAGTGCACAGAACTGTAATAGCACACACATGAGGGGAGGTGGGGGGCAGGCTCAGGTGCGCGCAGGTGGGGAGATGCGCGGTTTTCAGATAGAGGCCGTGATCAAGGTCCCAGCAGTGACTTTAGCGGTGGGCTCACGGGGCCCCTTCTTGGCACGTGAGCGGCCCTAAAAAGAAAAGGAAGGGAGGGGAGAGAGGACAGTCGCGGGTACAACAGTACGTAAAGGGATGGAGGGACAAGTGTGAGGCCCGGCGGTCGCCCTCCACAGCAGACAGGTGGGGCGGGTACCTTCCTTCTGCCGCTCTCCAGCAGGCTTTCTGCTTTGCCTGGAATGCCTTCCTCAGAGCAGGGACAAAAGGCATGAAGAGAGAAAGGCAGCCTAGCCGGGGGCAGCCTGGCAGGAGGCACGCTGAGCGCAGCAGTCCTATAAGCCCTCGGGCTGGACCAAGCCTCCCGGACTCCAAGCAAGCAGGAACTCGGGTCTGACAGTGTCTAAATGGGCCATGCCTCGAAAGAACCTGTCTTTTATTCATTAGAATAGGTTTTTATCAGCTAAGTGCTTTTCAAGAGTTTAAAATGCTGTGAGACTCTTCAAAAGCTGTGGGAGGAAAGCCTTTCTCATTTATCAGCCTTCCAGGGGATCGGGGGCATGGAGAACGTCAGCTCACAGATAATTCTGGCACATCTCTTCTCTCTACTCCAGCAAACCTCCACTCACCAGGAAGATATATTAATACAAGTGAATTTGGGGGGCTTGTGTGTTGAGTCATAAAAATGGTCATAAATAGTAATGACGGTATTTTTTTATATTAGGAAAACGCTTTAGATTTTTCAAAACCCTGCTGTAAACATTTTCTTCTTTAATCCTGAGAAGAATCCAGGGAGTGGTGGAGCTCACTCACAGCAACACATGAGAGCCAGCTGTTAAATTTTCGGGAACTCTGTGAGCTGATTGTTAAACACAGCCGTTATGAAGCATTAATGCATAAGCTTAGGATTAAATAAATTACATTTAAAACAAAGGCAATGAAATAAATAGAGGATCCCTATAACTCAACCTCAAAAAATAAACAACCCAATTAAAAACAGGCGAAGGACGTCAACAGACATTTCTCCAAAGAAGACACTTTGAAGGCTCTAATAAGAACACGAAAAGATGCGCAACACCACTGGCCGTTATGGAAACACGAATCGTAATTTCCAGGAGACACAGCCCCACACCTACTGGCATGGTTAGTATTAGCAAATGGACAATAGCAAGTATTGATGAGGATGTGCAGAAATTGGAGCTTTCATAATTGCTGGTGGGAATGCAAAATGGCACAACCACTGTGGAAAAAAGTTTGGCAGGTCCTCAAAAAGTTAAACAGAATTACCATATGACCTGGCACCTCCAGTCCTAGGTACCTTCCCCAAAGAATTGAACCCAGGGTCTCAAAAACATACTGGTACACTGTGTTCACGGAGCATAGTCACACCAACCAACAGGTGGAAGCAACCCAAGCGTCCATCTACAGGCGAAGGGGTAAACAGAACGCCGTCCGTCCATGGCCTGGGATGCCACCCAGCCTTACGAAGGGAAGAAGTGCTGATGTCTGCGGATGAACACATGAGGACATGTGTTAAGGGAAATAAGCCAGTCACAGAAGGACAAACATTGTGTGGTTCCTCTTCTATGAGCAGCTTAGACAGGTGAAAATCATGGAGGCAGAGAGTGGATGGTGGGCCCCAGGGGCTGGGGGAAGGGAATGGCGGCCACTCTTTCATGGGGACTGAGCTGCAGTTCGGGAAGATGGAAAAGTTCCGGGGATGGACAGAGGTGATGGTCGCACAACACTGTGAATGCAATTTGTGCCCCTGAACGTACACTTAGAAGTGATAAAAATTGATGTGGGTTTCACATTATATATGTGTCATTACCTTAACAAAGGAATTTTAAAGAGCAATAATGCAAACTCACCATGTCCAGATTTGTTCAGTGTGCTTTCCTGTTATCTGTGATCTTGAGGTTTTGCACACGGATTGTGTCTGTTGTGGGTCTGGTGACCTGTGTTCAATGCTTCCGAAAGTGACCAACCTCACCAGCTCTGCGCAGAGAGGCCGGAACTGGACACAGGAGCGTCACCTGCTCAAGAGTCCCCTTCCTCTGCCTCCTTAATGGAGTGAGATCAGCTTTAAAGGAAAGTTTGGAAAACAAGCAGAGGTCAAACACAGGGGGAGGAAGACCCCGCCCCGATCCCTGCTCTCCAGACCAAGCGCTGTGGAGCCTCCTGCACGCCAGGCTCTCTGCCGAGGTCGCTCACGCCCGGCCGGTGCCGGCTACACGCGCGGACGACTACTTCTGGGCGTGGTAGTGAGTTAAGGACGACTCACCCGAATTTGTGCCAACCTCTGGGTTGAACGACACCCCCCACTGGACCACGGCTTGACCTCCTCAGGGGTGTTCTCACATCCTCATACAGAAGTTTATACTTTCACTTTAAAGAAAGACATTGTTTCCTAACGAGAAAGGAAACATACATTCATTCTAGAAAAGGTTTGCGGAGCAGAGTGATACACAGATAAACATAAACCAATAGTAGTTGAGCAGACCTTGTTCACATCTGCCACATACTCTCGGAGGCTCCTTTTTATGACAACGTGCCATTCCCCCCGCTGAAATTGGTATTACACTTTCTCTATTGTTTATGGCCAGATTTTATTGAATTGTCTTGTTTACCAAGCGTGTTCGTCATGGTTTTCCAGAGAAAAAGAACCAAGAGGACGTGTGTGTGTGTCAACAGAGCCTTGGTGTGTGAAGCTGGCTCCGGGGATTATGGAGGCTGGGGGTCTAGAACCGGGTCAGTGGTGGTGTAGCTTCTGCCGCAGGCCGAAGGCAGGAGACAGATGTCCCCTCTGAAGACAGGCCGGCAGAGAGCAGGTCCCATGCCTTTCGTTCTATTCAGGTCTTCAACAGGGTGATGAGGCTCCCATACCGGGGAGGGCACTTGCTTTACTCCCTTCCCCAGGTACTGACCCCATCCAGAATAGGAAAGAGGACTAAACAGCCTGACTTCGTCATTAGGTCACTAGTCATTGGGCTACAGGAACACAGTGGTCCTGGAATCAAGGACAGATCCTTATAATGAACTCAGAAGCTGCAAACACCAAAACCCTTAATACAAAAGTATCAACAGGCACGTACACAGAAGTCTCAATGTGCAGCCGTGTGGTCTGTCCCAGGGGGTCTCTGCACCGAAGGAGAAGGAATCCCACGCGCTGTGCTGGGGTGAGTGCGTGATGATTAACTCACGAGCCCAAAGCCTACACGGGTGCAAGCTTCATATGCATTCGGTGTACATAGGTAAAAAGCAAAACCGCAAATTCTCCCGAAGTGTGGGTAGATAAGATTTCTGTGACCTTGGGGAAAGGTGGAGAGGACTATTGTAATAAGCAGAATAAAGCAACAGAAAAGGTAAGGCAGTAGTCATGTTCGGCAATGCCGGCGGGGTCTCAGCATCTGAGATGACCATCCGCCATCCCCTGTTAGCATTCCTCTGGACATATATTTTTTAAATATGGAGACATTTTCATTGCAAGAGAAAGCTTTATTTGGCAGTGCTGGAATATTCATAATATGCTACAGAATTCAATTTTCTCTTATTTTACATGAAATATTGATATCTGCATTCCTAAATGTGAATGCTTTGTTTCTTTATGTATTTTACTGCTCCTGTCTGATTTGGGAGCCATAGCAGTCTATGCTTCCAAACAAATATGTGGGATTAACTCATTGCTTGGAAGTTTACCAAAAAAAATTTTTTTTCTATAAAGTCCTGATGCTCTTGAGGAGGAAATGCCGTGAGCGCCTCGTCTGTGTCCGCCTCCTCATTCGCTGGTGGAGCATCTAACCCAGGCTATGTGGTGTGCGTTCCAGGAGGGAGAAGAGGAAAGAGATGAACCAGGACAGACACGGGGAGAAGCTCTGAGATGAGCCATTCCTGGTGTCCTGGGAACATTCCCTATGATGATGATGACGATTCCCTGGTATTGCTTTAAAATCTCTCTGCTATCTCTCCCTTCCCAGTCCTTTGGTTTTTGTCTTGAATGGACTTGAATTTCAAGAAAATTGTCTCTTCTTACTTTATTTTTCTAAAAAAGAATTAATTTTTTCTAATCTCCTTAGAAATTAAGGTTTTTTTTTCCCCATTGTCCAATTTCATATGTTGAACGTTTAGTTCATTTCCTTTCTTCCTCTTTTGCGCATGAAAAAAGTAATTAACTCCAGATGCAGCCGTGGCCCCCTCTGCTGAGGCTGGCTGTACACTCGGACTTTGGTTATTCTAGAAGCACTGTTACCATTGTTAATGATTACAGTGTTCCTTTTATCTTCCAGGACTCTCCTCTGTGATTGAAATTTCATTGTGTCTGGGTAGGCGAATGTTGTTTGTGCAATTTCTGGTGTTTTTCATTTACTGAAGTTTTCTTGGTGATATTTCTGCAGTACCGTTCTACACTGGAAAAGAAGGTGCACACATTCACGTGGTGATCTGCGAACACTCTCCAGGCTTGTGGGAAACACCTCCCTTTAGGATACCAAGTTCACGGCCTCAGCGCCGTGCTTCCCTACTGGGGACGGTGGGTTCCTGGGGCACATTTGGGCAAGATGGGGGCATTTCCTGTCATCACAGCTGGGGACATGCTGCTGGTGCAGGGGTGGGGGCGGAGGGGCTTCTAAACATCCTCCACGGCCGGGCCCCCACGCCCCGTGCCGAGGGCGCTGCCGAGAAGCCTGCACAGCACCCCTGCTGTCCTTGAAACCCTCGTTCTCCGTCATGTGTTGGGAATGGACGGTGTGTGGAGTGGGGCGCGGAAGGCCAGCCCGAGGCGTCCGCAGCCTGGTGGACGTTTGACAGGCCAGCCCCGGTCTTCTGCGGAGTCCTGGGGAAAATACTGATGCTGCCCCCTCTTTCATGGACGTCTGGCTGTACTGGTCCACCTTCCTGTGTTTTACCTCTCGTTCTGCCCGGGTTTATCTTTTCAAAAGTGTCCTCTACTTTGACTCTCTCTGAGCCTGTATTTCTCACAATGGGTTTCGAACGACTGTGTTTTGAGCATAACTAATGTGCTTCATGTGGCACCCGCACTCATGTCTTTCTATTTCATTTTCTCTTTCGTTTTCTGTATTTTATACATAAAAGTACTTTATTTCAATCTCCTGCAATGATCTTGGTTGGCCACATTTAATTTATTATTTCTGTCTGAAGCTGCGTCAAGGTTCTGAAAGCCATACTTAAACCTCTGGTCCATTCCCAGACTCACAAGGAAAACAGTGTTTACTGTAACATCCATATATAAGTTAAGGAATTTTGAGTATTTTACTGCTCAGCCCCACCCCATCCCTTTACTGTTAATTATAACTAGCACTGATTTTTTTAAAAAAAATACTAAGCTTCTCTTTTATTGTTATTTTTGTTTTATTTGCATCAACTTGACAAACACACTGACCACAGCTACTTAGTCCCGTGCCCCATACTGTGAACACATACCTTCATCTGTGAGCAGGTGCTGCTCCTGGGGTAGCCCACCTGAAACGCAACCATGACCTGTTCTGGAAACTGAGGACTCACCATGCGCAGACAGGGTCGGCACGGCTCCTGGGTGTTGTCACTGGAGAAAACCTATCCAAGCATGAAAAACTGTAGCTGTGTGTGATTCCATGTGTATATGCCTTCTCGCCACGAGGTCTGGGGGGTGAGGCCAGCCTGGAGCCCATCTGCCTGGAGCCAGACCACAGGGAGCCAATGCAGAGTCTGGTCTGGGCACCCACACTGGCCTGGGCCCACCTGGTGGGGTGATCCTGCCCTGAGCCTCCTGCCCTGACCTCCTGCCCTGGCTCCTGCCCATGCACAGCAGCATTGGCCTTCTGCTCCCTGAGTCATCATCCTCTCTCTCACCACCCTCCTCTTTCTCATCCATGCATCTTCCAGGTGATGCCTCAAGGTCCCCCACTGCACAAGAGATTGCGTCTTACACAATGCCTGCTCTGCTTTGACTCCCCCATAATGGAATTTGATTCAGTCACAATCTGCAAAACCTCACATTTCCTCTGGGACAGTCACTGGGTTGTTCACTTACCTAAATATTCTCACCATCATATCATGGTAAAGGCAGCTTTATGATCCCTGAATCCTTTCCGGGGAAACTGAGTCCGGTGCCTGTTAAGGAGCTCGTAGTGCAGCAGGTAAGTGGGGAAGCTGGGCACTTATGTCTTGAAGCCTCACTGCCTTGTGGCACTTGGCACTGTCCACTCTGGGGCTGGGAGGACAGGCTTAGACCCTCTTCTCGCATTTCTGGCTCTGTCCTTGGGGAATGGGCTTCTGACGTATCTCCCCATTCAGGAGGGTGTTTGAGGTGTCCCCGGGGTCTCTCCTAGTTTCCATTCGTGGGAGGCTTGCTCATGCTTGTGATCTGAGCCTGGTGTTCACGGCAGCATGACCCACTGTGCTGGGCATCAGTTCGTTAGAAACTGGTGAATCTGAGCAGGGTCTGCTCGCCTGAGTCCCTGGTCCATCCACCCATGTGCAGAGTTGGGGGGCTGGAGGCAGGAGGGACTAGCGACTTCTCCTGGACTGCTGCTTTTGCACTGAACCTGGACGCAGGGCTACCGTAGCAGACATTTGCTTTGACCCGTGGTGCTGTCCCCATTCAGCCATTGCTCCTGGTGTGGTGACTCCCTAGGCGGGAACCCCGGGAGGAAGTGAGAAGAAACCCCTGGGGTCTGGGCGACTCTTCCTCATGCCCCCCCTGGGTTCAGAAGTTCACTGAGTGCTCTCCCAACTCTTGAGGTTCATGTCTCTGGGAAGGTGAGGTTTCAGGAGCTGTCCCCGGTGTCACCCCTCTGTGCCCTGCTCCTGGACACTGTGCAGTCTGAAACCAGTGCTACGCTGGAGGCCTGGGCCTTCGCCTGCTTCCTGTGCCTTGCAGGCGTCACCGGCTGAGGTTGCTGGGATGAAGGAGATCTTCTGGACCCACCACCTTCATTATTGTGTGTGTTCTAGAATTGCATTGCTACAATGTGCCTGGAACTGTCTTTTCTTCCTGGTCAGCTCCGTGAAACCTGCATTTCTCAGCATGAAGCATGCCAGCGAGACCCCACTCCTTCCCTACCTGAGATGTGTGCCCGGGGTGGGGCGGGGGGTGACGCCCCCCCCCCCCCCCAGAGCAGGGACTGCAGCCTCGCATCTGCTCTCTGAGCCAGGGGAGGAGGGATAGGCAGGCACAGAAACCATCCATCCACCCATCCATCATGCATCCATCCATCTATCCATCCATCCATCTACCCATCCATCCATCATGCATCCATCCATCCATCCATCCATCCATCCATCCATCATGCATCCATCCATCTATCCATCCATCCATCCATCCATCCATCCATCATGCATCCATCCATCTATCCATCCATCCATCTACCCATCCATCCATCATGCATCCATCCATCTATCCATCCATCCATCCATCCATCCATCCATCATGCATCCATCATGCATCCATCCATCTATCCATCCATCCATCTATCCATCCATCCATCATGCATCCATCCATCTATCCATCCATCCATCCATCCATCCATCATGCATCCATCCATCTATCCATCCATCCATCTACCCATCCATCCATCATGCATCCATCCATCTATCCATCCATCCATCCATCCATCCATCCATCCATCATGCATCCATCCATCTATCCATCCATCCATCTACCCATCCATCCATCATGCATCCATCCATCTATCCATCCATCCATCTACCCATCCATCCATCATGCATCCATCCATCTATCCATCCATCCATCCATCCATCCATCATGCATCCATCATGCATCCATCCATCTATCCATCCATCCATCTATCCATCCATCCATCATGCATCCATCCATCCATCCATCCATCCATCCATCTATCCATCCATCCATCTACCCATCCATCCATCATGCATCCATCCATCTATCCATCCATCCATCCATCCATCCATCCATCCATCATGCATCCATCCATCTATCCATCCATCCATCTACCCATCCATCCATCATGCATCCATCCATCTATCCATCCATCCATCCATCCATCCATCCATCCATCATGCATCCATCCATCTATCCATCCATCCATCCATCCATCCATCCATCATGCATCCATCCATCTATCCATCCATCCATCTACCCATCCATCCATCATGCATCCATCCATCTATCCATCCATCCATCCATCCATCCATCCATCCATCATGCATCCATCCATCTATCCATCCATCCATCTACCCATCCATCCATCATGCATCCATCCATCTATCCATCCATCCATCTACCCATCCATCCATCATGCATCCATCCATCTATCCATCCATCCATCCATCCATCCATCCATCATGCATCCATCATGCATCCATCCATCTATCCATCCATCCATCTACCCATCCATCCATCATGCATCCATCCATCTATCCATCCATCCATCTACCCATCCATCCATCATGCATCCATCCATCTATCCATCCATCCATCCATCCATCCATCATGCATCCATCATGCATCCATCCATCCATCCATCCATCCATCCATCCATCCAACTATCCATCCATCCATCTACCCATCCATCCATCATGCATCCATCCATCTATCCATCCATCCATCCATCCATCCATCCATCATGCATCCATCCATCTATCCATCCATCCATCTACCCATCCATCCATCATGCATCCATCCATCTATCCATCCATCCATCCATCCATCCATCCATCCATCCATCCATCATGCATCCATCCATCTATCCATCCATCCATCCATCCATCCATCCATCATGCATCCATCCATCTATCCATCCATCCATCTACCCATCCATCCATCATGCATCCATCCATCTATCCATCCATCCATCCATCCATCCATCCATCATGCATCCATCATGCATCCATCCATCCATCCATCCATCCATCCATCCAACTATCCATCCATCCATCTACCCATCCATCCATCATGCATCCATCCATCTATCCATCCATCCATCCATCCATCCATCCATCATGCATCCATCCATCTATCCATCCATCCATCTACCCATCCATCCATCATGCATCCATCCATCTATCCATCCATCCATCCATCCATCCATCCATCCATCCATCCATCATGCATCCATCCATCTATCCATCCATCCATCCATCCATCCATCCATCATGCATCCATCCATCTATCCATCCATCCATCTACCCATCCATCCATCATGCATCCATCCATCTATCCATCCATCCATCCATCCATCCATCCATCATGCATCCATCCATCTATCCATCCATCCATCCATCCATCATGCATCCATCCATCCATCCATCCATCCATCCATCTATCCATCCATCCATCTACCCATCCATCCATCATGCATCCATCCATCTATCCATCCATCCATCCATCCATCCATCCATCCATCATGCATCCATCCATCTGTCCATCCATCCATCTACCCATCCATCCATCATGCATCCATCCATCTATCCATCCATCCATCTACCCATCCATCCATCATGCATCCATCCATCTATGCATCCATCCATCCATCCATCCATCCATCCATCATGCATCCATCCATCTATCCATCCATCCATCTACCCATCCATCCATCATGCATCCATCCATCTATCCATCCATCCATCCATCCATCCATCCATCCATCATGCATCCATCCATCTATCCATCCATCCATCCATCCATCCATCCATCCATCATGCATCCATCCATCTATCCATCCATCCATCTACCCATCCATCCATCATGCATCCATCCATCTATCCATCCATCCATCCATCCATCCATCCATCCATCCATCATGCATCCATCCATCTATCCATCCATCCATCCATCCATCCATCCATCCATCCATCCATCATGCATCCATCCATCTATCCATCCATCCATCCATCCAGACCTCTGAGGCCCGGGTTTGTGGGTCATGGGTCCTGGTCATTCCCTGTGGCTGAGTTGTCCCAGGCACCAGGAGGGGCCTGTGCCTGTCCCCACATCCACTGCCCTTCACAGCTGCTGTCTCCCCTGAGGTTTGGGGGTTCAGAGAGGTATAGAATGCTCTGCTGGTAAATTCAAAGGAATTAATGATACAACTCATAATAGTTTTTAAAATGGCATTTAATTCAACCTTTCTTTAATGCATAGAGTGTGCATATGAAGTCATAGAGTCCACTAGACTTTAAATAAAATATAAGACAAGTTAATTTCTGCCTTTCTTTTTATTTTATTTTGCTACTATTCAAATGTCCCCAGTTAATGATTTCAGAGTGGGGGAACCTTCCCAAATAAAACATACTGAAGATTTTCTTTTTTTCTGGAGTAATTCATCCAAAACCATTAAAATCATTGAGTTCACAATCGTTACCTCCTAATGGTTATTGAGCCTGATTCTGCCCTGTAGCAATTCAATCTGGAGGGAAATCACTCCTGCTTGGCCTTCAGTCTCACTGAATCTCAAGGTCAATGCTTGTTGGCTTCATTTTAGGACAGGAGCCAGGTCCAACTTGCCCAAGAGCTTAGGTTCAGAAAATTAATGGCCTAATTAATAGAAATCATTATTAAACCACACAATTAACATCTTAGAGCAAAACTAAATCTTAAAATGAAAGTCCTCGATGTGCTAATGGATAGATTTAGCAAACCTGTATTGAGTTTTCCCTATGCAACTGCTACTGTGGCCCAAATAAACATTCAGTATAACCTACAGACTACCTTCACCCTCGAAAGGGACAATGGGGTCAATCCTTAAAGAAAACGAACCAGCGATTCACAAAAGGAGCAAGACGCACGAGTGAAAATAGGCCCATAAAGTACATCCACGTGCTAAAGCCACATACAGCAGGGTTGTGGTCTCGGATGTAAGTTCGCCAGTGACCACAAAGCCTGGGAGGTGGTCCAGCCCAGCTCTCCAGGGGCACCTGCAGGCAAAGCAGAATGTGGAGCTTCCGAGGAAGGATGCTCCACAGCCAGGGATGGGGCCCCAGGACATCATCAGAGATGTTTCCAAGGGTATGGTTTCTCAAGGAAAAATTAGAAAACTATGAAATAGCAACAGCAGAGCAGTTAAACAAATGAGGGGGAGCCCCCCAGCACCACGTGGCCATGAGAACCCATGGTGGGGCGGGCAGTCTTTGGAGGTGAAGCCTTGCCAGTACAGCCCCCAAAGTGGAAATCATCTCTGAGATTGTGTTCAGAATATAATCAACTTTTCATAGAAAATATCCCTGTCTACACATGTACACAGGCAAACCACGTCTGAGTTTCCACGAATGTAAAGAAAGGACATTCTTGGATCTCCCTGAGCGTGGGGACATGGGACGATCCTCCTCACAGAGGCTGGAGGAGGCGAAGACCAGAGCCGTTTGGAGGAGAGATGGAGGCCTCCTGCCAGGGCCCCGATGCGTCCCTGCACCGGAGACAGGCCAAGCCTGAGGAAAACCGGCCACAAACACAGGGCATGCCATCCTGGGGCTGCTCCGCTCTCCACCATCTCCTCCAAACAAAGGATGTGACGCATTGTCCCTGTCGTGGGAGATGAATTCAGCACCCGGTGCCCTGTTCCTGCCCCACTCCCCTCCACGCCCACCTACTTAGACCCCAGCGAAACCCTCCATGTTCAGCAGACACAGGCACCGGAACGCCCCGAGCCGAGGTCGGGCAGCAGGCATCCTCCCGGCCCAGCTCCACCGTGCCCAAGTACCCTCACGGCCTCACGGCCCCTCGGGGAGAAGGCGGCCCGCCCACTTGCACTTCTCGTCCTGCTGTGTCTGCATTCCCTCCCCAGCATCTCCCACCAGATGTGAGCTGGGGAACGCCACACCCGCCGTAGGCATAGAATAAGGCGATGCCCTTGCCCGGAGGTGGAGTGTGACACCCGCTGCGGAGCATTCTCCCCGCTCGGCTTGGTGCAAAGGCGCTCTTTGCGGAGACCCTGCCTCCCCGAGCACCACAAAGCCTCAGGGGACCGGCTCACCAGTTCCGTGGTTTGTTCTGTCCGAAACAATGAAGCCCTCGACAATTTCAGCTACCCCTTTGGTGACCATTTCTGCACTAACCCAACACAGCAGGCTGGCTGGGCTCTTTCAGGCTGCGGGTCGCGTGGCGGGGAAGGGCCTGTGGCAGGTCCCCGGGCCGTCCTCCAGGGGGGCATTTCACTCTGTGCTGGAAGGACTCCTTTCCAGACCTCGGGGCGGCTGCCAGGCTGGGGTGACCCTCGTGCCCTGCAGCACGCAGGCTGTCCCCCACGGCACACACGAAACCTGGTCCCGAGGACTCTGACAGACACTTAGTCAGAGCTGGTTGATTCTCTGAGCCCAGTCCAAACTCAGCCCGGAGTCTTCCCGGAAAGTTCTCAATGTCAGCCCAGCTTGTAGTGTAGAGCTCTCAGAACAGGTGTGATAAATCGTGTGGGCGAATCATGGGACGAGGCTTCTCCCCACTTCCCTTCACAAGGTATCTGCTCTGCTCTGGTCCTGCAGCTCAGACCCCCAGGAACGATCTCGGGGAGATTCGTTTTCAATTTCAGCAGGTGTCTCGGCCCCATATTTTCTTGCTCGTTCCGTGTTTTGACAGAGCAGTAATACTGAGATCTCTCATTCGGCCATCCCTGGTGTAAAAGGTCCCAAAAATCTACATGAGTTTTGGTGGCACGGGTGTGGCTGCGGATTGGCACAATTCCGCTAACTGTGCTCTGCGGCCGCTGACAAGGGGGCCACGTGGCCCGTGGCGTCTCAGCTGCTCACCCGTGTGGAAATGACCAAGGATCGATGTTTATGGACATCTCCGCAAGGTTTCCAATGGTAGCTTGGTCCCTCTCTTCGTCTTTGTCTTGGTTCCGAGCTCAGGAGGGAGAACAGTGATGGTTTTGAGGCCACCGCAGAGAAATGGAGACCCACCCCAGGGTCTCTGTTGAAGACGCCATGCACGGGACATAAAGGGAAGCTGCTCTCAGTTCTGGGCAGCCTTGGCTTGAGATCCTGTCTTTAAAAACAACTTAGCCTTCCTGAGATCGGGACGGGATTTTATAGACAAAGGACTCCCTCCAACAGCACCACGGCACGGAGCGTGGCCTGCATTCGTGTCCTGGGCCAGGTCCCAGGAAGAAGGAGTGGAAACACAGCCTATCCTCAGACAGCGCAGAGCGGTGGCAGCTCTCAGGGACCAGCGAGCGTCCCGGGCGAGGGAGCCCTCCACCTGCCGGCAGTGTGCTTCCCTGTGGAGTAGGAGTAGGTGGGGCTGCGAGCCTCCTTCCTGATGTCAAGTTAGACCATGTGTCCCGAGTCTCCTTCCCAAGTAAAGAGTATCTCTTGGAAACACCTGACGTCAGAGGCACCTGCAAGGGAGAAGTGCGCAGGGCACGGTGCAGGTGAGGTGTGAGACCTCACCCAGGGCCGCGGTGGCAAAAGATGGGGCCCCAAGCTCAGGTGCCGAGACCGTCAGGGCTTGCTCCCTGAGATCACGGTATGGGCAGAGGCCTGGCACCCCACATTTCAACCACAGGTTGGGGCAGGTCCGAACGTGTGTGTGCTCAGTGAATGCTCTTCAGTAATGAGAAATCCTCCTTCAACACAGTAGGAAGGGATTCAGAAATCATTTAATGCTTGATGCTGTTCAACTCCGCAGTGAATTTCCTCTGGCAGCACCTTCCCATGCGAGCAGAGGAAGCCCCTCTCCCCTGAAAGACAGCAGGTGGCTTCCCAGCCAGGGACTCAGAGCCACCAGCTCCTCATGGTGCGGGAAGGACAGCCCTGAAGCCCCACACAGCTTGGCCAGCTCTGAGGCTGCGTGGGGACAGTCCCCCAATTCATACCACGATTCAGGCTTTCACAGACCTGCCCACGGGGTCCACAGCCCTGCATGCAGATAAGAAGCCAAAGCTCACAGCCAGAAATCCTTTCCACTGGGAAGTGGGAACCATGAGCCCCAAGCAAGGGGTTTTCAGCTCGGAGAAGGAGAGTGTGGCTCACAGGCCTCTTCCTCACGGACATTAATCTATGGAGTGTGCTCTGCTGGTCAACGGAACATGGAGAGGGCAGACTGAGTTGTTACAGGAAGTGAGAAATGTTTCGGTTAGCTGTCAATGAGAATTTATATTCCAGGGAATGAACTCCTGCATTAGGGTAATGAAGGCTTGAAGGCTACTGGTCACTCCGGCGTCTCTGTGGTCCTCCAGCGCCCGGCACAGGCCTGGACATCCAGCTTAGAAGGGTCAGCCACACTTCTCTGGCTGAATTCTAAACCTGTCAAAAATTAGAAAGAGGATTTGCTGATTGTAGATCAGATTATGGTCATTTTTACAATAAAACTGATTTTTGGAGAATGTGGTTCAGGGGCACAACTCCTTAGCACATCCTTAAAAGGCTCCCTGTCCATGTCCCCAGACCAAGACCCTGGTGGGCACTGCAGACACGTGTGTATGGTCTCTCCCCCACAAATTGCTCTTCCTCCAGAAGCAAGGCCAAACAGCCACTGGTCACAAAGGTGGAGGCAGACAGAGGGGCTGGACTGCATACGCCCAGCTCCTTATTCCAAGGTGCCCTGTGAGCTCCCCCTGAGCAGGATGGATGGCAGGAAAGGGGGGAGGGAAAGGCAGAGAAGGGATGTGAGAAGTTGGGAGCAGTGTCCCTCACCCTGAGTCCAGATCACAGCCAAGCCTCATGAGACGCCCGGCCATTCAGTGGTTCAAGGAGGTTTGGACCGAGTCAGACATGGGCATATTTTAGAGAGCAGTGAATTTCAAGACTCCGAGAACATCCATGGCCTCTCATTCTTCCCTAGTGGCCACAAAGAACCCCATAAACCATTCAGACAACCAGACCCCGCCCCATCCCAAGCCTCAGAGAAGCACAGCCGGTCCCAACCTTGGTTCTGGGGAAGTGATTGACAGGTCACATAGCAAGAAAATGATGGAGGAACTGCCACTTAGGGTGTGCTCACCATTTCCCTAGCCATGGAAAGGGGCCACACCTCGTGCATTGAGAAAGTTGGCTTACAAAATCCTGAGTCTGGAACTGTTCTCTAATTGATGGGTGGCTCCGCCTTCTGTGCAGTCTGAAGATGACACCAGACATGGGAGACGGCATGTGCTCGCTAAGACTGTGTGGGATGCAGAGGACGTCACTGTTCAGAGAGCCCAAGACAGCTGTGGGCAGAGCAAGAATACAGGGGGTTGCAGGAACAGCTGGATCCAGGTGCGGTACCCCTGGCCTTCCACCAGCACCAACTTTCCTTCACTCCACAGCCAGAGTTCTCTCACAACAAGGTGGAAACTGGCATTTCCTAAATTTACACCTTCGGTTTTGGCTGCCAGAACAGTAATGCTCATGACAAGCCCCAAACCCCCTTGGAGGGAAATTCTTTGTCCAGGGTTGAGTCAGATGTTCATGGTGGACAAGCCAGGATAGGCAGGGGCAGGTGCCTCATGTGACCTTGTGGAAGGAGGACCAAGGAGCACAGTGCCTATGGCCAGTGTCCTGGGCACGGCCCACTAGTCTCCACGCTGACTCTGGGTGGGTCTAGCATGCTGTATCCCAGGTCCCTGGGACAGGCGGGGGGGACGGGATGAACAGAAGTTAAGTTAATGACTTAACATTTTTATTCACAGTCCTAAAGGAAAAATGTTCTAGTGCCATGGGGCATGAGGAGTGTCCCTGCACTCTCAGTGAGCACCCCACAAGGTCAGTTCCCCAGAACACAAGTGAGCACGGTGTTCTGTGTCCTGACACTGATGAGCATAGCATCCGCGCTCAGCACACGGGCAGAGAGTCCATGTGATGTCCGCAGTTTCAGAAGCCTGGGAATTATCCCATTTCATAGCTGCATTTGGGATAGTGCTGCGTTAATGGGGTAACTGTTCTCATACCTTTCCTTAAGAGAGAGGTTCACGTTCCACATTGTTGACCTGATTGATTATGCCAATTTGTCATCCATGAAAATCCAATCAACAAAAAGTCTGGTTCCTCAACTACATGCATATGCTCTGTTTCTTAGTCAAGAGAGAACGTAACACCAGGGAACGCAGAGCACAGACACCCTGAGACTCCAGCAAACAAGATGGAAAAGCTCTGCAGGAAGCCAGGCACCGTCACCAACCCCCGCTACGGGTCCAGGTGCCAGAATCTGCGGGGGCCCCACACCCTCATGTTCCTCTCCGACATGCTGCTCATTGTGTGTCTGAGTGCCCAGGTCTGTGCTGGGATGTGGTGGTCCTCAGTGTTTGTCAGATGGAGGAGGAACGGGGACTCATTGGTTTCAGTGAGTGTTTGTCGGATGGAGGAGGGTCTGCACCATGTGGCGTGGGGTGTTCAGGCTCTTTCTCCATCCTTGTGGCGTCACCCCCTCCCACACCCACCCACCCAGGACCATAACTCTCCCCAAGTCATCACCACATCTCAGTGGGTTTCCCCCAACGTTTGTCTTAATACATTGTAACCCGTTTTTTGAATCATTTCAGCTCTTGCATGGGGCCGAAGGGTGTTATTTATAGGGCCTCCATGAAACCCCAACAAACAAATTTTATAAAATTGGAAGGAGATTGTCAGAGTTAACATTTTGTGTGGGTTTTGTACTATTTTAGAGGAAGTTATAGACACTCAATACTTTTAGACTTTGTTGGGTTTCATATAGATATTACACAATTTAGGTATAGTGGCTTAAGGAATAGAAATGAAGCCCGGTATCTCAGTCAGCAAAAATGTGTAATCCATCAAATAATGAGCATGGAAGAAGAACGTAACGTGTAAGAAGGGTTGTTAGTGCAAAACATAATCTGTAATGTAAAATTTAATATATGTATGTTATATCATATATAATCTAATGTATATATTAGAAAGTAAGAAAAATATTTTTCATTTAAAACATTAGAGAGTAACAAACTAAACCCAGAAAGACTGGTGAGCAGAAAATACCCAGGTTTAGGGTAAACCAAGATATAATAGAGAGGATCCTGGACGTCAGAAGCCACTGCCTTACCATGACGATGGAAGGACTCCACTCCAGCAAGAAGCACTAAGGAACACGGGCAGGAGGAATGACAAACGTTCTCAAAACAGTAAAGAAATCCATCAGTGCAAATAAAATTGGGTAAAAGAAGATAATGCTAGGAACAGTTTTAACACAGTAATTTAAACACTTAATCAGGGTGTACAACCTGAAATATAACCTTCCAAAACCATTTTCAGACAGATGACTAAGTACACAAATTTAAAAACATTAAGAAATCTAAAAAATGTTTTAAAATCAACTGGCATTTCTGCCTCCCAACCCATAAACAAACAAACAAACGAACAAGCAAGTTTGCAAGTTTCATCTCAAGGAATGGAAAATTTCCATTTTATACCAAACTTCTGGGAAATTAGGAAAAACAGAAATATTTTCAAATATTTTTATGAAGCTATTAAATCCTTGATATCAAATATAGGACTTCAGTTACACAAGAAAGAAAAAAATGTTCCATTTACTTATGAACATAAATTCAAAGTTCATAAATAAAATATAATTAAACCAAACATAAGAATGCATAAAGGTACTATGATATTCAGAAAAGGCTTAATCCCAAGAATGCAAGAATAATTTAAGGTTGGAAGGCATTTACACCGACCTCCGCCTTCAGAGACAGCACATCAGCATTTACGCAGCTCTGGTTCTGGGCTGCCTCCCGCATCTCCTACGCCTCCCGCGCCTCCCACGCCACCTCCAGAGCTTCCCGCCCCTCCCATGCCCCCCCGCGCCTCCTTCGGTCGGAGCTCCAGCTGTGGAGCCTCTGATTCTTGTTTAACAAAGGGAATGAGATGAGCCCCTCTATCTCCTCTGTCTGTTCAGGGAAGTATTTGATAACATTTCACCTCCTGTTGTGACTCACAGTAAAGAAGAATAAAGTCTCTTGGTTGACGCGGTTTAGAAGGGCCATCCTGACTTCACTGTGGGTGAACATTCCACTTCATGTGAAGTACTAGAAACCAATTTCAAATTTAGTACAAATAAGGAACATCAACAGAAATCATTTTTCCTCAAAATTGTGCTTGAAGAACTAGCCAGTTCAATAAGACAAGTGAAATAAATAAGACATAGAACACTTAGAAAATCATCAAAGGCATTTTAGCTGTCAGTTCGAGGGTTCCAGGAAAGTTTATGGAAAAACCATCAAAGCCAACACAGCGTGTTTGCTCCTGGGCTTATCCACGTTATTTCTCTGTGCCCCTCCACTCGGATGTCTGCACCATGAATTTTCTTCTGTTTTGTTCACAAATGCTTCCCGGCACCTTCAGTGGTGCCTCACACATGGCCAGCACTTGATAAGTGCTCATTAGTGAACAGTGAGCAAATTCTTGGCGTGCAGGATGCACATTAATAGTCAAAAATCAGTGATGTCCCCATAGACGAGCCACAGAAATAGAAAATACGACTTAAAAATATAACTTATCATAGAAAGGGAATCTCTACTTCGACCAATGACACATCCTACAAAAGGAGACTAGAGCTTTGCAAAAACTGTAGGAAATAAACCCAGACGAATGATTCATGAAGCAGATCACTCAATACCAAAAATATTACATTTCTTCCCAAAGTGAACCCACAAATACCCCAAATTCTGATAAACATCCCAACAGAGTTTTTCATGAATTTTTGGGAAGCAGATGCTTCCCAGAGGAGTCAGGCTCACCTGCATGGAAACCAGAGCTCCGTGTGTGCGTGTTTGTCCATGTGTGCACGTGTGTGAGTGGGTGTGCGTCCATGTGTGCACGCGCGTGAGTGCGTGTGCTTCTACTGTGCACGTGTGAGTGTGTGTGTCCACGTGTGTGAGTGTGCACGTGTGTGAGTGCATGTGTCCGTGTGTGCCCCTGTGTGAGTGTGCATGTGTGCATGTGTGTGAGTGTGTGTGTGTAAACTGGCACACTGAATATGGAGCTCACTCACGTGTGTACGCTGAGAGTAAACAGAGCTCCAAGCTTCGTCTCTCACACAGCACACAAATGTGTGATGCAGGCACATCAGGCACATCAATGACATACATGGACCAAGAAACATAACTGGAAGTGTAGAAAAAAATCTAGGTGATGACGTCATGACAGTGGAGTGGGAACTTTCCCAGCCACAGCCCGATAAGCCTGCGTCACACAGGAGATGGTTGATGGGTGGGGTTATAAGCGTGTGTGGCACTGAAGGGTGAAGACACCAGGAAGAAAGGGAGGATGTACGCCTCTGGCTGCAGGTGTTATCTGCAACATCCCAAGCCAGAAGAGGTTGGTCTGAATATAAAAAGCAACTCGTGAGGATTAGTGAGAAGAGACTGAGCATGCTCGGAATGTGATTGAATGCAGGCCTGGGGAATTCACGGAGAGGCACCCAGCGTGGCCGGCCAGTAGGGAGGGAGATGCGTGCTTGTCATGGGGAGACACGGGGCTGGATGGCGCCTGGCTGGGTCAGGCTTGCAGAGTGACTGGGGCTGCGCTGGTCTGAGCACTTTGCAGGGTCCCTGGGCCACGCCTCACGGAGCAAAGCCGTGGAGCGCTGCCTATGCTCTGGATTCAGAACACTGTGTACTCTCCCTTGAGAAGCACCCAGGTAAGTTGCCCCCCAGGTGCGAAGCATGGCAGACAGTGGATACCACCCAGCATCCCTCACTGAGAAGCGGACAAGGGAGTCGGGTAGCTCAGGCAGCAAATAATGAATCCAATGGAAACGACCACGCTAGATATACACGTGTTCACAGCAGTGACAGTCAAAGCAATAATCCGGAGTGATTAAAAAGAAGAAAAAAGTCACAGATGATTAAATATGATAATCTGCAAATGATGTAAATGTCTTAAATGCAGACCTAGCTGCAGACTCGATATGACATACGTGGGCTACATGGGGGGGGATCAACACCCCCACACAGCAGGTGCCCCTCCCGAGAAGGCTGGGGTGTGAGGCTGCAGCGGGAGCCAGACCTGGATGGCTCTAAAGCAAATATGCAAAATATTAGTACGGGCCTAACCTCTATACATGTACTTAGGTCCCACTAATTGTTTTCTGAATTTTCCTGCATGCTTTAATATTTCATAATTAAAATAATGTTTTTGGGGGGGTGGAGCAAGATGGCGGAGGAGTAGGAGACCTGGATTTCGTCTGGTCTCAGGAATTCAGCTGAATAGGGATCAAACCATTCTGAACACCTACGAACTCAACAGGAGATCGAAGAAGAGAGTAGCAACAACTCTCTGAACAGAGAAGCGACCACTTTCTGGAGGTAGGACGTGCAGAGAAGTGAACCCGAGGCGATATTCGGGAGGATAGACGGCAGGGGAGGGGGCCTCCGTCGGCCACTTCTGGCAAGTGCTAGAGCCACGGAGCACAAAATCAGAACTTTTAGAAGTCAGCTCCGCGGAGGGACGTCGCTCCAGTGGCTAAGCGGGGGGTGGAACCCTCGCGGGACAGTGTGGTCTCAGGACACTCGGGGTCACAGAAAGACCGGGGGTGCCTGAGTGCGGCAGAGCTCCCAGGTATCAGAGCGGGGAAGCTGGCTGCAGAGACGGAGCTGAGTCGCGGGCTCTCAGCTCGGGGTTGCCATAAACTGTGATCCGCGGCCCAGTCGGGCCACTGCTCCCCCAGCAGGGACCCAACAAGCGGCAGAGCTGGGGAGACTCCCCTCCGTCCCCTGGGAGGAGCGGCGCGGGAACGCACCGCAGGGATCTGCTGGGTTTGGAGACCACACGGGGTCGGGTGCCAGAGATAGAAACACTGGGTCACAGGCCGGGTGAGCACGGAGTGCGGCCGGAGACCAGGGAGACGGGAGTGACTGCTTTTCTCTGGGGGCGCACTGAGGAGCGGGGCCCCGAGTTCTCAGCTCATCCGGGTGGAGATTGGGAGGCCACCATTTTCACCCTGGTCCTCCAAAGCTGTACCGAGAGCTTGCAGGGAACAAAAGCTCCTGAGAGCAAACCCCAGCAGCTTCCTTAGCCCGGACCGACAAGTGCGGGGCAGTTCTGCCTCCGGCAAAGACATTTGGGAACCACGGCAACAGGCCCCTCCCCCAGAAGATCAGCACGAACAGCCAGCAAGCCAAGACCAAGTTTACCGATCAAGGAGAACGGGAGAACTCCAGCGCTAGGGGAATACTGCACATAGAATTCATGGCTTTTTTTTTACCATAATTCATTAGTTTTTCAAAGTTAATCTTTTTTACTTTTTTAAATTTTTCTTTTTCCCTTTTTCAACCAACATCTTATCAATCCCTTTTTTTAAAAAAACATTTTTTATTTTTCTTTTTTAAAGTCATATTTTATCCCTTCATAGTAGTTACCCTCATTTTTGGCATATATATGTAAGTTGTTCTCTCTTTAAAATTTTGAGATACAGTTTCTTCTAACAGATCAAAATATACCCTAAATCACTAATGTATGGCTTTGTTCTAGTCTCCTGCCTGATCACATTCCTCCGTTTTCTTTTTTCTTTTTTTTTAAATCTTCCTTTTTCAAACAACCTCTTATCGTATCAATTCCTTTTATAAAATCTTTTATAATTTTCATCTTTACAGTCATCTTCCATCCCTTCATTGTATCAACCCTTATTTTGTACATAAATAAGTCTTTCTTCCTTTAAAATTTTAGGAGGCACTTTTTTCTAACAGACGAAAATATGCCTCAAATCTAGTGTGTGGCACTGATCTATGCACTAACCTGATCATATTTGATCATATTCTGTTTTTTTTTGTATTGTTCTGTTTTTGTTATTACCTTTTTCTTTTTGTTTTTTTTTCTTTCTTTTCTCTTTCTTTTTTCTTTCTTTCCCTTTCTTTTCCCCTGGTTTCAGATCTTTTCTGATTTGTATAGAGTATATTTGCTGGGGACGTTGTTATCCTGTTAGCATTTTGTTCTCTCATTCATCTATTCTCCTCTGGACAAAATGACAAGATGAAAAAATTCACCTCAGCAAAAAGAACAAGAGGTAGTACCGTCAGCCAGGGACCTACTCAATACGGACATTAGTACGATGTTGGACCTAGAGTTCAGAATCATGACTTTAAAGATACTAGCTGGGCTTGAAAAAAGCATGGAAGTTATTAGAGAAACCCTCTCTGAGAAATAAAAGAACTAAAATCTAACCAAGTCGAAATCAAAAAGGCTATTAATGAGGTGCAATAAAAAATGGGGGCACTAACTGCTAGGATAAATGAGGCAGAAGAGAGGATCAGCGATATAGAAGACCAAATGATGGAAAATAAAGAAGCTGAGAAAAAGAGAGATAAACAACTACTGGATAACTAGGACAGAATTTGAGAGATAAGCGATACCATAAGACAAAACAACATTAGAATAATTGGGATCCCAGAAGAAGAAGAAAGAGAGAAAGGGGCAGAAGGTATATTGGAGCAAATTATAGCAGAGAACTTCCCTAGTGTGGGGAAGGAAACAGGCATCAAAATCCAGGAGGCACAGAGAACCCCTCTTAAAATCAATAAAAATAGGTCAATACCCCGACATCTAATAGTAAAACTTAGGAGTCTCAGAGACAAAGAGAAAATCCTGAAAGCAGCTCGGGAGAAGACATATGTAACCTACAATGGCAGAAATATTAGACTGGCAACAGAGCTATCCACAGAGACCTGGCAGGCCAGAAAGGACTGGCATGATATCTTCAGAGCACTAAACGAGAAAAATATGCAGCCAAGAATACTATATCCAGCTAGGCTATCATTGAAAATAGAAGGAGAGATAAAAAGCTTCCAGGAAAAACAAAAACTAAAGGAATCTGCAAACACGAACCCAGCCCTCCAAGAAATATTGAAAGGGGTCCTCTAAGCAAAGAGAGAGTCTAAAAGCAGCACAGATCAGAAAGGAATACAGACAATATACAGTCACAGTCACCTTACAGGAAATACAATGGCACTAAATTCATATCTTTCAAGAGTTACCCTGAATGTAAATGGGCTCAATGCCCCAATCAAAAAACACAGGCTATCAGATTGGATTAAAAAACAAGACCCATCAATATGCTGTCTGCAAGAGACTCATTTTAGACCCAAAGACACCCCCACATTGAAAGTGAGGGGGTGGAAAACCATTTGCCATGCTAATGGACACCAAAAGAAAGCTGGGGTGGCAATCCTTATATCAGACAAACTAGATTTTAAACCAAAGACTGTAATAAGAGATGAGGAAGGACACTATATCCTACTTAAAGGGTCTATCCAACAAGAAGATCTAACAATTGTAAATATCTATGCCCCTAACATGGGAGCAGCCAATTATATAAGGCAATTAATAACAAAAGCGAAGAAACACATTGACAACAATACAATAATAGTGGGGGACATTAACACCCCCCTGACTGAAATGGACAGATCCTCTAAGCAAAAGATCAACAAGGAAATAAAGACTTTAAATGACACACTGGACCAAATGGACTTCACAGACATATTCAGAACATTCCATCCCAAAGCAACGGAATACACATTCTTCTCTAGTGCCCACGGAACATTCTCCAGAATAGATCACATCCTAGGTCACAAATCAGGTCTCAACCGGTACCAAAAGATTGGGATTATTCCCTGCATATTTTCAGACCACAATGCTTTGAAACTAGAACTCAATCACAAGAGGAAAGTCGGAAAGAACGCAACTACATGGAGGCTAAAGAGCATCCTACTAAAGAATGAATGGGTCAACCAGGAAATTAAAGAAGAATTAAAAAAAATCATGGAAACCAATGAAAATGAAAACACAACTGTTCACAAGCTTTGGGATACCGCAAAGGCAGTCCTGAGAGGAAAGTATATAGCAATACAAACCTTTCTCAAGAAACAAGAAAGTTCTTAAATACACAACCTAACCCTACACCTAAAGGAGCTGGAGAAAGAACAGCAAATAAAGCCTAAACCCGGCAGGAGAAGAGAAATAATAAAGATGAAAGCAGAAATCAATGAAATAGAAACCAAAAGAACAGTAGAACAGATCAACGAAACTAGGAGCTGGTTCTTTGAAAGAATTAACAAGATTGATAAACCCCTGGCCAGACTTATCCAAAAGAAAAGAGAAATGACCCAAATCAACAACATCATGAATGAAACAGGAGAGATCACAACCAACATCAAAGAAATACAAACAATTATAAGAACATATTATGAGCAACTTTATACCACCAAATTACATAACCTGGAAGAAATGGATGCATTCCTAGAGATGTATCAACTACCAAAATTGAACCCGGAAGAAATAGAAAACCTGAACATACCTAGAACCACTAAGGAAATTGAAGCAGCCATCACAAATCTCCCAACAAACAAAAGCCCAGGGCCAGACGGCTTGCCAGGGGAATTCTATCAGACATTTAAAGAAGAATTAATACCTATTCTCCTGAAACTCTTCCAAAAAATAGAAATCGAAGGAAAACTTCCAAACTCATTTTACGAGGCCACCATTACCTTGATCCCAAAACCAGACAAAGACCCCATCAAAAAGGAGAATTACAGACCAATATCCTTGATGAACATGGATGCAAAAATTCTCACCAAAACACTAGCCAATAGGATCCAACAGTACATTAAAAGGATTATTCACCACGACCAAGTGGGATTTAACCCTGGGCTGCAAGGCTGGTTCAACATCCACAAATCAATCAACGTGATACAATATATTAACAAAAGAAAGAACAAAAATCATATGATCCTCTCAATAGATGCAGAAAAAGCATTTGACAAAGTAGAGCATCCTTTCTTGATCAAAACTCTTCAGAGTATAGGGCTAGAGGTTACATAGCTCAATATCATAAAAGCCATCTATGAAAAACCTACAGCGAAGATCATTCTCAATGGGGAAAAGCTGAGAGCTTTTCCCCTAAGGTCAGGAACGCGGCAGGGATGTCCACTATCACCACTGCTATTCAACATAGTATTAGAAGTCCTAGCCACAGCAATCAGACAACAAAAAGAATCAAAGGCATCCAAGTCGGCAAAGAGGAAGTCAAACTCTCACTCTTTGCAGATGATATTATACTGTTTGTGGAAAACCCAAAAGACTCCACCCCAAAACTCCTAGAACTCATACAGGAATTCAGTAAAGTAGCAGGATATAAAATCAATGCACAGAAATCAGTGGCATTCCTATACACCAACAACAAGACAGAAGAGAGACAAATCAAGGAGTCGATCCCATTTACAATGCACCCAAAAACATAAGATACCTAGGAATCAATTTAACCAAAGAGGCAAAGGATTTGTATGCAGAAAACTATAAAATACTCATGAAAGAAATTGAAGAAGACACAAAGAAATGGAAAAACGTTCCATGCTCATGGATTGGGAGAAACAACATTGTGAAGATGTCAATGCTACCTAGAGCAATCTACACATTCAATGTAATCCCCATCAAAATACCATCCACTTTTTTCAAAGAAATGGAACAAATAATCCTAAAATTTGTATGGAACCAGAGAGACCCCGAATAGCCAGAGGTATCTTGAAAAAGAAAAGCAAAGCTGGCGGCATCACAATTCCGGACTTCCAGCTCTATTACAAAGCTGTCATCATCAAGACAGTATGGTACTGGCACAAAAACAGACACATAGATCAATGGATCAGAATCGAGAGCCCAGAAATGGACCCTCAACTCTATGGTCAACTCATCTTTGACAAAGCAGGAAAGAATGTCCAATGGAAAAAAGACAGTCTCCTCAACAAATGGTGTTGGGAAAATTGGACAGCCACATGCAGAAGAATGAAACTGGACCATTTCCTTACACCACACACAAAAATAGACTCCAAATGGTTGGAAGACCTAAACGTGAGACAGGAGTCCATCCAAATCCTAAAGGAGAATACAGGCAGCAACCTCTTCGACCTCAGCCGCAGCAACTTCTTCCTAGAAACATCGCCAAAGGCAAGGGAAGCAAGGGCAAAAATGAACTATTGGGATTTCATCAAGATAAAAAGCTTTTGCACAGCAAAAGAAACAGTCCACAAAACCAAAAGACTACTGACAGAATGGGAGAAAATATTTGCAAATGACATATCAGATAAAGGGCTAGTATCCAAAATCTATAAAGAACTGATCAAACTCAACACCCAAAGAACAAATAATCCAATCAAGAAATGGGCAGAAGACATGAACAGACATTTTTCCAAAGAAGACATCCAAATGGCCAACAGACACATGAAAAAGTGCTCAACATCGCTCGGCATCAGGGAAATCCAAATCAAAACCTCAATGAGATACCACCTCACACCAGTCAGAATGGCTAAAATTAACAAGTCAGGGAACGACAGATGTTGGCGGGGATGCGGAGAAAGGGGAACCCTCCTACACTGTTGGTGGGAATGCAAGCTGGTGCAACCCCTCTGGAAAACAGTATGGAGGTTCCTCAAACAGTTGAAAATAGAGCTACCATCTGATCCAGCAATTGCACTACTGGGTATTTACCCCAAAGATACAAATGTAGGGATCCGAAGGGGTACGTGCACCCCAATGTTTATAGCAGCAATGTCCACAATAGCCAAACTGTGGAAAGAGCCAAGATGTCCATCGACAGGTGAATGGATAAAGAAGAGGTGGTGTATATACACAATGGAATATTATGCAGCCATCGAAAGGAATGAGATCTTGCCATTTGCAAGGACGTGGGTGGAACTGGAGGGTGTTATGCTGAGTGAAATAAGTCCATCAGAGAAAGACATGTATCATATGACCTCACTGATATGAGGAATTCTTAATCTCAGGAAACAAACTGAGTGTTACTGGAGTGGTAGGGGGTGGGAGGGAGGGGGTGGCTGGGTGATAGACACTGGGGAGGGTATGTGCTATGGTGAGCGCTGTGAATTGTGCAAGACTGTTGAATCACAGATCTGTACTTCTGAAATAAATAATGCAACATATGTTAAGAAAAAAGAAAAAGAAGAAGATAGCAGGAGGGGAAGAATGAAGGGGAGTAAGTCAGAGGAGGAGACGAACCAGGAGAGATGATGGACTCTGAAAAACAAACTGAGGGTTCTAGAGGGGAGGAGGTGGGGGGATGGGTTAGCTGGTGATGGGTATTAAAGAGGGCACGTTCTGCGTGGAGCCCTGGGTGTTAGGCACAAACAATGAATCATGGAACACTACATCAGAAACTAATGATGTAACATATGGTGATTAACATAACAATAAAATAATATTTTTGAAGATTAGTATTTAATAACCTGCATACACACTGACCTGGCCAATGCACCCCGTTTCCTGCCCTCAGGACACACAGCCACTTTTACTGTTCTGCTGAAACATCAGCCGTTCCTCTCCCGGTGCTGTCCCTAGCCACGTGGAGCCGCACTGGCCACTGACCATGTCTCTTACCACACTGGAGTCCATACCATTTGCATATTTATTTGTTGTTCATTATTTCTGCCCCTGTAATAAAACACAAGCCCCAGCCACAGTGGAGCAGGGGTGCGGGCCTCCCTCGGCTGCCGGGGTAGTGCATGGCCCAGTGGGCACCTCTGCCCCACCTGCGGTCGGGGAGAAAGGCGGCAGATCCGTGGCACAGGCACCCCGTGACCTCCGGGTCAGGTTTAGCTCACAAGCAGCCACAGGCCCCACCCACTGATGCTATTCCAGTGAGTGAAGACCAGGCTGTGTATTCAAGTGGGTCTGTGGAGCGTCCACGAGGTGGGACAAGTCTGCCTGGTCCTCAGTGGTTACTCAGAAGGAGGTCAGGACCGGCTTCCTAAACAAGGACGTTCAGCCCCACCCAAAGCAGTTGAAACGCTGAGAGCAGGTCACACTTGGGCTTGCACCTGGCCGTCCTGCGGGGCCCTTGCCTCTGCGGCCTCGCTGCCCACCGACCTCTCCCTGTGCTGATGGATCGCAGACATGGAAACACCCTCTTTGATCTAAACTCTCTCATCTCTTTTCTGATGAGAGCGGTTTCCGTGGCCTGCGACAGTTCCAGGGGCCCCGGGCCCAGCGGTACATGTGTCCTGGTTGTCACGTCACTGAGATGTTTGAAATCACTTTTGGGCACAGAGCGCTCCCCGTCTCAGAGGCAGTTCTGAGACCCGACTGCGTCTTAAACTCTGGGGGGGGGCCGGTGGCCTTCCTCCTGGTGTCCCCTTCTCAGGACCAGCCCATGATCCTGACGCCTGCTCGGGACGACACCGTCTCTAGAGTTTTTGCTTCGGGTCAAATGCTCGTGTATGTTCTGAAAACCAGCTTTCACTGTGACCATTTTGGAGGGAGATGTTCCCGTAGTCACGGAAGTGCCTGCCTGTGGCTTCTGCAGAGTATCTGTCCCACTATATGACAACAGGCCTGCCCACTGGAGGCGCGCTCGTGGGTTTTGGACTCCGACGAGCTGAGTCCCCAGGTGAGGAACATGCTGGGCGGGTGATTACAGCCTCTCACTCACTCCCAGTGGCGGGAGGATGAAGGCCAGGCTGTCTCGTGGGCGCCGGGGACAGGCTGCGTGGCCACATCCTGAATACTGATCAGGGCTGACAGGCTCTGCCCCAAGCCGGGCCTGGGCTGTATGGAAAGTGCAGGAAACCACCGGCCACGTCCCCAGGCTGGGCATCGGGACAAGCCACACAGCCCAGACAGCGATGCCACGGAGGGATAAGAGCCACATGGGAAGTCCCAGGGCTGGAATGGCTGGGGACATGACTGAGACACTGCACCACCACCAGGTCGTAGAAGAGAAACAGAGGGGAAAATAAAACACTGTACAAGTCCCTGTGGCAGTTTAAAATCCACGGAGTGAGTTCTCTGCTGCCCCCTAGATCGTGGGGACCTGACGCCCTGCAGGCCTGTGGACGCGGAGGGAGCTGTGGCTGCTCCACGGAAGGGGAGGCAGCTCGCCAGCGGCCGAGGGCCACCATTCAGAGCCCGGGTGGCCTGCAAGGAGCCCGAGGTGTCCACGTGGACAGCAAACCCAGCCACGCCTGAGGCCACGTGCCGGGGAGCTCAGCTGGCCTCCCACCACCCAGAAACGGTGGATGGATTGCCTAACAGTGAAAAAGTAAAGGCTTTATGACTTACGAATGTGTGAAGGTTTCTTATGGTCAATCGAAAAATAAAAATTGATGAAAACGCGCACACTGCGAGTCAGGCTCCTGCATGCACGCCCTGCAGACGAAGAGCACAGCCTCCGTGGGGAGACGCCGGCAACACACACAAGAAGCAACACATTTCCCTCCGAACATGCAACAGAGCCCTGGAAATTATGCAGCAGGAACCTGAGGGGGGTGGGGGCTGACCACTGCAGGGAAGGAGCTGCGGACCTGGCCACAAAGCGTGCTCAGCCTGGTTCTCAGACGAGGATATTGAAACTATGAAAACATGCATGTCACACCCTGCGATGAGCGAGAGGCACGGGCTCGCGGCGGCAGAGCAGGGAAAGCTGGGTGCTGTGCAGGCCGACGCGGCCGGAAGAGGGCGGCGGCCTCGCAGAAACATGTGGACCCTACCTCTCTCCCCTGTGGATAAGATGACCTGCCCCGGAAGGTTCCTGCGGAGCCCGTTGTCACCAAGAAAAGAGAAACTAGTCCGAATGTGGTTTTTCCCACAAATGGAGAATTACATCAAACTTAACACAAACGACCTGCAAGAACGTGTAACAGATTTGATAAATCTCAAACGCAGGTTGGACTTTTTAGAAAGCAAAGCGTGGGACTGGATGTACAAGACAAAATGCTTTATCTGTTTTGAACACACGCCATACCTCCCTCCACCCGCCGAGGGGTGCGCCGCATGTGCGAAAACTTGAATTCAGGCAGGGGTGAGGGGCGCGCCTCTGGGGGTCTCGAGGCCACAGGCAGGGCACGGGGGCTCTCTGGAAGCTGCACAAGGACTCCACTGCATCATGAGGGCTTTCTTAGGAAAGTAAAGCAAATATTTTACAAATGACTAAATCTGAGTGGTGGGAAATGACTGTTTGGTATATTATTTTTCTCTAGGCCTGAAATATTTCATTTTTTAAAAAAGTCGAGTGAAACACTGCTTCTGTACTAACTAGAGACCCCTGGTGCCTCCGTCAGAACATGATAGGGTTGCCTGTCGCGACCCAGCCTGGCCTGGGGGCAGCAAGCCTGGCGCACAGAACTGAGACCAGATCTGGACGATTCAGTGGTTCACACTTTATTGCAATGTATGCACTGTGCAGGTGTGTGCGTGTGTGCATGCATTCGTGTGCACGTGCATGTTTGTCATACGGTGTGTGCATCTTTGTGTGCGTGTGAGCATATACGTTCTGTGTGTACATGGCATGTGCACACGTGTGTGCACGCATATGAGCAGCAATGATTAATTTTTTCTGTCAAAGGAACTGGGCCTGGGTCCCCAATACCTGGTGAATCCTTGTTTCTGAGTATGTCTGTGGGGCGTTTGTGGGTGGTATGAGCACATGGGCAGGGCACTGAGTAAAGCAGGTCACCGTCCCCATGAGGTGACCGCATCTGACCCTGTGAGGCCTGCACGAAAGGAGTGAACAGAGGAGGAGGACTTGCTCTCTGCCTGGACTGGAACCCACAGCCCCACTGGCTGGTGTGCCACCTGGACTCATCGTCCACTCTGGGTTCTCCTGGGTCTCAGGACTTCAGGGCCCAGCGGGAACTGCCGTCGGCTCCCCTGGGTGCCCCGCACGCAGATGACGTCTCGTCACCCGTCCTGGGGCAGCCACCGCTCTCATGCTGCCTGAATCCCAGCCCAGGTGTATGCTCCCCACACCCGCTCGTCTCCTCACCTACTTCACTTCCGCTCACGGCGCATCCACCTCCCCACCCACACTCTACACACTTGCTAAGTCGTCTCCGTCTGGGCACCTCTCTGGACACGAGTCCGACTGTCTAAGGCAGGTGTCCAGGACTCTCTCCTCGGAGCCTGGAGCAGCACCGACCCTTGGTGGGTGCTCTGCAGGGCAAGCATGTGAGCGTGCCTACACGAAAACCCGCGTGTGCTCGCTTGGCCTGGCCTTTGCAGCCAGGCTTCTGAATCTGCATCTTGTGACCAGAATTTCCCAGAGACCCTCCAGAGTCACATGATCTGCCCGGTGCCGAGCCACCAGCCACCAGCACGCCCTCATGGTGTGCTCTCAGGACACTTGGGCGTTCCTGGGGGGCCCGGCCCGTGTGCAAGGCCAGGAGGCCAGTATGGGTTCTGCGAGGGCGCCTGTGGCTGCTAACACGTGTCCTCCTTCCTGTGTCCCAGGCTCCCGGCAGGTGTGTCTGCCAACGAGCTCCACTCGGAACAGCAGAGTCACGGAGTGAAGCACAACGAACACGTGACGGAGAGGCAGGGCTCTCGGGATGTCGGTGGGACCTCATGTAACTGATGATATTCGAAGTCTGGAGGCTTCCAACAAGGACATTAATTAGGCTGAGGTGGCACATGCCGTGGCATGTTGAGTGAGGCTTAGCAAGCTGGCAGGAGCACTCAGAAACAGACAGGACGGCGGTATTAGCAATGCAGAGCGACGAGGCGGGTAGCTGGGCCGTAATGAAAGACGGACACTGGTCAGCTGGGTATCAGGGCGCCACGGAGATGCTGGATAGATCTGTGCATCCGCAGAGGCTCCACCCTTTCCGAAAGACGTTCCACCCTCGTGGGACATCACGGAGGGACGAGGCAGAAGCAGTTTTAAAGGGAACGGCACGGGGCTCAGAGGGAACAGAAAGACAGGTGGGTGGGCAGCCCATTGCGTCTCCTGGGCCTGCGGCTCTCTATCCCCAGGGAGCGTGAGACCCACACCGCTCTGGGCCGGCCTGGCCGCTGGGAGGCTTGGAGGCAGAGGCAGGGTGCAGCCCGCGTCCTCCCAGCCTGTGAACAGACCGCGACTATCCGGAGCTGAACACACAGCAGTCACAAGGCTCTGTGGGTTCTCAGGCGGCTGCCGAAAATAACAGAAACCAAGAGCTTCAGGCAAAAGACTAGAGGTCCCGAGTTATAAGGTCACTGAAGCAGCGGGAAATCTACCCGAACGCCTCAGGAATCCCAGCTGGGGCTCCGGCTCATCCTGAGGATCATGACGAGCCTGCACAGAGCCGGCGGCCAAAGAAGATTTGTATACATCGTGCCGAGCTTCAGGGCAGGCGGGCAAACGAACCCACCTCCAGGTGTCCGGCATGGCGCCTGTCTGTCTGCCCGTTCTGCATGCTGCAAGACCACCTCACGCGGACACCCACGTTGGACAGAGGTGCTTTGTGCAAAATGAGCACCGTGACCACGGGAGGCTTTGTGCATTAGGTTATTTTCAATATTTAATTTGCTAAATGTATGCCTGGCTGCTCGGGATAAAAAATGTTTGGAGTTCACTGTCATTCAATTAAAAATGCATGTATTGTTGAACTACTGCGGACCTTTGCCATGGACTGAATGTTTGCATCCCCCCGCATCCCTGTGTTAGAAGCGGACTCCCAGTGGGATGGTGTTTGGAGGAGGAGCCTTCTGGAGGTGGAGCCCCATGAATGGGATTAGCACCCCTACCAAAGAGACCCCGGGGAGCTCCGTCCCCACGCCTGCCATGGGAGGACACAGCAAGAAGGCGCCAGCAGTGAACCAGGAGGCGGGTCTGCACCAGACACCGAATCCGCCGGCACCTGGACCTTGGACTCCAGCCTCTAGAACAGACTTAAAGTCCCCCAGCTGGGTGTGCTCTTAGAGAAGTGCACTGAGACACCATCCTCCAGTAATCCAGAGCTGGGTGGGGTGACCATGCTTCCGGCCTCAGCAGTGACAACCCAATATGTCCATTTACCCGCTCACTGTCCCCATAAGTCCCCATGGGCTCCATTCTTCATGCCAAGAGCTGCAGGTTGTTAGGGGCTAATCACGATAGCTGTGCCAGGAAGGGTGTGGGGCGGCCAGGTCTCATCCACCGAGGAGGGCTCCCCGAAGGAGGACGCCTTGGGCCTCAGTGACCAGAGAAAGGACCGTGGGAGGGATTCTGACTTGGAGCAGATGGTCTGACCAGGCGCATGGGAGCCAGGCTGGGAGTGGGAGCCAGGAGCCCATCTCAAGATCGGGCGAGGTGGGAGAGTTGGGAGGGACTCCATCACAGCAGAAAGGGCGGGGAAGCCAGAGTCACTGGTCAGACAGGAACTGAGGGGCCAGCCGCTGTCTGGGGAGGGGTCCTGGCTGGAGGCATTGGGACAACTCCAGGTTTCTGCTCTGGCCCCTGGGCGTATGGTGGTGCTTAGAGGTTGATGAGGACACCGGGGCAGGTGTGGCATGGTAGGAAGGAGGAAGGGAGCTTAATTCCAGACAGGCTCCACTTGAGGGTAGGACACAGGTCTCCCTAAACATGTCACTGGCTCCCTAGTGCCTTCTGCATCCCCTTGTCCGGCCCTGCACCCCAGGGCAGCCCCCTTGCACACACACCTCACCTTGGGACATTTGCAGGTGCTGTGTTTCCCCCTTCAACGTACCCTCCACTCCTTCTCCCCAAGCGCCTGCTAAGAGGTCTGCACTTGGATGAAAGGCTCCAGGTGCCGACTGGGAGCCCCTGGTCGATGCTCAGTCCTCACGGTGCTGCCGTCTGTCCATGCATCTTGCTGGCTAGCCTGTGTGTTCCTGAGGGCAGAGCCTGCCAGCCACCTGTCCAGCTGCAGGGCCAAGCATCTTGCAGGAGCTCGGTGGCTCCTACATCTTTACAGATGGGCCACGGCTTCCCTGCCAGGAAGCCTGTTGTTCACGACCTTGGCCTCGTCTCTGGGGGGTCTGCCCCCGAGCTTGTTCGAAGAACCATTGTCCAGGGCACGATTGGTCGCGGGGCCTTGACCAGAGGGTGTGGTGCTGGCTTGGGGCACAGGAGAGGGCTTGGCGCATCCCGTACTGACTGCATCCTCCATCACAACGCCACCTTCTTCCCCAGCCTCGGGGCCGCGTGTCCCTGCTGGTGGCCAGGGCACGCATGGGCCTGCGTTCAGCGTCCTGCTCCAGGTCCAGAGGGCAGCACCAGAGCCCTCCTCTCTCTCCAGGACATGGGTGGCCTCCCTGGGAGGTGGGAAATAGAACAGAGAGTTCTAAGAGAAGTTTATTTTTTATAGCTCTTAAATTTATTTATATTTATCAAATATGTAACCATCACTAAAATCTCTTTGGAGGGTTTTCAAAAATTAAAGAACCGCATCTAAAGATACTGATCTTAATATTCAGTGTATGTGGATAACTCCCCAGTCCCAGAGACAAGAGGCCAAGATGTGGCAGGCGCCAGTGGGCGGGGGACGCCGGGAAGAGGTGTCTCTCCATCGCTTCCCCACGGGCCCAAAATAGTCCCGATGACAGGCCGGATGTGATCGCGCCAGACACAGTAGGTGTGGCCAGAGAATCTGAGATTTGTTCATTTCCCCCTGTTTGTTCATTTGTTGGTTCATTCAGCGCACCCGGAACGAGTGCGTGCAGTCAACAATCATCCAGAGCTGGCTCTTGGGCGAACCCCACATGCTGCCCCCGCCGCTTGGACCCGCGTCCAGCACGATGGCCTGTCCGGAGGACTGGAAACCTCCCTTTGTGGTAACTGCTGAGAAGCGATGCTCCGGCACCTGCTCCTGCGGAGAATCCCTTCAGGAAGCTCGAGTTGCGAAGGCGCTGGGCTGGGCGCTGGGATATGGCAGAACAGACACGAACTGGGCCTCGCTGCAGAGCGGACTGGGTACAGGACAACGTGCTGTCCGTTGGCCCGGATGCTTCTCCAGCACAGCTGCTCTGCGTGCGCCCCAGATGGCAGCCGGCCAGGCTTCCCGGGGGCCGGAGCTCCTGACCCTGGGAGAGGAGAGGCCTGGTCTCCAGAAGCTCAAACCTGTGCCTGGGGGTCCTCGGGGCTGGCCTCGCTGCCCTCACCCCCAGACTCAGTGTGGGGAGACTGCCCTGCAGACGGGAGGGGATGGAGGAGGCAGGTCCTCAGCCCAGGAGAGGACACACGAGTCCCCAGGGTCCTGGCCAGGAGGAAGCAGGGACTCTGCAGCAGGTGCCCGAGGAGGGCTGACCGGTCCTTCCAGGAGGGGGAGGAGATAAGGTTCCTCATGCCTCACCCCCTGAGGTGGGAGGGAACTCAGGGCATGGGGGGCTTTCCTGGGGCCCCCGGAGAAGGCATTACCATCCCCTGTGCGCCCAGCAGGGGACCGGCCATCTGCAGAGTCTGGAAAAGTGGGCTGAAGCCCACAGGGCGCCTCAGGGCAAACCTCACATTTGATCAGTGAGTCCCATCAGGGTGGTGACCAGTGGGGGGTGCCCAAGAGGGACGAGAGGGGCTCCCCAAAGTGGAAACACCATGTCATTGTTGAAATCGATCCCGACTCCCGTCGAACACAGTGTGCTGGGATCAGGGTGCTCTTCTCATGTAGATGCCAGGGCATCCAAGTGACAGAATCACCGTCTGCTTACCTCTGCCTTACGACGACCGGCCCCCCGACGAGTTGTCCGTTCACGTTTCCCTCCTCAACCTGGACGGCCACACGCACCACCTCCTGGGTCCCCCAGTGCCTCCACCAAGGGCAAAGAGCAGATGCCAAGCCTCTGGAGGCCCCCAGCCGGTGGGGGGCAGGAGGCTTGCAGGGCCTGTGGCCTGAGGCCCTTTGACCCCAGAGGAGAGGCCCACCTGGGCAGGAAGGGGACATGGAAAGCCTTGGCCACACACTGTGCTTGGCCCTCTGCCTCCCTGGGCCCTCCTCTGGCACACGCAGAGGGCAGAGTGACCCCAAGTTGGGGCAGAGGGCAGTAATGTAGGGTGGCAGGGCCTCGAGGCAGGACGCAGGTCTCAACCACTCAGCCATATTAGGGTGAAGGTCCTGACATTCCCTCCCAGCCTCTCCCTCCCAGCCTGTCCTGTTCCTGCCCATTGGCTTTGGGGAGCCTGTAGGTGGTCACAAGCCTGTGGCAGGTGTGTGGGCCCGTGCTTGCACCGTGGCCCTCTGCTCTAGCTGCCTTAGAATCAGGAGGCAGCAGGTGCTCACCTCCCAGGCACAGGGGGACCAGGTGTAAAGGGCCACGGAGGTGAAATGTGAGCAGGGCCCAGGGGGACGAAGCAGTGCCCAGAGCCGAGGAGTCCCCGCTGTCCTGTGGGAAAGTCGGGCAAGGTGCTGGAGGGCTGGGATTCTGAGCACCTCTGGCCCTGGGGTGGGCTCCCCCAGACGGCAGGGCGGCGCACGCGCCTCTGCAGGTCCAGCCCCGTCCTGCAGCTGACTTTCCGCTTGGAAGGCGTCTTGTCTCCCCTCCCACAGACCGCTCTTCCCCTCCCAGCAACTCGGAGCTCCAAGACCTTGTCTCAGGCCGTCCCCGCTGCCGCCCCCAGCCCCGGGCGTGCTCCGTCCCATCACATGCAGAGACAGGAGAGGTGCATCCGCGGCTTATGAGCATGCGGGGCCGCGGCCGCCGCCCACCTCTGCCCTCGCGGACCACTGCCGAGGGCATCCCGCCCGTCCTCACAAGAACCCTTCCTACTTGTCAGCAGATGGAGGGCTCTGTAGATAATATTCTTCTTAAAAATGCAGTAATTATGTATTTGGTTGCTACCAACCGCAGAGAAAAATATGCATATTAGGGTGTCCATAATTACATAATAAGCACTTTCTGTCAATTGAATTTTGCTACCATGGACTCTCTGTCCCCTTTATCTTAAAAAAATTTTTCAGAAACAATTACCATGAACACGAAAATAGATCGAGCACCAAGCATCAGGTTAATGTGAAATTAGGGGTTTGTTTGAGCCCACGGACAGGTTCCAGCTCTAGTATCATGGCCCTCATCATGAGGGACCTGGCTTCTCAGCGGAAGGTGGCCCCGCCAGCAGGAGGGCCGGGGCCGGTGCCGTCCGGGCCAGTGCCGTGCTGCCCATCTCGCGGCCTCTGTGGGGCAGGCAGGAGCGTGTACCCTACACAGGTTGTGTAGAAACCCCACGTCTACCCAATGTTCTTCTTCCTGACCTCACTGCACACAAACAAGCAAAAGAAAGGAAAGCGGAAAACGGTGCAAAGCCCGGTATGGCCAGCTCTCTCCGGGGGCAGCCATGTGAACCGTCCACACCTGGGAAGTGGCCGTGGCACCCCTGAATCCTCAGAGAAAAGCTCTCAGAAGAAACTGTCGGCTCTTCCCTCTGCCCTTTTCCTTCTTCTACCTGGAAGGATGATGTGATGCCAGAGGGGCAGCGGCCCTTTTGTGCCCACGAGGCAGCCCAGGGCTGGCTAAGCAGAGGCATGAGGAGGCTGTGTCCTGACGGCACCGTGGGGCCGCCACACCATTCTGGACTCTTTCCCCCTCAACCATGTTGGTATTGGAGAAGAACAAGGCCCTCAAATAGTTTTGACCACGCTTTGGGAGAATCCTCCCACTTGCAGATTAACAGAAAGCCAGTAAGGGCTCAGCACAGATGCTGTTATTTCAAGGTGGAAATAATAAAGTCTTAGATGGCCCTCGTCCTTAGTCCTTAGTCCTGAGCCTCTGACTTATTTTGGGGGGCAGGCCTGTGAGGGCAGAAGCAAGCACGGGTGCTGCATCCCAGGATGGGGTCCTCTCCTGCTGCTGGAGCCCAGGGGAGCCCACCGGCCCTACAGGCTGCAAACAGGAAGTCCCAGAGCTGAGTTCCCAAAGCACAGCTCAGAGCCCCGACCAAGACTTCACGGAAACCAGCCACTGCTGTGTGATGTTTGGAAAACATGTGGTGCATCCAGCCCTTAGCACAGTCTACCTGCACACCTCTACACAGATGGCTGCACGGGGGTACACAGGGGTCACCGGGGCTCCCGTCCTTGTCCAGGTGTGCACTCTGAGGGGCTGCCCTCCCACCCTGGTTGTGATGTCCCTCCGAGGGGCCCTTCCTTGATGGTGTTGCTTCTCTCTCAGGGCCCTGGTCAAGGGTGCTGGGGACGTCCTGTCTGTCCAGGCAGCAGACCGGGCCAGGGGTGAGCTCTGGCAGCTGGCAGCCCCTGGTGCGCCGTTTGCCCCAGCAACCTACGCGGTGTCATCATTCCCACATTTGCCTAATCCGGAGCCTCCGTCTGAGCTGGATCTGAGGGCACGGCTTGGCAGGAGTCCGGGCGTGCAGAGGCTAACAGAGCCACGCTCCCTCCACTGGCTCCTCCAGGTCCACGAGCGCGTCCTCGAGCACCCACACTCCCTCGCTCCCTTTATTCAGGCTCCAACTGAGTGCCACCCAGGGAGCCTCCCCAGCACCAGCGGTCGCTCCGCCCTGGTGTGGCCCCATTTCTGCTGTCCGTCACCCCTGATGGGCTAATTGGCCTCATGTGCTCAGATGCACCAGGACAGGGGCGTCCTCAGACAGGGATTTGCTCTGCCCTGAACTTGGAAGGCTCCTTGGCACTTAGTTGCTCCTCAGTGTTTGCAGAATGACAGAGGAATGGAGGAATGAGCAACAAATGAGTGAGTGACACTTCTCCATCCAGCTGGCTGGCCCGAGCTCTGTTCTGCAGGCTCTGGACTCACTCACCCTCCCGATTGTGGCCCCACACACTGCTCAGACTTGGAGGAAGGCCCATCCCGTTGGCCCACGCCTCCCCAGCCCGGGAAGGCTCACTGCAGGTCCCCGAGGCACCGGGGATGCTGGCCTCCGTGCCGTCCCTCAGCCCTGCACCACGGGATCCCGTTACACTGCCTGGAATCTTGGTGAACGGATCCGTGAGTGATAAGTGAATGGCAAAATTAAAACCAAATTTCAAATTACTTAAAAGTAGAGTAGAAGTTTTTAGAAGAAAATAATCCAACAGCCAAGCTCTGTGTGCAAGAGCCGAAGCCAGGGCCAGAAAAATAAGAAAGAAACAAAGAAATCTGTTCTTTGATTCCTCTGTGCTGGAGGTGAGGTCCCAGGATGTGGCCACCTTTCACTGGTTAGCCTCCCTGCACCTGCCAGGGGCCTCCGGGCCTCAATGACACAGCAGGGCTGCTGCCAGCCTGGGTCCCCGGAAGCACATTCTGGACGCCACCTCCCTTGGTGGAGCGGCTGTGGCTGGAGTCCCCTGACGGCCGGGGCCTCGCAGAGGCTGCTTCCAGCTGCTGCCTCCGGTCTCTCGCCCCGGGGGAAAACACGGCTTGAGGAGCCCAGGCTGCCAGATGACGCTCCACGTGGCTGTGCTCCGGCTGCCCAAGGCCACAAGGCAGACATGAGGGGGCCTGACGTGAACGCGGGTCTTCACGGGGCTCTCCGCCTGAGCTGCCCTGGGTCTGCTCGGGCCAGTGGGGTCTGTGCGGCCGGGCGGGGGGCTCGGTGAAGACCACGGAGGGGAGCCCAGGATCCTGGAGCGCGGGGTGTGGGACGGTGGAGGCCGTAGGTGTGACTAAAAGCCCCAGTGGCACCAAGGCCTGGGGAGCAAGCCACGTGGTGGGAGGCCGGCTTCTCGGGGGGGAAACGGTGCACCACTGTTGACCCCGAAGGGGCCTCCGTGTGGCTGGACAAGCCGGCTCCCAAGTGCGGCTCAGCTTCCCAGGGCGGGGGTGAGGCTGAAGCTCCGCGGGCCCTGGGGACAAAGCCGGGGCTCCCAGCGCAGGGCTGCATGGACGGACCCAGCTGCCTTCTGCCCCGCAGAGCACGAGGGTGTCCCCAAACCTCCCTCAGCATGGCCGTGGGGTGCTCGTCAACGTCGCCGGAGGTATGAAACGCCAGCGCTGGCGGTTGGACATGTCCCCAGGGACCCACGAGAGCAGAGGCAGAAGGGTGGCCGGCACTCAGCCCCCCGGTCCTGCCCCAAGGGGCGAGTCCAGACACAGGAGTCCTTCTGAGTGAGGCTTCTGGAGACCCGTGGCAGCCCATCAGCCCGCCAGCCACTGGTCCCTGCAGGCGGACGTCCAGGCTGGGAGGAGCCCCTGAAGCCAGGGGACGTCCGGGGCACACTGGCTTTATTCACCGGGTCCAGCCCTCAGCCACACTTGGTGGAGGGCCACTCAGGCTGGGCTGCGTCTTGCTGAGGTCCCGTGACACGGCACACGTCAGCCCTGTGACCACATGGCAGCATGGTCTACAGGGCTGGCCCAGTCCCTCTGCCCTGTAGCCTTTGGGACTGGCTTCAGAGGGACTCACACTGCTCAGAATGTCCCCATCCCAGCCACCCCCCGGGGGCCCTCCAGGTGGCTGCCCCACGCACCGCTGGACAGAGCCCCCGGGTGCAGCCCCCAGGGCCTCCCTGTGGTTCAGCCCGGAGCTCACGTGCCCCTTTCCCAGGGCCGGCACCCCCTTCCAGGGCTGGCCCCTCCTGCCGGCATCAGGACTAGGAGCAGATTTTCTGCCCACCTGGCTCCACTCCAGCCCCTTCCCTTTCCTGGGAAGCAAAGTCCTTGTGCCAGGCACTGCCGCCCCCCCAAGACCTCTCTGCCATTGCTTCAAAGAGCCCAAACCACAGGGGAAGGTGGGGTGCAAGCCTGTAAGAGCTGCATGTGCCTTTCCCGTTGGGGTACAGCCCAGCAGGGGGCTGCATTCTTTCCTGGGGAGCACACAGCAGGGGAAGAAGGGACAGAAATCCACCGTTATTCTGTTTCCATGACTTCCCACCTGGCGCAGCACCTGCTGTGTCCAGGAATGTGGCCACGCCCCTGCCCGGGCACCTGGAGCTGTGTCCTCCCAGCAGCCGCAGGAACCCTCCTGAGCTCTCTGCAGGTGGGAGAGCCCACAGCCACGCGGGCAGGGCAGGGGCGGGGAGGAACCGGGAGCGCCTCACCTCCTCAGCCCTCCCAGGTGCTCTAAAGGCTGTGTGTGGGGCTCTTCAGTGTGCCCCTCAGACCCCCTCCGCTCGCTGTATTAAAGCCCCCACACAGACACCTTACTATGTGTTGGTTCATTCTGTGAGATTTGCGTCTGCCAGGTGAGCATAACCGACCGGGCGCACGCGATCCGACTTTCATAGCCTATACCATTTCTCATAAGCGAAGCTTACAAATCGGAAAACGAAGCCCTTGGTTTCAGAAGTTAAAGCCTCCACCATGGTGGCCGCCTGGGGGGCCTCCTGAATGCCGCCACGCCTCAGAGGGTTCCAGAGGGGCAGGCACCAGGCCACGGCTCCTACGCCAAGGGGCACAACAGCCGAGAAGGCTCCGTGCCGGCGCCCTCGGGCGGCATGTTCGGTCAGAGCGAGGAGACTCAGCCTGGAAACATCCAGGGCTTTCCCCTGTCACCACGAAGAGTTGACAGCAACGTGCGTGCAGCCCGTGGACCCCCATGCAGCCCGTGGCGACTCTGTGCACGTTCGTTGGCTGTGTGTGAACAAGGCACCTTCTCCCTTGCAGGGCGGCGCGCCCGGCCTGGGGAGGTGCTCAGGCTGCAGACTGCATCACTGGGGTCCTCCTCGGGCAGCACTCTCTGCGGGCGGCGCCTGGAGGTTACTGACGTTCTGAACTTGGTTACATGTTTTCCATGCGTTTTTAGATTTCCCTCACAAATGTTTCTGTAAATATTAACAATTTATTCTATTTTTAAAATTCTACATTCAAGATACACTGTGTGTGTCATTTGGCAAACTGCCCTTTCCTGCTTGCGTTTGTGCTGCACGGTCTTTGGGACTCATCTCCGTGTTGGCACATCGAGTTCACTCTTACTGACGGAGTTACTCCAAACCGGAGTAAACCGCCGTTTGTTCTCCGAGAGACCTGCCCTTTCCCCGGGTGCCTGCTGCTCCGCGTGGACGCGCCTGCCCAGGGCGCGGGGCCGCCCGCTCTCGCGGGGGGACGTGGGGGCCCAGCGGTGGAGCGAGCCGGTGCACCCTGCCATCTCCCGGTTTTCATGTGGATTCTCTAGTCCCTGCTGAGCGGGACACCTTTCCACGGGTCTTCCTGTCTGTCCTGGGAACAGACGGCTCCTGGTCTCTGCCTGGCTGTCGGTGGGCTGTTTATTTCTTATTTACTTGTGCGCGAGCTCTACGCTTCGATGTTTCCTTTGCTGTGACCCACTTGTCTCTGTCCCCTCCCTTGGTTTGCGCTGAGCACCCTCCTATCTTAGTCTGACTTCTGGCGCAGGGCTCTTCATTCCTTAAGAGAAAAATCACTGTTCCTGGCCTTTGAGATAGCCCGAATTGTTGTCTTGTTGATGTTTTAATTCTCTTTCATATTATTTCTTCTTTTTCTGTTGCATATTTATTTTCTTTTGTACGACTCAAGTTTCATTTGGTCCTTACAATGGTCTAACCGCTTTTCCCACCCTCTCTCTCATCTCCCCTTACGTTCCCGTGTGCGGATACAGACACACCTGCAGACTCGGTTTCTCGCCATTGATGTCCATAATAGAAGTGCCCTGTGGCCTCCGTCTCGGGCCTGAGGGGAGACACGGTGAGATTTTCTTTCCCACCTCTGCTTCCCTTCTGTTTTGTCAAAATAGACAGGGATTGTCGAGCTTTTGTTTACTTTTCAAAAAGGCCATTCTCTGGCTTCTGGCAAATCAGTCCCTTCCAGCCGGGCTGATAGCGTTACACATAAACACCCAGGCCTGTCCGCGAGAAATCTGAGGGCATTTATTTAGCTTGATTACATACAGGTGTCTGGCAAGAGGAAGATTTATTGAATTTTTAACTGTCAGTTAAAATAGAGAGTATTGAACTTTCTATTTTTGTACTCTTTCTGAGCAAGGTCAATACCGGGATGCCTGTCACCTGTCACCTCCGAGCTGATATTCATAATCCAAACAATCC
The DNA here is from genome assembly GCF_037043125.1 of Eumetopias jubatus. Lineage (NCBI taxonomy): Eukaryota > Metazoa > Chordata > Mammalia > Carnivora > Otariidae > Eumetopias > Eumetopias jubatus. The sequence goes on along the minus strand of NW_028274814.1, from coordinate 141,018,375 downwards.
TCTGCCTGTCAGGAGCCCAAAAGAAACAAGGTCCCTCTGCTTCCCTGATAGCGGGAGGGACAGGGCTCACGCCCCAGACCTCCGGAGAAATCGGAGGGATTGCGTGGCGATGCTTCTGTCCCTGTCCGGAGCCAGATCCTGGCCCCCCGGGGGGAGCGGCAGACACGTGCCCACACCCCTCCTGCCCCACAGCCTCCGCTCGTGGAAGCAGGGGACGTCGCAGGGGCCGTGAGCCAGGCGGACCTGGTGTGAGGGCCGCCCTGCTCCCTCTCAACCAACCTCAGGCAACAGTGCGGGCTCAGGTGCCTCATTCGGGACGTCAAGTTACAATAATAATAGCAATTTACACATTGCACAGCATGTGCTTAAAAAGTACTGACCCTTCCCACCCCAGATCCACCTGGATGCTGAGGCAGGCGTGGAGCCAGGCTTCTGCCTCCGAGAAGGTTCCCAGGAGGAGTGTCCATGCGGGCCTGCGTGGGAGTGGGACAGTAATGGCGGGTGGGGAGTGAAGGAAGTTGTGACCATGTGTGTCCCGAGGCGCCCAGTGGTCGGCCAGTGGGTTGGGCGTGAAGAACGGTGTCACTTCGGGGCACAGAGGGCACAATGGCATGAGGTGAAGCAGGAAGGGCCGGCCTGGGACATGGCCCCACGGCAGACACAGGGGCTTCACTCAGAGAAGGGTGCAGGCTGTGCCCCGGAGTGGGGGACCCTGTGCCTTTCCCAGAGGCTTCCTTGAAGGGGGGGACGGTCCAGGGAGGAGAGGACCCCCTGCGCCCCCTTCTGTCCCTCTACCCTCTGCTCCCAGCACCTACTCCATCCCCTGCACTTTGGCCAGAAACCCAGGCTCACCCCAGGACAGATGCCAGCCCGATGTTCACCAGCCGCCACGCTGCCCGACCGTCTCAGTCCTTGGGGCCTGGTGACCATGGCCCACCCGTCGGGACAGAGAAGGAAGCACCCCTGGGGGGGGGTGGAACCTGCCGTCGGCCATAGTGGGGCGAGCCTGGGCGCCCGATTCGGCCATCTCTCTGGGAGCCGGCTGAGTCAGGGTGGCTGGGTCATTTACATTTGATTGAAATTAAACGTCAAGCCCTCAGTCCCGGGCCCCAGCAACGGCGGTGCCCTGGGTCCCCGCACAGCCCCTGCTCCCTGCAAACTCGGCTGAGCCTGCAGGGGCCTGAGGGCCACGTGCTGAGGCTGCAGGCACACGGTGGACGGGGAAGCCTGGGGAGCTTCCCACCCCAAACCTCCTGCAGCTCCTGAAAATCAAGGCAGACATAGAATGAGCTGAAGGACACACAGGACGCTGCTCCCATGCAGAAGGACACAGACGGGGCCTGACCGGGGCCAGGTTCCACAGGGAGAACTCAGCTCCAGGCACCTGGAAATAGAGAAAGTTCCAAAAACCAGCAAGGCTGTGCTGAGACAAGCCTCTGCAACTGCTCAGGAACCCCACCCCCAAACACGAGGGAGGTTTGGGGGCCAGAGCAGCAGACTCCACGGGGGTATGGGTTCAAGGCCAATCCTGCACCCAGTGGTCATTCTAGAACCTTCTGCGTGGCTCCCGCCCAGCTCACCTTCTGGACTCTGAGCTCACGGAGCAGCTGGAGCCAGGGAGGCCCTCCGGTCAAGAGCAGGCCCCCAGGTGCCCAGGGAACGTTGGAGTTGGGGCTCCTGGCAGGTGGTCCCACAGCGCCAGCCAACGTAGCCACATGGCGCACATGGGCACATTCGCACGGCCTTGCCGAGCACTGTGAGCCAGGAAGGCGGGAGGTGGCAGGTGTGGGAAATGGAGCAGGGCTGGGCTGGCCCGGGAGCAGGGCCAAAGAGGCTGGCGGCTAACTCGTGCTGGTGTCTCCGCGGTCATGAGCCCCAGGGGGCCGCCAGGCAGAAGGACGGCCCCCCGGCATGCTGAGACCCCTCCTCGCGGTCTCAACACGTGGTCTCCGTGCCCTGTGAGGTCTGTGGGTCCCGGAGGGCGGCCCCTCACAGCCCCCCACACCCCGATGCAGCCAGCCTGGGGGTTCAGCCCAGTGCGGTGACTCTCCTGGCCTCTGGCTCTGCCCTTCTTCACAGAACCTTTTGCATTTCCCGGTCATCTCCCCAGCTGAGATCGGCATTTGGGCGGCTGATCCCGGGGACCCCGTGATGAGGCATGTGCTCTGCCCCAGGGACACAGGCGGCACCCGTCCCACACGCCCAGTGGGTCCACGCAGCCATGACCAGCCTGTGCGGTGAGCTGGCCTCCGTACCTGCTGTCCGGGACAGGGTTCAGGAGGAGACCCTTTGTTAGCAGAAGGTCGTGCAGACGCTATCCCCTGCTGCACACGGAGGGAAAGGCTGTCCTCTGCCAACAGCTGGGACTGAGCCTCCCGGAAAACACAGAGCTGAAGTCACTTGCGAGGACAGAGCTGCAGCTCGGCTGGAGGAATCGCTCTGGAAAAGGCCACGGGGCAGGGACAGTCCCGGCAGCAGGGAGACGGGCGCGGAGCCACACAGAGCCTCCTGCTCCCGCAGAGTCGACCAGCCGCTGCCAGCCCAGGCCAGCCGGCCCCGCAAGCTCTCTCTCTCATGGAGCTCCCCCTTCCTTGAGCAGCGCTGCCTCCACCCTGCCCTCCCAGAGCACACCCCTGGGCCGGTTGGAAGGGAGACCTCGGGGAGGTTGTGCAAACGCTGCCCTTTCCTTCTTCTGCCCCAGAGCTGCCCACCCCCCAGGACCCTGAGCAGTGTCCACCCTGCTCATGAGGCAGAATGTGACCGGCAGGGGTTGGAACAATGACATGATGGGGGACGCGCCACAGGGCCCAAGCGCAAGCCCAGGGCCTGATCTGTCACGAGAGCAGCCCGAACCCAGCATCACTGCATCGCGCTGGGCCCAGTGTGCCCCTCCAGGGCGGCTTCCCTTGAGGACAGAGTGCCTGCCTGGGGCCTCGCAGCTGCAGGGCACAGGTGACCGTGGGATCCAGGCTCCCCGAAGACAGGGCCTTGGATGCACCTCTGGGCGGAGGAAGGAGCTATAGTGGGAGGACAGAGAGGCGGGAGGGAGGAGCCGCGCCCAGGATGCCACGTCCCAGCTGCGCCTGGAGGACGAGGGGCCGGTGTGGACAGGGGCTGCCCTCCGACTCAAGTCCAGATGGCGAGGTGGGCCAGCTGCGGACGGTGGAACCCCCTCATTCCCCAGTGGCGGCCTCTCCGGGGTTTCTGAGTCAAAAAGAATTTGTCTTTTTAGTATTTATAGATTTCCAGATGCTTCCAAAGAAGTTCTCATTTGGTCATCAGTAAAATAAAATCGAGCTTGGGCAGCTACTAACATTGTCCCTCCTTTAAACCACCTACTTATTCACACTCTTATTAAAGTTGTGTTATGTGTCTGCTTGCTTTTCGGAGGCCCTGCCCATTAGGGGTGGTTGATTCTCGGGTTTCTGAGCGTGCTCCCAGAGGCTTCCTGCTGCAGGACCCAGATCGGCTCTGGCCCCCGCTTTACGCGCTTTGTGAATGAATGGGGTATTTGGCGTCGGAGAATCTGCTCACTGTCAGCGGCACCTGTTTTCCTGGGCGTGTGCGCGTGCATGTGCATGTGTTCACACAGGCACGCGTGCACGCGCACACAGGAGCACTGAATGCCTTCCTCTCTATCATGCACAGTTCAGAGACTCCAGGCCAGGGGCTCTGGGAAGGGTCAGGATCCACAGAAACTGCACGCAGAACACCCCTTACAGACACACCTCCTGTTTGAGATTGCACGGAATAAGTGCATTACTCCAGCAAAATGTGATTGTTAGCGCAGCTGGATACAAAGTAAATAAATAGCAATTAGTAGCTTTTTCTGCACCGGCAGCTCACTGTTCCACACGGACATGGAAAGTGTTCTCCTGCTCAAAGATGTCATAAGAGACGCGGATGTCATAGTAACTGAACAAGAAAGGCATGGACATGGCACTTTGTCTCCTCTAGGAAAACTCAATGTGATAAAGATGCAGCTTAGGCCTTGGGGTTTTATTGCATTTAGCTTCAAGGATTTATTGTTTATTGAACTAGTGCAGGAATAGAAAACCATCCCAGGCAGGACTAAGTCAGTCCTCGTCCGAAGATATTCAGAGAGAGGTTAACAGTGAGGGAGTGCTCACCTTCGCAGGTCTCGAAGCTCGGCGCCCAGCAGCTAAAATCTGGCCCCGGCATCCATACAGAGATGTGCAGAGCAGAGCAGTGTCCACGCACAGCCCCCCACGGAAGCCCGGCCCACTGTGCGCTCTGCATTTCATGAAGAAAGAACAGTTTATTGTCTTGGCACCAACCTAAGTGGCTGTCCATTCAGAATAAAAAAGCATTCCTACCTCATGATTATAATAAATTTAGGATAGATCAACTATCTAAAAGTAAAACATAGGAACATAGAGGAAACATAGAAGAAAATTTGGAGGAATGTTCACCTAAGTTTGGAGTAAGCACCAAGAAGCTGTATTTTAGAATATAGACGCATCTCACTGCTGGATGCTCCTTTCTCCTGTGTGAGCCACAGACCCACAGCGCCCAGGACCGGGGAACAGTGAGTGACCCCGACACTCATGACCCCCGAGCACACGCGTGTGTCTTCCCTGGACAAGCCCGAAGGGACTGCATACAGATCCTGGGGACCAAGGACCCGTCCAGCCAGGAGCTGCCTGCACCACCCAGGCCTTGCCCGCCCTGCTTCCCCTGGCCTGGCCACCCTGCAGGGCGGGTGTGTGCATTCACGGGGACACACTTCCCTCCTTTCCTAAGGGCCCTTGTCCCTCTGTCCTGCCTCCCTGCCCAGCCCTGCAGGACACTGTGGCAGCCCAGGTCCTGTCCTCACCAGCCATCAGTTTGCTTCTGCTCCTGTAAAACTGGACGGACCCGACCCCACGGGTGACCTGATGGTGAGCACCCGGGACAGCGGCCGGCTCGTGAGGAGGGCTCAGCAAGCACCCACTGCTGTCCTCACGGTTTCCCGGGGCTGCCTGGTTGTCTGAAACGTGGGGGTGACAGCAGTCCTGTCATCTGGGCTGTTTCGGAAATTAGCTGAGCTACTTCATCCCGGGGCGGGTCCACGATGATGCTCGGTGATGGGAAGCCCCGTCCCCTTAGCCACCGCAGGCCGGTCTGGTGGCCCTGTTCCCATCTTCCATCCACACGCAGCCGGTGGAGAGGAGCGTCTTTGAGGAGAGGACACAGCTTGCAGCCAGAATCCCAGAATGACTGTGAAGGGCGGAGGGCGGCAGGGCAGGTCTGGGGTCCGAAAGAGTGGAGTTGGGGAGGGTATGTGGGGGGCAGAGGGGCAACACACGCCCTTGGGTGTGGTCCTTGGTGGGGCAGGTGGCAGGGGGCAGAGGGACCCTTCGGGGCGGAGAGGACGGAGGCCAGACTGAGGGCTGTGGGCCAGGTGCAGGTGAGCGGGAACAGGACGGCTTCGGGGGCTCCGGGCGGGGCAGCGGGCCGTCGCAGAAACCAAGAGCCTGCAGGGCCGGGAGAGGCCGTTGTGTTGTGTGTTGCTGGTTGCACTTTGCATTGTTGACGGCTCTTAGAGAGAGTCCACGAACTTCCACGGCCAACTCAACAGGTCTGGGCCTTGTCCCGAGGAGGCGAGGGGCTACATGGCCCCGACCCCGAGCTTTGGAGCTCGCGGCCTGCAGGGCACCCAGGCCTGCTCCCCGAGCACCGAGCATCTCGCCTCCAGGGCTCGGCCGGAGCCAGCAAGTCGAAACTGGCCTCTAGGGGGTAGAAGCGATCCGTGTGCCACAGCCACCTGCCCTGGGGCCTCAGTGCACGGAGGTTCCCGTGTCAGACAAGTGAGCGGCTCCCGGAGGCGGCCAACCCCACGCCCAGCAGGGTCAGCGGCCTCACAGCGTGAGGACATCAGCAGTGAAGATGGGGCGTCCCCAGGGGTCCCCGGAATCAGCACCTGCCTTTGCCCTGGCAGGCCAGCCCCTCCCTGGACACCCTCGCAGAACCATGTCCAGCTGAGGCAGCCGTGTCTTCAGCAGGAGGGCGGGAGTCTGGCTGCCCCGGACCCCCTCGAGCTGACTACTGAGCACCGTGCTCGCTGTAAAGCAACAGCCCATGGGTGTTGGGGATTTCTTAAAGAGTAAATAAAATGTATATTTCTTACACTTGGTGAGAACAAAAATCAATATCACATGTGTACTGATGCTAGACAGGCAGGGAATTATTAAGAGCTACATGGATCTGCACGCCAGGCAAGAACATTCTGAATACATTAGAGGAATAACTTATGCTTTCTTTATGGTAATGCTTTTATTTAGGACTTCCTTCTGTGCCAGAATAACACTATTCCTACTTAGCAACGCAGATCAGTCTCCGTCCTTCCCCAAATATGTAAATAACAGTGAAAGCAGCATTAAGGGGCCCGTGAGGCAGGAGGCACACCCCTTGGGCCAGTGTGATGGACGGTGATGAGCCAGGGATCCCCCCTCCTGGTGGCCCTGCCCCAGGTCCCCCACACTCCATCGGGGATGGGCTGTCCCCAGACTTGGCCCTGGGACGATGGGGCGGGTCCTGCCTCAGCCTCAGAGAATCACCCTACTCCACGCCCATCTCCCCCCAGAGAAGCCCGCCAAGCCGTGTTCACCATAGTTTGTTCATTGCCATTTTGATGTCTTGCTGGGCAATGGGGTCCTGCTCACTATTCCCTGCCCCCATCCTCACCCCCAAAACATGATCCTCATCCTATACAGCATTAGTAATGGGGGGACTCTTCCTGGAGCAGACAGCCTGGGGGGGACACTTCCTTGAGCCGACAGCCTTGGGGGGACACTTCCTTGAGCTGACAGCATGGGGGGGACACTTCCTGGAGCTGACAGCATGGGGGGACACTTCCTGGAGCTGACAGCATGGGGGGGACACTTCCTGGAGCCGACAGCATGGGGGGGACACTTCCTTGAGCCGACAGCCTTGGGGGGACACTTCCTGGAGCCGACAGCATGGGGGGGACACTTCCTTGAGCCGACAGCCTTGGGGGGACACTTCCTTGAGCTGACAGCATGGGGGGGACACTTCCTTGAGCCGACAGCCTTGGGGGGACACTTCCTTGAGCTGACAGCATGGGGGGGACACTTCCTGGAGCTGACAGCATGGGGGGGACACTTCCTTGAGCTGACAGCCTTGGGGGGACACTTCCTGGAGCCGACAGCATGGGGGGGACACTTCCTGGAGCTGACAGCCTTGGGGGGACACTTCCTGGAGCTGACAGCCTGGGGGGGACACTTCCTGGAGCTGACAGCCTGGGGGGGACACTTCCTGGAGCTGACAGCCTGGGGGGGACACTTCCTGGAGCTGACAGCATGGGGGAGACACTTCCTCCAGCAGACAGCATGGGGGGGACACGGTGGTGCCCATCCAATGGACTCCATCAGGGCCTCCGGACTCTCAGAAGATGAGAAACACATGGAGAGCTGGGGCGAGCAGCCCTAGTGGCCCCCATGAGACCCGTGACCCCAGACGTGTGAAGGACCCCAGCAGAGATCAGCAGGGCTGCCTGGCAGAGCCCCCAGGGCTGAGGCTGGCCCTGCAAGGGTCTAAACTCTGTGTCACCACTGGACAGCCCAGCGTCTGGGAGTGTCCTCACCCACATCACTGGGCTAATAGGTCCTGAGGCCCCATCTACCTTACCGTCTGCTGAATTACCCCGAACTTGGAAAGATGAAAGGTCTTGTCCCCTGCAGGAGGGCGCTGGGTCTCGGCCAGTGAGGGAGAAGCCCTCTGGGGAGTGGGGCCTCCTTGCACCCCATAAGTGCAACTGCACCCCATGAGTGGGCACTGAAGGGTTGCAGGGCAGTGGGGAGGTCCCAGGAACCTGGACCAGTTGGCTAC